>NC_058135.1:139097040-139222040 GCF_016433145.1 Gracilinanus agilis
TATATATATATTCACTCCCAGAAATGCTATCAATGTCTCATCAAGTCAGAGATAACCCTGGGTTCTTGAAAGTTAACAGAACCAAATCTGTGGCAGATTATATCACATTTGAAAGGCTTTGAGAATAGCCCTGGAAACAAACCCTACCTGACTAAGTACCAGCTTAACTAATTATGGAGAGATACTCTGAACTGAATGGCTACCTAGTGATAAAAAAATGGTTGTCTATGGCAATTCTTGAAACATAAAATAGTAAAATTGGTTTATTCTTCTATAGCTTTGTGAAATTCAGCTTCTACAGCAAGTGCAGAAGAGTAATGGTGAAGGGACAGTAGGAGATACAAATAGCAAAATCCTTAAGATAACAAAAAATATTTTCATTCAACTCTTGATAATGTATATATAAGATCCCTTTTTAAAGACTAATGTGTCAACATAATGCCAACAGTTGAAATATATCATTCTTTTGAGTCTTGCTATAAAGGAGATAAGAAAAAAGAAGTTGTAGATAAATAAAAGAATGGGTCGTTGGTACTCTTTGGAGGGTCAAAGAAAGGAATTCATGGAGTGGGTTATACTATTGCTCTCTAAAACTGTGAAAAATATTTCATGGGAGTTTTTGTGACCCCCAAAAGTTAAGCACAAGTGTAATTGCTGCATGTTGTTGCTGTTGCTTGCTGCTGCTCTTGTTGTTTCAGTCATGTTTGATTCTTCTTGACTTTATCCCAAGTTTTCTTTGCAAAGATACTAGAGTAGTTTGCCATTTCCTTCTCCAGCTCATTTTATAGACTGAGAAACTAAAGCAAACAGGATTAAATGATTTGTCCAGGGTCTCTCAGCTAGTAAGTTTATGCATGACCCACTTATTCAAACAATTGGAGTATAGCTCCTAATCTCACCAGGTTTTGATATAACTAAGTTCTCAAAATTGTAATTACTTGTCCTCCTCACCATTTCTATAGCTTTTAGCACTGTTGACCACTTCCTCCTGGGTACTTATTTCATCTTTGATTCACTGTTTTCTCTTGATTTTCCTTTTCCTTTTTTGATTTCTCAAGTCTCCATTTCTGTTTGACATCCATTACAATTATAAGATATAGGCGAATTGTCACTTTTCATGAGGAGAGAGTTTCTTTCCTGCGGTTTGCCTAATTATATTCATCGTAAAAAACTCTTCTATTTCACCATCCTAGATGGTATATGGATCTAAGCTTAGTAAGGAGGGGAATCCTGAATGGCCACCAAGGTATTGCCGATAATCACCAGAGCTCACAAATATTCAGCTCAGCTAAACAGTTGACCCCACAAACAGTGCCCAAACAAAAGTGAATAAGCAAGAAGCTATATATTGATTCACACAGCCCCTCTGGTTACTTGGCTTGGGGTTGGGTTAATGGATAAGATATATGATAAAGATAATAATTGATAAGGTTGGATTAACGCAGTTGACTGCAATTTACTTTACTCTTTCCTTCTCCCTTAGTTATTAGGTTGTCCTTTGAAAATGACACCAGACTTCACTTGATTTAGTTTAAGGCTTTAATACTACTAAACTCAAAGGGGTAGGATTCAGGATAAGGAAAGTGGAGTTGGGCATGGCTCTGCCAATCTAATGGGAGCTGGAGGAAGCTAATCAATCACTAGCAAGCTGGCAGCTGGCTGGAGAGGTTCTTCTCCCTCACAGGCCCTGGTCAGGTCCGGCCGTGGCCTAGACCAGGTGAAAGGAGGCTTGTGATCTTCTTTTTCTTGGTAGATGTTTGATGTGTATCTCTTAGCTCTAATCAGCAATAGGTGAATTGATTACTTGAGGCAATAAAATACAGATGCTGGAGTTACAGGTCTATAGGCCTATGTACCCACACCACCAGGGACCTGATCCTTCTCAAGACTGAGGCCCTGAAGGGTTTTGCCCCTAGCCTTTTATAGTGGTGTAGCAACTGTCTTTTGCCCTTGGCTCATGCCGTCTGGGTAAATTCTAAATTTTATAACTGAAGATCTGTCACTCAAGTTGGTCTCCATCTTCTTCCCAGAAGTTGCCTACTACATATATGAAGCCTTAGAAATACGAAGGAAATTAAAAGACTATCCTTGCTCTTGAGAAGCATTCAGGGTGGGATTTGTGCAAGGGGGATGGGACAAAATGAGCCAGAGAAGGGGTGGCTGACAGTTGGTGATAGTTACTGGCAGTTGAGAGCAGAGAGGATTCTGGGAAATTGTCTGGAGGAGAAAGGAGGAGAAGAGGGGAGGTCTTCCAGCAGAGGGCTGAGATAGGTAGACAACCCAGCTCGGATCCAGTCCTGAGGGCTTCCCAAGCATCTTACTTTGGACATTGAAACCCTGATTCCCTGGTCAAAGATTTCATTGCATCTCACCCAGAAAGACTTCAATCAGAGTCAACTAAGTTTTTGGACTCCATTTTGGGAGTGATCTCTTAGTCTCCTCCTATTACCCAACCTTGCTGAGAGACCCTTTCAGTCAAAATTTACAATTATAGAAAAAAGATAGAAGTAGAAACAGAAGAAGGGGTAGGGGAAGAAGCTCATGAGTGGGAATCCCAAAGGTTCCCACGTGAGCGATGGACCCCATAGAAATAGAGAAGAAGGCACCCCCAAATACCTCTGCCCTTCACCTCTTTCCCCAACCCCTAAATTGCGAATAATAAAAAGTCATTCATTAGTCAGATAGTGTTCCAGAGTGCCTGAGAGACAACAAAGGGAAGGAGAATCACAGCTTGGTCTGGCTGCCTCCATCTGGGAGCCAGACCGCCTGCTGTGAAGTTGACTGACCTCTGGGGAAGGCTTGCATGAACCCCGCCCTCATTCAGAATCAGATTGGGGTACCACCTACCTCATCTTATAAGGAAGTCTTGCTCCCAACTCCTGTGGGGCGGCACAACCATCCAGGTCTCCCAGTTTTGGGGTGACACCACCTTGAAGTCTCCCAGAGTATATTGGTGTGAGGGGAGAGCTAGAAGAGAGTCTCATCTCATAGACTCTCTCTTTTTCCCCTCTATCATAACATTACTTACTAGCTCTCCTTTTTTATTATAGTCCAGTAGCACAATTATATATAAATAATACGTTCAAACATGCTACCAAGTATATATTGGATAAATAGGAGATAATCATTAGATGAAAGATGCAAGAAATTAGAGGGTTTGAGAAATGATTCCTATAGAAGTCAAGTTCAAATCTTATTTAATAGATAATTTTTGGAGTTCTTTGATGAAATATGTTTATTTGCACTAGGTTAGTCAATTAAAATTTACTGCTTACTATGTGCTAGTCACTGTGCCAGTCGCTTAGTATTTGGAGAAGCATTAGGACTTTTGTGTTGTTGATAAGCTCACATATTGTAAAAGTTCTTCACTGTTAAGAACAAAAAGGAAATAAGCAATTGCAAGCATCAGATAGAAGTGTAAAGGGTATAACTTGATTAAAGAGGTATATATTTATAATATCTTTAAATTTTCACATTACCATTAGGCTTTGGTATCTTCATGATTGCCAGAACTCTCTCCTGAGCATTTTGGCTAGTTTGAAGATAAGGTCTTCTTCCCTTCAAATAAAAATAAATGTCTGTTTTTCAAATAAATAAGTGCAATAGTTGGATCCAGATGGAATTGAGCATGTAAAATTCCAATTTCTTAGAATAGCCTGGGAAATCTTTTGTTCTAGAAATGTACTGATATGGTCTAAATTGTAATAGAGTAAGATGACATTCTGATGAATTCAGAGCTGGGTGAATGGAGTGACTCAGAGTAGGCATTAGTGGTTCCATTTCAAATTGGAAAGAGATCTCCAGGGTAATGTCTCCAGAGATGAGAGCTGGGCCCAATATTGGTATTTTGTTTTGTTTTTGTTTTATAAACAGTTTTTTATCAATGATTTGGATAAAGATTTAGATAGCATCCTATTCACATTTTCAAATGACACAAAACCATGAGGAATAGTGGAAATACTGGATGTCAAAGATAGGATTCAAACAGATCTTGACAGTCTACAACCCTGAGAATGAGCTAATAGAGTGAAATTCAATAAGGATAAGTGTAAAACCTTACAGATGAATTCAAATAACTGACTTCTAAAATAGAAGGTGGGAGAAACTTAGTAAGACAGTAGTTTGACTGAAAGAAATATCTGGGGCTCTTAAGATCAATATTAGTTTGAATATAATTAATATGGCTGCCAAAAAAACACAACAAAACTATTGTTTTCTTGAGCTCGTTGAGAGGCTTCCAAGAATAAGAGGGGATAATTCTGCCACTCTCTACTTTGGTTTTACTACACATGAAGTATTATTTTTGATTCCAGACACTAAACTTTAGAGAGACCATGAATAAGCTGTAGAGTACCCAAAGAAATGTAACCAGAATTGTGCATATAACACATATAAAGCTAGGTGGCACAATTGATAGAATTCTAGACCTGAAGTCATGAAAACTTCTCTTCTTGAGCTCAATTTATTCTCAGAGCCTCATTAGCTGTGGGAAACTGGGAAAATCACTAAATCCTATTTGTCTCAATTTTCTCATTGAAAAATGAGTTGGAGGAGGAAATGGCAAACCATTCTGGTATCTTTGCCAAGAAAATTCCAGATGAGGTCAAGAAGAACTAGACATGACTAAAAGTGGAATAACAAAAAGAAACCCATATGTATATATGTACATACATAGATCTTTGTATGTCTATACACATACCTGTGTGACACATGTCACAACTACATAAAACATGTGTGTGCATGCCAGCTATGAGTATATATATATTCAAATAGATATGATGTGTGCATATCTATCTATATAATATTTTCATGAAGTATATGCATGCAAAGCTAGACATACACAAATATATTGACCATTCAGATTAACCTACCTCATATTTACAAACGTGAGTATCTATGCATGTATATGCACACACCTACATATGCATTTTGTTTATTCATTGTATGTATAAATACACATGTGCACATGTGATCTGTCCATGTATACAGACTGTGTATACAGGCAAACAGGTAAATATGGAAATACAAATGTGTGTGTATCTTTAGAATTTGGTTCTAAAAAAATACCTAATTTTCATGTGAAGTATATCTCTTCTTTATTGGGACATTCAGAGAAAATGTCATTAGCTAAGTATCTCTGTATTAATTATTTAATATAAGTATTAACAAATCAGGAAGAAAACGGAAGCATTAAGCAAAACACATGGATACATTTTATAGAATACCATATATTTTGATGTTTGAAAATATTTCTTTTAATTCACTGAATCAATTTGTATAATGTGGTAATAAAAATTACTGAAATTTGTATAGTATTCAAAAGTTTACAAAGCACATTATACATGCATTTGCATTTGAAATTCAGCAATTATCAGTGATAATATCACAGATTTTATTGATCCCATTTTGTAGAAAATCCCAAATGATGTCAAGATGAGCTAGATATGATTGAAAATGAAATAACAATAAGGATCAGAGAATTCAAGTGACTCAGACATACTTTTATAGCAAGTAAATGGCACAAGAGAGGATTTAAATATGTTTTAAAGTTTTAGTTCAACTCTCCATTTATAGCACACATTTATAGTCATTAGAAGAAAATTTGAAAATGTTCATTTTAACTATTTAACATTTTGAAAATAACCACTTGATATTCAATTCAAACAATTCAACAACATTTGCTCTTCCAAGTAATTGCTATTTCAATGTCCAATAGACTATGGTGAGTACTTGTGTTACGAAGACTTTTTTAAGAGCTTAACTTCTCCTGGTCAGATAGAACATATATAAAGATAAATTCATTCAAATTAATTCAAAATAAATTCCAGAAATAGAGAGCATTAATCTCAAGAGGAATTAGGAAAGGCCTGCTATAGGGAGTAGCACCTTAGCTGTCTTTTGAAGAAATCTCAGAATTCAAAAAAGGGAAAGATGAAAGGGGAATGCTTACTAGTTATCATTTGATTAATTCAACACATTTAAAAATATTGATATGCTTTGTTTTCATATCACCTTCATTTCTGAATTTATTCATCCCTCTGGCCATCTGACAAACTTTCTCTTAGCAAAGAATGAAAAAAGAAAATAAAAAAAATCAATTCAGCAAAACTACACAGCAGCCAAATATATTAGTATATGCATTACTTGGTAACAAGCCTCCAGTCTGCAAAGCAAGAAAGTGAGTACATTCTAATATGTCTTTCATAGGGTTACACTTGATCACTAAGAAAATAAAAATGTTTATCCATTTAATTTATATTACGTTAGTTATTATTTTTTCTAAAATTAACTTGCTCATCATTTTTATAGTGCAGTAATATTCTATCACAATCATATACCACAACTTATTTAGCCTTTCACCAATTGATGGCCATCCCATTTAGTTTCTCACCACCACAAAGAGAGCTGCTATAAATATTTTAGAATATGGAAAGACCTACAGGAAATTATGAAGAGTGAAATGAGCAGAAGTAAGAAAATATTATATATGACAGTAAATGTTGTTTGAAGAATGACTTGTGTATATCCACATCCAAAGAAAGAAGTAATAGATAGAAACAAATGAGATATAGTTTTATAGATATAATTTTATTTTGCTAAATGTTGCCTTCTCTGTGTGGGGAAAGGAGGTAGGGTAAAAGATACCTGGGAATTATAATGTAACCAAGAAATGAATTAACTAAAAAAATAGTCATTATGTATGGTATCTTCATATTTCTGCTTACTTTACTCCTGCATCTGTTCTTATGCTCTTTGTGCTTTATTAAATTCTTCATATTCATCTTTTTATGGTGCAGTAACATTACATTCATGTGCAATTTATTTACCATTTGATAACCAATCATTTCATATTATTATGGAATTTTGGAGGGCTTGGAGGCTGTCTGCTTTGTTTCATTTTTTTTTCATTGAAAGAAATTGTGTGGAATGAACACAATATATTAGTTGTTTTCTTTAGTAATTTCAATTGGGGTGATTTTCCATTGAACAGAATAGCTTAGTGATAGTTTATCATTTGAAATTTGGATTTTCCCTGCTTCAGATTTCTTCTTTACAGCATTATGTGCTGATGGTGAATTTCAAGAGCATATATCAATGGCAGGTGGCTCATTATGCTTCCTCTCACTTTGGCTGAGAGTCATAGTGAAATACAGAACCTATTTCAATGATCACTATCACTCCTGTACTAATTTATTTGCAATAATTCTTTTGCCTCAGTTAGTTATTTGTTTTTGTGACTATTTATGTTTGACCATGATCAATACTCAATACCCTGAAAGCTTTTTTTTTCTTTTTGTAATTCACCAGGCGAAATATTTTCAAATACATTTCTTGAATACATATAAAAACTAGACTGTAAGCAATATTCACACTTGGTTACTGGATTCCATTACTTTTCAAGTCATGTGGGTATTTCTTGCCAAGCATCAGAAATTTTCTCATGTCTGGGTAACAAGTACAGTTGTAAATGGAATGGAATAACATAAACATGGAACATTCCCAGTTGCTACTGGCATCCAACTGCATGTTGAAAGATGTCTTCATTTATTAGCAAATGATTACAACCTGCCAAAGTTTGAAATGAGATGTGATACATGGCTCATTCATGTAGCACTGTGAGGAAAGAGGCCTGCCACTACTAATACTAATACAAAGAGCAGCTCTGCATTCAAAAGGACAGAGTAATTACTAGACTCAGCCTGTTTCTCATATATATCTTAGTTGTGGCTACATTGGCTTTGGCTGTGTTGTCACTCAAGAATTAGTCCTGAAAAGAAAAAAAACCCACAATCCTTAAAACTATCTTATGAATATGATTATGTTGTGTTCATTAGGTGCATTCCAAACTGATTTGATCTGATAAATATATTGGAGAACTATAAACAGGTTTATTTATCTACAGTAGGCAGGATGCCTGCTCACTTTTGATTCACTAACCACCATGATTTCCATAACTAGATCCTAGAAATTTAACATTACCATTAATTGTGGTAGCTTGTTTTGATTTTTGATTCCTAAGAATTCATTCTTAAAATTTTCGTATTGCCATCAGTCAATAAAATCATAGGTACTATTACATCTTTTTTAGGAATGCCCCCAAAATGGGGATTAAAATGAGCTTAAATGGATTTTTAATAATTTGAATAAACACAAATGGGGATAGGTCTTGATTTAAATACAATCTGTACTCTTTCTTGGAATTTGTATTTGATTTTTAATTAAAGAAGAATAATCACCATTAATGCATTGAAAAGGATATCAAATGCTTTGAGTTATTACTATTTTTCTAATATATACCTATTCCTCATACTGTATTATAAGTTTATTCAATGCAGATATCACTATAATAGCTAATATTCAGATAGTGCATTAAGGTTTTTCAAATATCTCATTTTATCTTCACAAGAAACCTGAGATGTAGAAGCTTTTTTTAATCCCCATTTTAAAATCAACTAATCAATGAATAAACTTTCAGTAAGCCATTATAATCATGCTGACTGATTTCTGCGGAGTGGGTAATATAATGACCATTCTTCCTATAGAAGATCAGATTTTATTTTAGTTAGATTTTAAAGCAAGTCAGGGGTGCATGTTTGAGATGATGGTGATACCATCAGAGGAGTGAATAGGGATTATTTGGCAGATATTTCAAAATGGAAAAGATAGGCCTTGACACTAGATTGGAAATGAAAGGTATGAGATAGCAGAGAAGTCCTTGACGACACATTGGTTGTGAGTCTAAGTTACTAGGTGGATGGTGATGTCTTTTATAGTAATAAAGAAGTTGGGAATGGAGAGGTTAAAGGGAAAGAGAAGAAGTTCCATTTTTGGACATATTGAATTTAAAATGTCTATTTGACATCCAATCTGAGATATTGTAAGCTTTAAATTTAGGTTTTTGACTAAATAAGAGAGTTATAAAGGAACATTGTGATCACAAATTTTAAAATATTATAGCTTAAGTCAAAATGACTTTTAGCAGCTTTATTTATAAAGAGGTAGAAAGAATGAAAGTGGGAAAATGTAGATAAAGAGTCAGGAAAAACTGCCTAGCTACATATACCCTAAGTTTAATCCTAATATCTCCAGACCACAAATGTGAATCTGAAAGTGAATCTCACCAGAATCCAAAATCCTAATTAGGAAGCTGAAATTTGAAGAGTCAGAAGAAGCTGAAGAATCCACAGAGAACCTTCAGTACACATGGGGCTAAGGCTGCCAAGAATCTCACCAGAACTCACATTGAAAGGAGTGTCCCACCAAAGCACCAAAGAGTAGAGAGGGTCTCCTCACCAAAAACAAAACAAAACAAAAAAAAACAACAAGGAAGGAATCAGTCCACTCACCACCTCACGCCAACACAGGATCCAGGGAAAATGTCTTCTCCAAGCTAGGAAAGGAATCTCCAGAACTAATCTCTCCAAATGCCAGGAAGGGAATCAATCTCCAGCACCAATCTCTCCAGAATCCAGGAAAGGAATGAAATCTAGACCATGTTGTTCTCTTTTTATACTTCTTTTTTCCCATATCACTACCTGTCACTTTCTGTCACTCCTCCTTCTTCACAGAAATCAATGGCAGTCTTTCAATTTGCTTAGCACTGCCCAATGGAGGGGGCAATGGCCTTTGGAGTTGTTACTGTAGTAAGTGACTTGTGAACCCTCATACTTAATGATAAGTAGGGGTACTTTAGGGGAGAGTTAATCCTATCTTCAAAATATCTAAGAGGCAGTTGGAGATGGGAGATTGGAGGTCACTAGAGAAAGCTTGAGCAGGATTGGCTGACTTCAAAAATATTAGCATAGAGATTATAATTAAAATTGTGGGAAATGATGAGATCAATAAGTGAAGCAGTAAAGAGAAAAAAAAGAGGCCCAAGCAGAGCCTTGAAGGATACCTATAATTAGAGGGCATGATCTAGTTGAATATATAGCAAAAGAGACTGAAAAGTGTTCAGAGGTCTAAGGAGAACCAACATGTAGTGGTGTTCCAAAAAAACTAAAGGGAAGAGAGTACAAGGGGAAGAAGGTGATCAATAATGCCAAAGATTACTGAGAGGTTACAGAGACTGAACACAAAAAAGGACTATTTATTGGATTTGGCAATTTAGAGATTATTAGTAACAGAGAAGTTTCAGTGGGATGAGTGTTAGAAGTTGTAAGTGGTTTAAAAAAAGAGTAAGAGGAGAGAATGTGGAGGCACCTACTTTATAGGGCCTTTTCAAGGAGTTTATCCTCAAAGGGTGGAAGAAGTATAAAAGTGCAAAGATCAAACAAGGGTTTGTTGTTGTTTTGTTTTTTCAGGATGAACCGGACATGTAATTACAGATGAGGACACTAAGGCAAATAGGGGCTAAATGGTTTGACCAGAATCACACAGTAGTAAGTGTCTGAGGTCAAATTTGAATTTAGATCATTCTGATTCTTAGTCTAGCACTCTATCTGCCAATCTACCTCGCTGTCTCTGGGCTTACATTTTGCTATAGTGTGCCTAGCACATTTTAGCACAATGTTTTTAAATTCACTGGATGCATATTAACATTTGTCAAACAAACAAGAGTGAAAAACAATTTCCCAAGATTATTACATACAAATTACATCAACGTGTGATGGAAAACCTGTGGTGGGCTAGGGAAAGGGTAGGCTGGGGAACAGCAGCTTTATGCACAGTAGGAGGCTACTATCTCAAGTCACATTGGTATGTTGAAGGACACTTTTCAGGCAGGGATAGGATATGGCCTTCGAGGTTCCTTCTTATTCTGAGGTTTTATGATCATGAGACCTTGATAATCTTGACTACCATCAACTTCTTGGCACTACAACTAAAAAGGTAATCCAAATGATTATGGAAATGTGACCTTATTTTTATCACTTAGCATAGAATTGTACATTATAATACTTCTAGCCTTCATTTTGAAGGCTAGAAGTATTATAATAATCATAGTTGATTTGCTATGATAAAAGCAATTCTATTTTCTCTTAGTTTTATATGTCTGAAAGGGAAATAAATAAATGTTCTCTATATACAGAGGAAAATTTAAACATGAAATAGGGGAATGGGGGTGACAGGAATACTTGGTATGACATTTAAATACTCAACTTAGCCAAGTAAACTAATTAAATATTTGTGAGTACTTTTGGGTTATAATGAGACAGTAGGAAGCAACATAAAAGGACTTTAATAATTAAATAAGGTAGGGCAAGTGGGAATGGGGCAAACTACTCTTAACCACTATAGGAGAGAAGATACTGGGGTTTAGGTGGTCCAGAAAATCAAGGCAAGGGAGATAAAACTTACACTACACTACACTAGACTAAATACAAGCTTGACAGGGTTTGAGGATCTCACTACTTGCTCCAACAATGTTCTCTGCTGCCCCAGGGTCCAGGATGTTGGTACAGTCTACTACCTCCACTGGGTCACAGACCTGGAGGTCCACCCTCCAAAGCCGTTGATCTAGACCTATTTTGTAGTTCCTCAAGTGGGGTTTCTCCAGTGTGATCAGGACACAAGCTCCTCCACCAGTGGCAAACCTCACAACTGTCCCAGAGTTCAAAAGCTCTGATTCCTTTCTGCCACATTCCAAAAGTCCTTAGAATGTTCAACTCCAGCTTGCATTTTCAAATGAACTTTTCTAAATTTTACACTTATCTACCTTACCTTATTCTTTATTACAAGCATATATATTGCTTGTCATGGTTACTTTTTACCTTGAACATTCCCATGTTCTTAATTGTAGACAAGAATTTGTTAAGGACTTTCTATATTCCAGGCATTCTGCTAAGTTTTAGTGATCACAAAGCAAAAGATGGTCCTTACTCAAAGAGTTTACATTCCATTCCTTCTCAATTATTTAGATGAGTGAGTAATCAAATACATCTCTTAAAGTTTTTTCCCATTCATTTTAAGTCATCATTATTTATTTACTAACAAGCATCATGATTGGGAGGAAGGGGTCTACTGTATCAGACAACAGAATGAACCTGGGTGAAGGATAAGGATTCAAATCTATACTCTGCCTCTTTTAACTCTGAAAAAGTCATTTCCCCTCTATGGTATTTAGGTTGTTTGCGCATGAAGTAAGGGGCTCTCAAGTCCCTCTGGGTCTAAATCTATGACTCTATAATCAGAAAAAGACTAAACATTAGTATTTATTCATTTTTTTATTCAATACCATTCTGAAACAATTTCTATACAGGATTCTTAGTGATTATTATTATTAAGACATCAATTGAAGTCTACTGTCTAGTATATGCTGGTTGTGTGACTACAGGAAAATTACATATTGAGTACTACTTCAGTACCACAACAAAAGAGTTGCTGCTTTGCATCGGGGATGGCGGCTCTATGCTAGGAGTTTGCTACTTTGTGGACAGCATAAGTCCACCACTCCATTTTATTATCATCTATTTTTATTAACAATATATCTCCATAAAATCAATTTTTTTATATCTGTAAAGGTTATCTTAGAGTATGTTAGCAGGCACAAACCAGGCTTTGACCTAATTCTTTCCCAAACCTTGGTGATCTGTTTAGACTCTGTAAATGTATTTAATTTACTTATATCACATAATTTTAAAAATAATTTTAAATAGGCATTTATTTAGATCATATATGCTATATGTTATAATTCATTTATTAGACATATTAAACACATAATAAAAAGATATTGAGAGAGCTATTAACTGTTTTGATTCTTATCCTTTTTTCCCCAAAGCCAAAGCATAATTTAAAGTTTCATAATTGTCACTTAAAATGTATTTCTAGTAACACTTTGTATTTTCCTTTAGTTCTCATTAACTGATATTTCATTTCCATAGATCAGATATCTATCATGTCAGTTGACAGAATTGACCATGCTTAAAAGCTTAGAAAAAAGATTTTTCTCATCTATAGGAACATAACATCTATAATCAAGTATTTGAAAGCTGTGATGTGGAAGAAGGATTCTGTCTAGAAGCAGAAAATAGAAACAGGAATATCATATGTAAAAAAGTCAGATTTTAGAGTGCTTGAGTTAATATTTTTGTCTTAATCATTAGAATTACCTAAAAGTGGAATAAATGGCTGTTTCAACTTTTTGGAAATGAATTAGGCTTTCAGTCATGTCTGGGTTGAATTAAATAGGTGATAAAATGTAAGATTTGGAGTTAGGAACATCTGAGTTCAAATCCTGCCTCACTCAACTGCTTTGTGACACTGGCTGTCACTTAACCTCTCTCAGCCCCAGTTTCCTCACTTGTAAAATGGGGTTTATAAACGCACAGGATTTTTCACATGATTATTTGATATATAATATAAATGAAATAATATGTGTATATAGGTACACACTTCATAGATCTATTGTGAGTACACACCATGTACATATCTATCTTTCTATGTACATACTTTTTTTTACTGACAAGATAGATAAGAAAAAATAAGGGAAACATGTTATAAGATAAAAAATTGGTAAGTCCTTCATTGAGAGTCCACCTAAATATTCCCTTGATATTGAATGTATACCAATAAGGTACAGGATCTGACAATAGTTACTCTCCCTCTCACCATTTTTTATCATTCTTTCTCTACAGTGTAAAGCATTATCTAAAACTCATCCCAACAACTTCATATCAGAAAGTTTGAGCATATCCTCTAACAAAGCTCTTTTTAATTTGAAAATTATTTGTGAGACTTGGCTTATTGAGAGTTTTAAAATAGATAAGTCTATTTAATATATTCGGATTTTGGAAGAAAAAGCAGTACTCACAAAATATAGCTTACAAAAATCTCTTTACCCCCAATGAATAGTTAGAATATCTTAATGCAGACACAAAATTTTAATGGTACTTTCTGCCTTTTTAACTTTCCTTCAAGTCATTTTTAAGCATTTTGCTTCTTATTCTATAACAGTTAAGGTTAAAAACTTTTTTTTGTAAACTTGACCTTCTAAAATCTTCAGTGTTTCCAAGAGATATTGGACAATACTACACTAATAACAAATGACAAAATAGTTCTTTGGGAATCATTATACATGACCAAGTGTGAAAACATACGAATGCGCAGCAGGTGTGGGTCTCTGGCTCAATGCTCTGCTCACTTGGCTGAAGGAATCCCTTTCTCTCTCACTTTTGTTATTATTAAATCCTTTAAATTAAAATACCAGGAGTATTCATTCAATTTTATTATTCTCACAGTACGTAGATCTCACTAACATTCTTCCACCAAATCACCAAAATAATATGGTGAAAATTATATTGTATTTCTCCATGAAAATCAGATTTGCATTTCATTGCAATCACAGAAGAGGGAAAGATCCTTATTTACTTTGGAGTGGTCAAAAATGCCATTTTGTAATCCTTCCACCTCCCCAATTTAATTATCATAACACCGTCAATAGACTTTCCAGTTTAAATCCAGTATCTTATCATTGCAGTTCTCCCCTCATTAAAAACACTGAAGGTATTTATCGAGCTTCTTTTTTAAGATTTGCAATGAAAGAGAGATCACTAAACTAGGAGACAATATAGGAACCACATAACCATAGAATAGGAATTATAGGAGCCAAAAATTAGATATTTTGTATTATAGCATTTCATTAAGGGGCAGTGTGATGTAGTGGATAGAAAACTGACTTCTGAGCCTGTAAGAGCTGAATTCAAGTCTTGCCACTGACCCATAAGGGCTGATTCACACCGAGAAAATTCACTTCCCTAACCGCTACTAGGCAATCTCCAAGATTACAAAATGTAGAGAAGTTGCTGACTTGCATTGATAGAGACTGTTTCCTCACCTGGGAAGTCCCCACACCGACAGAGGCAGAACTTTATCTCTATCTCTATTGCTTCATCTATATCACTTTGGTTAATTAGTAAGGAGTTCTGAAGTTCCTTTTCAAGTCTGAATTTTCTCTTGGGTAACAAGTCTGCCTTCCATTGGGCTCATAGGCATTTAGTAATACTTATTAACTGATGAATTATGATAGTACCTTCATTTCTGGCCAGTCTTTAACGGTGTAATTAAATAGCACTATCAACAACAGCTACAATAACAAATGGAATTTGTTTATAAAATAAAGTCTTATAGGTTATAAAGACTGAATTACTTGAAAGGATATAGGTCATCTGACATGTATTTTTACAACTCTGGTCTTCACAAACTCAGTGTCTTTGCCTCTCCTTCCCTCTAATTTCAGAGGAACAGGTGACCTTCAAACTTCCCAAGACTAACCCTATTGCCTTCCTTCTCAGCTGTGACCTTGTTCCATCCACCTTGTAGCAATTTTTAATTACTTGATAACCTGAATTAATTCACCCACACTCTCTCCTGGTGGCTGTGCAATTACTCTGTTGTCACATCTATGACATTTCACAGATGACATTGATAATCTGACACAGTGGATGAGTGTACAAAGTACAAAGTTATTCAAGTTTTCCAGGCTTCCTATAGATCATTTCTAAGTGTTTCACTTAGACCCTCAGGCATTCTAGTATGGGAATAAATTATGAAGTTATAGATGAGAGAATATAATTTTTTTAAAAAAGCAAATAATAAAAACTAAAATCATAAGCCTCTATCTTTCCATATTTGAAAAGAAAAAAATTAAAAAATTACTTAATTCATTTTTAAATAAAAATTAATTTATATAGCTTCCCCCCCCAAGTGAATGATTTCATCAATTAATTAATAAACATTAAGAGATATCCAATGTGCTAATAAGGAGAGAGGATACAAAAAGAAGCAAAACACAGACTCTTCCCCTCAAAGAATTTAAAATTTAATGGAAAATTCTGACCATTGATACAAATTAGCAATTCATCTGGAATTTATAATCTTGAAAGATTACTGAGACATTGAGAGACACTTATGATTATACCATATTTTTTGGCAAGATTTGAATTTATTTCCCTCACTAGGTCTGTGAATTTGGGCAATTCCAGTACCTTATTTTCCTAATCTTTAAAATGAAGGTCCTGGACTAAATGATCTCTAAGGTCCCTTTCTTCTTTAAATATAGGATTTGGCCACATGAGACAAAACATTTCACTTTGGAGGATGGCAAGTTACAGTAGTGACAGCACAGGCTTTTCTTAATGCAGCTGACTGAGCTCCCACAACCTGAGTGGCCCCAGATTCCCTGGCAAAAGGTCCTACTCTGTATAGCTGATGTCTCTCAGATTAGACGCTTGCCCTGAATCATCATACTTTGATGATTTACTGACCAGATGCAGACTACATAGGAACAAGTGGTTGGGGTTTGGGGAAACCACATTCTGAAAATCTGGGCCACTGCAGAACCTCTCTGCATTAGGACAAAATAAACTTTCGGTTCACTGCCTCATTTTGTCCCAACATTGAACCTAAATTAAGAGGATACTAGAGTCAAAGCACCTAAAACAATGGATAATTGCCTTTGGCAGTTTCCCATTTCTTAAATTTTCTGACCAAGATGTTACTCTTTAGGGACTGCAGCATAGCACAGTGCCTAGAGAACTAGCTAGAACCAGGAAACCTGTTCAAATGCATCTCATACTTCCAGATGTAAAACCAGGAGCATATTACTTCAGCTCTCGATATACACTACTTACCCTTAGCAATACTACGCACATAGTATATATATGTATATACACAAGTGCATATATATGTAAAAAGTACAAGAACACATATATATGGAAGTCTAAAAGGAGTTATGTATTTGTTTCTGTATTTTTTAAGCATTCATCATGTACAAGGTTCTATGGAAACCACTAGGGATAAAAAAGGAGGAAAACAGTACAATCCCTATGCTGTGGGAGTTTATTTTTATACAATAATATAAAAGTTTATTTTTATACAATAGTATAAAAGAAATAACCAGTACCTAGGGTCAATATCGTTATAGACTGCATTTAGAATGTCCAGAATGAGGACATGCACTATAGAGTATAGTTTACATATTTAGAACCCAGAGAACATTTAGAATATTTTTGAAAGAATTTGATGAATAATGGTATATCTCTAGAAGAGAGATCAGGATGGTAAGGGAACATAGTAACATGCCATGAGAGATTTAGCTGAAGTAATTGAGAATGTTGAGACTGGAGAAAAAAATCTTCCAGAGGATGTCAGTTGTTTTCATTCACTGAAAGGCTATCATATGTTAAAGACAAAGACTTTTTTTTTGGTTAGCCCTAAAGGGAAGAACTAAGACCAGTGGGTAAAAGTTAGAGATTTGAAATACAAACTAAGAATACAATTCCTAACAATTATAGCCATACCAATTTAGAATGGGCTGCTTCTGATGGTGTTTTCTTTTTTTACTTTGGTTTTTAAGGATTCCTGTTCAAATATGGACTAGATTATAGGATCTTTGAATTCCTTTTTTCAATTTTGATATTTTCAGATTCTGTAAAATCTATATAGAAAGTAAAAAAAGGCATTTTTCATCTCTTTAGGCTTGAACTTATAATATATTTCTAGTAGACTGAGCTGAAGTTTATATTTGCTTTTCAAGTCCTTTATTCAGAAATCAGACAAATCAATAGTACAAGCAAAATACAGATGGGATCTTCAAATACTTAAGAGATCAGACTAGAATTTTCAAGGACTCTCAACTATGTTATAATTACCATTTATATTAAAACTACTGAATCAAAAGAATGGAAAAATAGAAGAAAATGTGATATGTCTCATTGGGAAAACAACTGATTTGGAAAATAGAAAATAGAAGAGAGAGAATTTAAGAATTATTGAACTACCTGAAAGACATAATAAAGAATTAGTCTAGGAATTATATTTCAATAAATTATAAAAAAGCTGCTCTGATACATTGAAGCTAAAGGGTAAAATAGAAATGGAAAGAATTTACTCCTAAAAGAAATCTCCAATTGAAATCTCATAGGAATATTATAGCCAAATGAGGGAGAAAAAGACAGTGAAAGAGAGTCCGAGAGAAACAGTACAAAAAGACAGAGACAGAGATATAGATAAACAGAAGAAAATAGGATAGAGGGAAAAACACAATCATTATAACTTCGAATGTGAATGGGATAAGCTCACCTATAAAAGGAAGCAGATAGCAGAGTGGATTACAAGTCAGAATGAAGTAATATGTTGTTTATAAGACACAGACTTGAAACAGAAAGACACAAACACAGAGTTCAAATAATGAGCTGTAACACAATCTATTATGCTTCAACTGAAGTAAAAAAGTCAGGGATATCAATCATGATCTCAGGGAAAGCAAAAATAGACTTAATTAAAAAAAGATAATCAGGGGAGGAAACTTCATTTTGATAAGAGGTACCATAGATAATGAAGTAAAATAAAAAAATATAGCAAGTTTGTCTGATAAAACCCTCTTTTCTTTAATATATAGGGAACTGAGTCAAATTTATAAAATGCAATTCTACAATTGATAAATTTTCAAGGTATATATAGGCAGTTTTCAGAAGAAGAAAGCATATAAAATGCTTTAAGAAATCATTATTGATTAGAGAAAGGCAAAATAAAATAACTTTTAGGTTCTATCTGATACTTATCAGAAATGACAAATTCTGGAAGATCTGAGTTAAAGTAAGTTCACTAATGAACTGTTTGGTAGAGTTGTGAATTGGTCAAACCATCTTGGTAACAATTTGAGACTATGCTAAAAAAATCTATAAAACTATTCATAACTTATTTCGATACCATTGCTATGTCTGTATCCCTAAGAGATTAAAGAAAAAGAGCCTACAATAATAAAAACTATTTATAGCAACTTTTTTTTAAATGATGGCAAAAAATCGGAAATCGAGTGGTTGTCCATTAATTGGAAAGTGATAAAACAACTTGTGCCACATGATTGTGATGGAGTAATATTGTGCTATAAAAAATAATGAGGGGAATGATTTCAGGTATTAAAACAATGGGAAGACCCATACAAACTGATGCAAAGTGAAATTACCAAGATGGGAAGATCATTGCATATAAAAACAGCAATGTTAAAAGAATGATCAGCTGAGAAATACTTAGCTACTCTGATCAATAGAATGATTCAAGATGATTTCAAAGGAATTCAAATTCTGAGTGAAAATAGAAGTATTTTTCTTGCTTTTTTGAGGGAGGGCTATATGGCTAATATGAAAATGTTTTCCATGATTCATATGTATAATTGATATCATATTGGACTGTCTTTTCAGTGGTTTAGGGAGAAGAGATAGGAGGAAAGAGAATTTGGAACTCAAAATTAAAAAAAAAGAATATATATTTTTTAAAACTTCAAAAAAGAGAAGTAAAACATAAAGTAAATATCAGAGCCTCAATTCATATCAAAGTTTTGTTTTATTGTTTCTTTATTTTAACTATTTAAAGTCCAATTCTTTCCATTATATCATACAATCACTGTTTGGGGATAGGAATGCCTGTGAATGGCATATGGAACTTCCAGTGAGGAAACCACCACTACCAATGCAGGTTCAATTTATCTTCAACTTATAGTCCAACAGAGTTCCTTGGAAGCAAGGCATTAGGTGTTTAAGGGACATCTCTCTCTCTGACTCTCTCTGTCTCTCTGTCTCTGTCTCTCTGTCTCTCTCTTTCTCTCTGACTCTCTCTGTCTCTCTGTCTCTGTCTGTCTGTCTCTCTCTCTCTTTGTGTCTATCTCTTTTGGTTGGCCCTTTCAAACATTGCACTGTAAATGACATAGGCACAGCTCAAAATATATCCTTAATAGGACAACACGAGTCAGCTGAGTGACCACCAGCCCTAATTGATTGTATAGTTGAGTAATAACTAGATTGCATTTTTCTACTGGCCAGACAAAATATATGAAGGATACAAACAGAGAAATAGATCAACAACATGCATTTACCCGCATTAACTATGTATTCCATGAGTCTGAGTTTTCTGACTTACTTTCATTCTCAGCTCAACAATACAGAAATATGTGTAGCATTAAAGCACTGGTATAATCTCTACCAGACTATTTAGAGCCTTGGGAAAGGATGGGGGAGGGAGAAAATCTGAATATTAAAATGTCAGAAAACAATTATCAAAAATTGTATTTGAAAAAATAATTTATTTTATAAAAAGGGTTCAAATCTCACTCCTGCAGGAGGAAGCTTTTCCTGATTTTTCTCCCCATCATTGTACATGTGATTATCTTTCATCTACACTGTATATATCCTGCATACAAATTGTTTGTGGATTGTCTTCGCTTTACAAATAATGACCTCCTTGAAGGCAAAACCTTATTTTTTCCTTTCTTCATATCCCCACCTCTTGGCCCAATGCCTGGCAGATAATCAGTGCTTAATAAATGCTTGCTACTAATGATGATATGTTTTGCTATGTATCTACAACCTATTTATTGAGTATTTCTTGGTGTCAAAAAGCAATGAATAATCTATGACAAAGTTCTCCTTTTCCCATGTATATCACTGTGGTTGTCTTGCATTATTACCTCCAAGGATCCTCAGGCACAATATTTACTGGTGGTAATTTCCTAATCTCCACATGTTGTTATAAAAGCTACACAAAACTACAAGCCTTTCAATGGCATCAAGATCTGAAGGAATACTGTTAATTATCCAGGAATGGTATTGCCATATGTCTCTGACCTTTTCAGTATTCTTTTTTTTTCTGTCAATGTTTCAGGCAATCTCCCTGCTAAGATACAGGAATAAATAACAAAAGAGCATTGTTTCAGTGCCATTTTTCATTAATGACTAAGGAAAAGGGAAGAAATGCTTTAGAACTGCATTTTGGCAACAGCTTTTCTTGGAGTATTAACTTTTACATTCAGGGCAAAGCCAGTTTAACATAAGAATAATAATGAGTCTGATTCTCCAGCTGGTGGATCAGCAATTGAGTTACTTAAGTTTTCTATGAGTGTACACATGGATGAGGAAATTCAACTTGTTTTTCTTTAGATGATGAATTTCTGTCCCCTATACAGTTGGATCAAAGAAAAACAAAAGTGTATAATCTACGTCAATCTAGGAAAAAACCCAAAATATTTCAAAAATTTAATATTAAGTATTCTTTTATGCTCCAAATAAATATATATATGTACATAAACCTTAAGTGTCCCAATGGATAGAGTGCTGGGCCTGGAGGCAGGAAGACTACTTTTCTTGAATTCAAATTTGACCTCAGACATTTACTATCTGTTTGCCTCTATAAAAGGAGCTGGAGAAGGAAATGACTACAGTATCTTTGCCAAGAAAACATTAAATAGAGTCAATGGGACCCAACAGAAATAAAAAAAAATATATGTGAACAGTCACATATATGATATCTAAATGCATTTACATATAAATTGTATAAATGCATTCCATGCTTTTTTTTTCTTGCTCCTACCTTGTATAGGTATGACTTTCTTCATGAAGCCTGTCCTGCTACCTGCAGTTATTAGCAGCCTCTCTCTTTCTGGGAAAGAAATATCTTTATAGTGCTCACCACTACTACTCTGACTGTAATGATAATAATACTAAAATATTTAGTATATCTCTTCCTCATAGGCTCTTAGGAGCATTGGGAAGAGTTTCAGAAGTCATTCTTGTCAAAAATGAAGCCTAGGTAGTATCTGAATGAAGGAGTCATCTAAGGCTTAGCTCTCTCTTAAAATCTGATCTGCTATCTTCAGAAAAGGACTTACACAAGGAAGATACTCATTGGGTATGATCACTTGTTATTTCTTGTTACCATTCTTGTTATCCATTTTTCAACCAATAGGATGGATGAGGACCTTGAATTAGATGACATCGAGGGTCCCTCCCAGTTCTAACCTCAGTGAATGTGCAGACAGAACTTTGATTGCTGCACCCACATGGCCACAATTTGCCAGGAAATCCAGATTATGTTCTCCCAGCCTCTGGCAGTGTGTCTTAAGTGGTGCTGACTCTCCTGTAGCAAGAAACCCAATCTGCTCCAAAGCAAAGGGGTTATGGATCTCTTAATAATCTAATGTAAATAGTATGAGCTAGGTCATTCTTTTTCCTCAAATATCTAACATAAAAGCGTTTGCCACTCAGAATTAATTGTTCTCTGTTGGACATTTCCATCTCCATCTGTGAATTTTCTCCAATCATGGTATTAACATAACTAGCTCACTATCACCAAGTCTTCATATCTTACCTAAGGTAGGGGGATAGAAAAAAATTTTGATGTAATGCATATTATTGTTATAATTATACTCAACTTTTTAAAGAATGTTTTTCTTGGAAATAAATGTTTGATAAAAAGTTATATATTTAGCAACAATACAACCTCTCTTCCTTTTACTCTCTATTCAAAACACATTCATTAATTTTACAAATGATTAAGCCTAAGGCTGTAGTGTAAAATAGATATGATGTTTAGGTATTTTCTTAGGACATTTATACATACCAATCTGCATATATTGAGCATTATTTAGTAAGTTACCATCATTTCTATTCAGAAAGACAACACTGTTCAGTGGTGTATTTTCTGTTTTCCTTTCACTTCCACGTAAGGTCTACTAATGGCAATGGGCTTTCTGTGTTTTGGCCATCTTGTGGGTGATGTGTGCTATTAATGGTGTTTTCTCTCCAGGTCCATTTCACCTGACTCCCACATCCGTAAACTTAGGGCTGGATGTTTTGTTGTTTAAAGAGAAGATAGTGCTAACAATTAAACTCTGGTTCATGAATGCTTCACTGCAGTGCCTGCTTATAATCACCAGGAGTAGAGGCAGAGTGCTGAAATGTGGCATTTTCTCTAGAATTTGCATGGCCTTATTATACCTACCAAGGTAAAAGCGTTGACTCTGAAGAATGTAATTATATAATGTAGGCTGCAGTGGTAGCAGAGTTAAATTCTCGCTTTACTGATCTTAAGGGGAACTATAATTTCTAGGTCTTACAGCACATTTAGTTCATAAAATTGACTCCTCCTTTCCCCTCCCCTGCCCTTCCCCAGTGCTCTTTAAGCTTCTCATAGATGAGGTTTTCTACACAGTTGTTAATTCACTATAGATTTTTGGATGAATTTCTCAATCTCTCTCACGCTCTCTTTGATACACACTCCATCCCAGGGATAGAAAGAACACCACCACATATTTGTATATTCCACTGCTGCCCTCCAGGAGGTCAAGTGTGAAATGAACTCAAGAAATGCACTGAGCTCCAGCTGCCCAAGTTACTTATCAATAATTTGAATCTTCACTTGTAGTCTGGGAGCAAGTTAAAATAAATCAAATAACATGTGAATAAACCATGCTAAATGGCTCCCCTTAATGCATTTGTAATTTAATTTTCTACATAAAATACTAATATGCGAATAAAGCTTATTTCTAGTACTTCTAGGTCCTAAAAATCTAACTAGAAATTAACATATATATAAATATATATGCATATATATATACATTGATAAATATATATACAAAGGTATGTAAATACACTCACATGTATGTAATGTGACTTTTAAATATGTAGAAATAATTTTGGAAGGAAATCTTCATTTTAAAATAAAAAAATAGTTTGTAATCTGTTAAATTTAAAGAAAGTAATTAACGTATTTACTCAACAATTAAATTGAACAAATATTTATTAAGTACCAATGATATGCATGGCTTTGGATCATGTACAGACAGAAAAAGGAATGGTTACTTTCTTTAAGGAGTTTATATTCTTCCAAACTGTTATGAGGAAATTTTGAGGAAAGGTGTGGTATAAGGAAATTTGAAAGGAGGATGTTGGAGATTTGCTATGTGGGTAATCTCGGTTACAGGTAGGCTGGGATTAAAGGAGATTCAGGGTATAATAAGACTGAAGTCAGGAGTATAACACAGAAGGGAAACAGAGATCTTCAGGGAGAAGAGAAGTTAAACTAAACAGACAAACACAGCAGGCTTACAGACTGGGACTTAGACTCAAACACAACCTGAGGGAAATAGACTAGACTGAAATTAACAAACAGGCTTTAGTTAATTGCACAGGAAGGGACCTGTTTTGAAGTAACACCTTCCTTCAAGATGGATGCCCCAGCTTCCCTCTAAGCCCAGAGTATGTTGTCTCTTTCCCTCTTCTTCCCTCTTGATAACTAACAGACAAATTACACTAATAGGGCTGTTGAAACACAAAAGGGTTTATTTTGTTTGAAGGATGCTTGTTAGGAAGGTGGATCAAAGGAAAACCCTATCAGTTGTCTCAGGAACCTCAGGTGGGGGAAGGAAAGGAAAGATGGAGTCTGAGTAAGGACCTGCCTTTAAATTCAGCTTTACAAAGTACTATTGCTATCTAAAGGGAATAAATGACTGACTAACTATAACTAATGCTATCAATTAGGTAACCCTTCACAGATTTCACTCCTCTCTAATTACTCTCCTTATTAACTCCACAGACATATAAGGTAAGGGAGGGAAAGCAGGGATGATATTAGGATAGGAAGATATAAAGGGTTTATCTAAAATAATAATTTCTTAAGTAAATATATCAAAGCTAGGCTAAATTTCATTATTAAAGTTAAGTAATCAAAGCAGCTCAGCTGATTCACAACCTCCCTCCACAGAAGATCCAGCCAACTGCTTTCCTCAAGATTCCAAACCCCTAACAGCTTTTGGAACTCAGCCAAAGCTAGAAAAAACTATATCACCCCAATTCTGTATACTACAAAACAAATACAACATACATGTAGGTAAGAAAATACAAAATAGTATGAAGTAATTTCCAGAAAGAAAAAGGCTGCTAATAGCTGAAGTTATTTGGACATACTTCATATTGCAAGTCGTACCTGAGCTCTGATTTGAGAAAAAACTGAGAGTTTATAGGATAGAGATAAGGAAAAAATGCACTCAAGAGGACCACTAGGGCAAAGCAAGAGAGTAGGAAATGGAATGTTGAATATCAGGAATAGTTAGCAGTCTATTCTAACTATAAGGGAAAGTGAGTAAAGGGGAATAGTGGGAGATAAGAATGGAAAGGTATTCACTGAGTGGATTTTGAAGTACTTTAAATAATAGCCCAGGAAATATGTATTTTCTCTTATGGATTGTTCCTAGGAATTCAATCAGTGTATTTAAGTAGAGACAAAGGGAGTGGATGGTATGACACTGTTAGTTCTGTGTTTTAGAAATGTCAATTTGGCCTATAACAGAGGATATATCAGATTGTTAGAAACTTGAGGCTATTAACTATTTTTGTGTACTTACTATATTCAAGACATTATGACAAATGAAAATAACCAAAAAAGCTTTCCTAAAGTAAGTGAGCTGTGATATAGCTCAATCAAGTCCATATACCCATCCTATGCAAAGCTTTATAAGATTAATACTATATGGGGAAAAAAGAAAGCATAGAAAATTTTAGAGGATAGAGAAGTTATTGACTTGGTAGCCATAAGAAAAAATGCTTCAAATCCATGTTAATTAGAGAAATGCAAATTAAAACAATTCTGAGGTACCTGTGTTATTTAGAATTTCTGGGGTTCTATTTAGGGGTATTAAGCCTCAACATATGTAGATATATGACAAACTTCCTGTGGACATGTGGGGGACTTTGAAACTACATTTCCCATGGTCCAACGGGTTTCCTATTTTGGATTACGTCTTCCAGGTAAAGCCTGGCTTTAAATATTGGGAAGTTGGGCTTGAAGGTCTCTTTTGCTATGCAGACAAGATGAGGGAAGGTAGGGAACGTAATGGCTGAGGTGGCAATTTTGAAATTTTTACAGGCACATGGTCAATTTTATTCTACCAACATGGCCCTAAATAAAATATTAGTTTTCCTCATAGCATCAGCCATTATAAATTTTAATCATTACATACCACTTCACACCTATCAGTCTGGCTAATATGACAAAAAAGAAAAATGAAAAATGTTAGAGGGGATGTGGGAAACTGGGACAGTAACACAGTGCTGGTGGAGATATGAACTGATAAAACTACTTTGGAGAGTAATTTGGTACCATGCCTAAAGAGTGACCAAACTGTGCATACACAAAACTTACCAACAATACCTCTACTAAGTTTTTCTCCCAAAGAAATAGAAGATGGGGAAAAGCACCTACTTGTACAAAAATATTGATGGTAGCTCTTTTTTTCAAGACAAAGAACCAGAAACTGAAGGGGTATCCATCAATTAGCAAATGGAATGGCTGAACAAATTGTGGTATAAGATTGTAATGGAATACTATTGTGCCATAAGAAATAACAAACAAAATGATCACCAAAGAAACCTCAAACAAAACCTGGAAAGAATTTTATGAAGTAATGTAAAGTGAACTGAGAAGAACCAGGAGAAAATTGTACCCAGCAATCAATAAAATATGATGATCAGCTGTGAATGACTTAACTATTATTGGCAATGCAAGGATCCAAGGGACTCATTATTAAGAAAGACTATCGACCACTACAGAAAGAACTGATTGAGTCTGAATGCACATTGAAACATATTTCTTCAATGAATTTTTCTCTAGTGTGATATGTGTCTTTTACAATATGAAAACATGGAATTACATATAGCATGATAGCATATATATATATATATATATAATGTATGTTACCTGTCATCTTGGGAGATGGGAAGGGATGTGAGAGAACATGATTGCAAAATGTCAGAAAATTATTATTAAAAGTGTATTACATTGTACTACATATTATCTGGAAAATAGAATAAAAATAAAATTAATATAATTAATGAAAATGTAGTCAACATGCACAAAAAGAGAGACAGAGACAGAAAGAAGTCATACTTAACTAGCATGACCTCAAGAAAATCACAGAAAGAGGTGAGAAGAGGAGAGGGAGGATTTTGATCATCAAAGACTGACTTCTATCTCTCTGTGTCTTTGTCTCTCTCTCTTTCTGTCTGTCTAGCTGTCTGTCTGTCTGTCTCTCCCTCGCACTCTCTCTTCTTCTCCTTATATGTTTATTTCACTATGTGTCTATTTCCCTAGGTCTCTCTTCTCACTATCCAAGTCTCTTCTCTGTCTCTCTCTTTTTTTACTCTCACATGTTTGTCCTTCATTTTTGAAGAAGACCAATGATATCCATGGGGTATATCTTGAATTTCTTCTGAATTGGATTCAGGTGAGGCCGTGTGGCACAAAGTCATCAGACTCACACTCTTCTAGAGATCATGATCCAATAGCAAGACAAAAGTCAATACAGCTTTGAATGACTTTTATATTTTCAGTGTCTGACCAACTTTATAACGCACAATAACATCTGCTTCAGTCTCCTCCATAGTTGTTAGGACAAATTGTTCTCCTCTGCCCATTCTCCTGGGACAAGTATTCACATACTTGGGGTAGACATCTCCCTAAATCACCAACAGTTTTGAGACCTGTCAGATACCCTCAACCTGGTTTAGCCAAGATGATTTTATCAGGGTCATAGGTAAGCACTAAAAGTCATGAATATTCCTATAAAAAGGTATTAGTTCTACCTGAACACTCCATACTCCCCACTCTCGTATATAAATTTCTGTTTTGTTTTACATTATTTTATAGTACTTCAATAACAAGTGTTATAAACAATTTCTCTAGCCACTGATTATCATTAATAGTTATTTTTCTCCATAATTGATGACTCATCAGGCATCCACTGATACAGAGATATTTTCTTTTCTTTTTTTTAAATTTCTTTGTGTCCCTAGGTCATAGTACAATGAGTGATTCTTAGTAAATTCTTCATCAAATGTTAATTGATCTATTACTTTATTAAATCTTTCCTTTACCAATCCAGTCTGAGATTCTGCAAGCCTTGATATTCTTTATGTTATTCCCTATCAGTAAAATCAATCAGGCAGTGAACAAATGTGTAAGTACATAGTAATAACTGTGTAAGGTCCTGTGGATACAAAGATAAAAGAAGAAATATTTCCTGTTAACTTTGACTATAGATTCTATCAGAAAAGACAATATTAATATAAGTACCTGTAAATGTATACATGCATAGACCCATACATGTACATGTATATATGTACACATGTGCATATACATTCTAAAATTATATGAATATTAGATAATTTTAAGGGAAAGAAAACAACAGCTGGAGAGAGGTAAAGAAAGTTTTCATGTATAAAATGATAATGGACAGCCCTTGAGGGAAACTAGGAAAGTAGGAATAAGTGTCTTGATATCAGGAAATGAATAAATGAACATTACTGTGCCAAGCACTGAGAGCTACAAATAGAAATGTAAAACATTCTCTTTCCTCAGAGAGCTCACACTGTAATAAAGGGAGACACATACAGGTTTTAGCTGCAAGTCCGATGGAAAGTCCCTTTAGGCTTTAGGATACAATGACAAAATAGAGAGTAATGTATGTTCTTTAGTCTCAATTCCATTAATAAAACCCTATCTGTTTCTGACATCTTGTCATTTGACATTGACAAAAACCCTGGTGGCATGAATATTCTGTTTCTGGGACTTCAGTAATTGTAGCTACTGAAGGGGTAGAGACTGCAGCACTTGAACAGGGGGAGCCTGTTGATATTTATCCACCACGCTCCTCCCATTGATGATAGTAACTGCAGAGCCATGTTTGAAGCAGGTCCTGTCATTCAGAGATTTCTGGCATTGCCAAACACTTGGCCACAATGTCCTTTTCCAGTTTCACCTGGAATAGAGTGGTATGATGTTTAAGGCCCTGTCTGTGGTTTGATCCACCTTACACCTGTCTCTACTGCAGGAGGCATTGTTGTTCCTATCAGGCTGGCATGCCTGCTTTCTTGCTACCATTCTGTTTGAAATTTGGAGGGAATAAATGAATGAATAAATTAAAAATCAATTATTTAACATTGATTATATGATGAATACTGTGATTGGCCTTGGGGATGGAGAAATTATTTTTTTGGTATACTGGTTTTTGTCTTTATAACTCCAGATCCTAGGAAAGAGCTTAGAATTTAGTAGACACATAGTAAGTGCTTGTTGGATTGCATTGAATTAAATTTCTTGGAAACTACTATCAGGTGTTAAAATATTTGGATTTGGGGAATTTCATTTTCTAGGAAGATTAAATAGTTATGCAATGGATGACTATTAGGACACAATTAAAAATTATTAGGCCAAAGAAAATGTCATTGGTTTTGTTAACTTTGAATTCTTGTTAACATTATTGAGTAAATAGTGGTAGCAGAAGACTAATCATAAATGGTGGGTACAAGTTCCCATAACTCCATTTTGCCTGAAAGATCAAATATTGTTCCTTTGGTATTTAAAGCTCTTTACAATTGGTACTTTTCCTACTTTTCCAGTCTTCTTCCATCCTATTGGCCTCCTTAAACTCTACATTTCTCACACAGTGCTCCACTTCACTTCTCCCATACTTTATACTCTTAAATTTCCCTACATACTCTCTTGTGAACTTCTGATTCTTAGATTCCTTTATTTTTTTAAGACAGTTGAAGCTCAATGTGTAAGTGCATTTGTTTTGTTTTTGGTATGACACAATAATTTCATCAGTATGAAGAATTATTGATGTGGAAACTTTTTTATAACTACAAATGGACAACTCCTTTGCAACCTCTAGTCTTAGAGTAACCTGGGCCCATGAGAGATTAAATAGTCACACATAGTCAGTAAATGTCAGAATCAGCATTTGGAGAGCTTACTGGGATGTAAGTCTGCTTCCTTACTTGAAGTGCTTCATCTAATACTGCTGCCCATAGCATGTCCCCTTCTCTATGTGCAAATGCAACCAGTTATGACTAAGCAGGAGACCTGGTTTTTAATCCTGCTTCAGACACTAAGTATTTGATCTATGACAAGTTATTTTATCTCTCCGAGCCCCTGTTTTCTTGTCATGACTTCCAGTTCTAAAAATTGAGGTTGGTACACAGAGAAGATAGAAGACATGCACACCTAAGTACAGGCTCAGTCATGGAAGCTTATGAGGTCTGTTCGCCAATTGGAAAATAAATACATAAGCACCACATAGGACCTATGATACTGGCTAAGCTGATGCCAGTGCTGAATATAGATGTGACTTCTTATATTGCATGAGGCAGGGGCAGTATACATTGACCAATGCCTGGAATCAGGAAAATGTCTCAGTTGAAAACAATTGCAATAATGTGACCAGTTGCCATCAGTTCATAAAAAATAAGCATCCAGTCAGTGTGTATTACCTACCAAATACTTTTCTAAGCCCTGTAGCTACAAAGAAAGGCAGAAACAATCCTTGCCTGCAAAACTCTCATATTCTGAGAGAGAAAAATAGGTAAATAGCTAGGTACACATAATAACGGATGCAAATTAGTTAAGAAATAATCTTGGAGAAAACACTAGCAGTTGAAAGCAACAAGAAAATTCTTATGCAGAAGGTGGGAGTTAAACTGAGGTTTGAAAGAAGCAAAGGAAATAGAGACTTATGAAGATAGAGCATTCTAGTCAAGAGGAACAGGGATTCAAGGATTCTGTGATTACAGAAAGATCCCAAACTAGACATACTACACGGAGAGTTTTGTGTGAAATTAATACAAAATGTAACCTCTTATCAGCGCACAGCTAATAAGGCAGGATGCCAGGAAGTCATGTGACTAAAGCGCCTCATGGGTACCTGGAGCCCTGACTTCTGATAGGGGCCAGAAGTCAGGGCTCAGGCTCTGGGCTGTCCAATCAGAGAGTCCCAATGGAAGTGATGTCATTACCTTTTTTTTTTTTCTCTCAGGACTCTCTTTCTGGTTGGACATGTGACTTGTTCTTTTCTATGGAGGGTTTAAAGAAACCGGAGACAGGTAAGTGTGAAATTAGAATTTGCTCCCCAGTACCCTAAATCCCAGCTTTCCATGTTCCTTCTCACGTTACGTACCAACATTGGGAAGATACGTTTTATGTAGCTCCATCCTCACGCTCTCTTCTCTCAAAAATGGGGTGAGGTGGGGCAGCTGGGTAGCTCGGGTGGATTGAGAGCCAGGCCTAGAGACAGGAGGTCCTAGGTTCAAATCTGCCCTCAGACACTTCCCAGCTGTGTGACCCTGGGCAAGTCACTTGACCCCCATTGCCTACCCTTACCACTCTTCTGCCTTGGAGTCAATACACAGAAGTTAAGGGTTTAAAATTTAAAAAAAATGGGGTGAGGTGAGAGGCAGGAGAACTTTTCTCGCAAGTCTACCCAGGTTTTTATTTTTGCTCTTGTATTTTTACTACTTCAAGTGATTATTGATAAATCTTATAAAATATAATACTTGCAGTTTTTGATATTAATTTTAATCTTACAGGAGAGTGGAAGAGTGAAAACTTTTTTTTTAATTACGGTAGTCTGGTGATCTTTCTCTTTTTCTAAATCTCTTTCTATTTTTTACTAATAAATAATTATAAGTTAATATTCATTTTCCAAGAAATTTTTATCATTACAGCTTAAAGAGAAATTGAAGTTTGGAAAATCTGGAACAAACAAACTTATAAGTAGGCAATACAGAATGTGATCATCCATTGGTACCAAATGGAAATTTAGTAAAATTGAAATGATAATTTTAGGTCCTATACCATCCATTTACTCTTTTACTTGGTATATTTTGTAATGCTAGGTAAAGTTATAAAGTTTCTCTCTGTATCAAGTTCATTCTGTTCCATCTTCTATATAGCTGCCAAAATTACATCCCTAATTGAGTGATCTGGTCACTATGCCACTCAGGAAACTCCAGTAATTCCTTATTAGTTCTGAGATTATATATAAACTGCTCAAGTCTTTCACAACTCACCTTTTCCAACCTTACCATCCATCAACATCCTTCGCACAATATGCCAGCCAAACTGAACTTCTTTCTATTCCTTAAATATGATTTTTTATCTGCTATTCCCATGCTTTTTTACTAGATACTCCCATACCAGGAATGCATATCCTTCTCATGCCTGTTTCTTAGAGAATCCCTAGTTTCCTTCAAAACCTTATTCAAGTAACACTTACTTTATGAAAAATTAACTGATTCCTCCCCCCAGCTAATTAGTTCCTACATGTCTTTAAAAATAATATGTTCCTATCTCTTTTGCCTATAACCATGAGGGTTTTCTTTTCCAAATAGGTTATGAGGACAGGAATTTTTTTTATGTTAGTTGCTACAAAATACCTGTTACAAAATCATACAAAAATTTTTTTTGTATATGTAGGAACTATTTTACTTAATGACACATAATTGGGACTTAAACATCTGCTGATTTCTTAAGAGATTTATAGCGTAAGGGCTCATGAGGCTTCATTCCAGGGCAACACTTTTGAAGGAGCATGTACTTCCTCATAGGACAAAGATACTTTAATGGAGTGATAATATTTTTGTCCCTAATGGACTTCACTCCAAGGCTCTACTCTTACTCACCATGCTTTTTCTCCAACTGAATTTGTTCCAGGCAAAATTACATATAATTATGACTTTGCTTAAGAGAGTTTTCTGTCCTGGTTCAGATAGTAACAATTTCTGAAGCCTTGGCAAAGTCATTTATCCTATCAGTATCCCCTTCATTAAAATTAGGGTAATGGACTAGATGATATCTAAATTCCTGTGATGCCATTGGTTAGTATAATTACCTCTATTCAAATATTATCTACTTCTTACTACCTGGGTAACCTTGAGAAAACACAATATCTCTAGCCCTCAGTTTATCCATCTGATAAAATAAAGGGCAGGTATTTTTTTTAGTTTCACCATAGCTCTCAGGCTAGGATCCTAGGTACTGTAATCATACTCCACATTCTAAAAATGAATGGAGGCATCTATTCCCAATACTGATTCCACACCTTTATGGTGTGTTTATCAAATCAGTGATCATACCCAGAAGCAAATCACCTTCAGCCTGACCCAGACTCATTGAAGTCATTTCAAACTAAGAACTGGATGTAAGAGCACATATTCCATGGCAAAGCACAATATCCATCCGTTGAATTCTCTCCCTTGGCCATATCACTTTTAGCAAAGAAGAAAATAATATTTCACCATTTCAGGGGTATTATTTTTAAAGGGTACTCTTCTGGGGGCACTGGAAATGATATCGTGTTGAAGTTCTTGGTCTGACCCACGTTGACAGGTACATCAGGTTCTCCTTTGTTCTTCCAAGGTCATTCTTGCCAGTTTTGTTCCTTCTCATTGGTATTCAGATTCCTCATCCCTCCTTTGAAGACGTAAAACTGTCTTTCTCTTGATAGATCTTAAGCTTCTTTTAAACTAGAGTGAAGTTTGGGTAACAAAGTTCTAATCACCAAAGACTTCTTTCTGAGAATTTCTTTTTGCCTTTGACATTTTGTGGACTTAATATTTACTTATAAGGAAAATATAGAAGAATTTTAAAATACACTAGTGAGGAACTTTGCTCGTACTTACAGACTTTTGATTAATCTAGAAGTACTTGATCACTGTAAAAATCAGGAAACATTCTTAATTTTTGCTGAGGAGCTTTGGCATTTGTTTCTGAGACACCAATCATAAAGGATTCATTAATATCCATTGGACAACATATGTTTATTTATCAGTAAGGACATTTTTGGCAGCCAAAAAATGGAAACAAAATGTGCTTCCAAAAAGTAGAAAATTCCTGAGCCAATTATGGTTTATTGAACAAAATAGAGTTTTATGGTATCATAAAAATATGAATTTGAAAATGTAGAAAAGTATAGTAATATTAAAATGAAATAGGATAATGGGCAGTAGATTTTAAAATTTATTTTTATTTTGAACTTAAAAAAGAAAGAAAATGGATATTTCCATTCACAGTGCATCAAGAGATTTTTATATAAAACCTCAGATTTCTATTATTTGTAGCTTGTTTTTCAAGTATATATATATGTATATGTATATATATATATATATATACATATACATATATATATACTACTAATAGCTAACATTTATGTAGTGTATTATTGGAAATTTTGAGGTCTCTGAACTACATTTCCTGTGAGCCCACTGGCTTCCTGTCATTACTTGATGATGTAGACAGTTATGTGATGATGTAGATAGGAGGATAAAATTCAGTGGCTGGACTTGCACTTTCTCTCTTTGCTCTCTTGGCATCCAATCCACTTTGACTGACTTAGCTGGCATGGCACATGGCTTCATTTTCTAATGGCTACTAATAAATCTTATAAAACCATAATATTTCTAAGGCTATCTTTTTATATTAATTTTATTTCTTACAGTAGTACCTATGTGCTAGATATTTTCCAGTGACTGTCTCCTTTGATCCTCACAACAACCTTGGGAAGTAGGTGCCATTATTATNACATATATTGAACTAGTAGCTTTCAAAACTGCTTTACTTGACAATACTTTGTTCTGGTCTTCCTTCTTTTCTTTTTTTAAAGGATGCCTTAATTTTCTTCTTTAATTATTTTCTTTTTTCTACCCTATATTGATCCTCCTTCAATATCCATATCCCCTTTTAGGGAAAAGAGAAGAAAATGGAAGGGAAGCAAAGAGAGGGTGAAGGAAAGGAAAAGAAGGAGGAAAGAAGAAAAGAAGAGAAGAGAAAAAGAGTACCTTGCAAGAAATATGAATTCTTAACAATCAAAATCATTTCATTAAATATTTCTAAAAATGTAAGCCTAGTTCTCTATCTTAAGTCCATCACCTCTCTTAAAGGATGAGTAGAATTTTTCAACAGTCCTTAGAGATCATACTTGTTTATTGCATTGGTCGGAGTTTACAAATCTTTCTATTCTTTTTCTTTAACGTTACTATACTTTTTTTCCTGATTCTTCTCCCTTCACTTTTTGTCAGTTCATATTGGTCTTCTCAGGTCTCTCTGAAATAGTCCATTTAACAACTTGTTATGGCATAATAATATTCCACTATATCCATATGTCATGTTTCATTGAGACATTTCTTAGTAGTAAAAGCACCTTTAGTCTCCAGTTCTTTGCTATAACAACAAACAAACAAAAATCATTATATCAGTACACATGGGCCCTTTTTTATCTTTTCTTTGTGTCTAGTAGTGAGATTGCTGGATCAAAGGATATGCCTGGAGAGGGGCTTTCGGGTGTAGTTCTAAATTGCTTTCTAGAACAGCTATATGAACTCAAAGCTCTGATAACATTTTTCTTTAATATGTCTGTTTTCCCACGACAATTCTAATAACTGTCATTTTTATTTTCATCATCTTCTCCAATTAGATAGACTTGAAGTGAAACCTGAGAGTTGATTGAATTTTCATTTCTCTAATTACTAGTACTTTGGATCCATTAAAGAAATAATAGCAAGGCATTCTTACTTTGAATATTTCATCTTCCTATCCTTTGAATATTTATGAATTAACTTACATGAGTAATAGAGACATTTGGGCTAGAGTTTGAATCCTAGGTTTTCTGTTCATAAAACCTATGTAACCATTACCTAATTATTATATCTTCCTGGACCTCAGTTTCCTCTCTTGAACAATAAAATGGATAGATTAAATTATCATTCCTTCTAGCTTTCAATTGATAATAACAATAGATAACATTTATATAGTGAACACTATATGCCAGGCACTATGCTAAGCACTTAACAGTTATGATCTTCACAACAACCTTGGTAGGTAGATGCTGTCACGATGAGCATTTTTAAAGGTGAGGAAACAGGCAAATTTGTTAAAGTGACTAGTCAGGCTCATACATAAGTGAAGAAGTGAGACTGAATTTGAACTCGGGACTATTTAGCTTCAACTTGGTGCTCTATTCTATGTTAGTTGCCCAATTTAGGATATTATATCCTAGTCCAGTTTAGGATATTACAACCTATGATATTCTCAGGTAAAAGAAACTAATAGCATAGCCATATTTATGTAAATTAACACACTAAGATTGCCTAATTCAGATTGATTCCAAAGCCCAGTAGAGTTATTTGGAGTGATGGGACAGATGAAGGGAGATTTTGGAGGAATGTATAAATACATAAATGGTCAGATATAATTAATATATGGGCTAGTGTGAGCTAATTTGCATTTTGCACCAGTGAATATAACATATATCATGAAAAGATAAAAATATAAAAAGAAGGCACCAATAAAACTTTTAAAGTTTTAGTACAAGAGACCCTCACTACCTAAGATATCCTCAATAAAACATGTTTTGTTTTAATCAGGACATGTAATTTCAATTGCCTTGGAAACAATGGACAAAGAAACTTCCTCTATTAATGCAGATCAGCAACTGTTCTACTACTTAATATTTTAAAGAGTAATCTATGGTACTTAAAGGTCTATGAAGTTTGATATATAAGTTTTCATGATTATCATGGACTTCCTCCAAAAGAGTTTTCATAGTGAAACAGAAGTCATAATATGAAAATGTTAACCAATGAACTAATTACTTATAAAATTTGTCTCCAACCAAAAATTCCTTCTATCCTGAACATTAGTATCTATCCCTGGCCAACCCTGACCATCTGTCAACTTCTTTATGGGCCAGTTTCTTACTGATTGTCTCTTGGAGCTTCAAAAGATAATGATCTGAATGTCAAAAGATCAAAGAAGTCCTTAGAAAATTGAATTAAGCTTCAATTATTTTTGTAAGTCACCCTCTTTATCTTTATATTATAGAAGTCAAAAATAAAATGATATTGTATTGTGCACTCTTAATGATTTTGTCAGAAAAATGACAAAGAATCAATCCTTAATTAATTTTTAGATATGGTTCATAGTTGCATTTATTTTACAAATATTATTAATGTAAGAAAAATAAGCTTGTCTTCATAATCTTAGTTTGATTTGTCAAGATAAAATCTTAATATTCCTCCCCACTAATATTCATTGTAGAATAGATTCTTTTTTAAGTGAACTTATTGCAATTGAATTTACTCCTGGTATCATTTATAATACTTTTGTATATTATAGTGAGTTCCTACTATGTTTATGAAAAATGATTAGTTTCAGGTATCATGTTAATTGTTAAGTATGAATTCTCCTAATGATTTAACCTTAGGCAATTCAATATATTAGAACAAACTTTGAACTTGGAGAAAAGAAAGACCTGTGTTTAGTTCCCATCTTCCACATTTACTAGCTATTGTACTCTGGATATTTTACTTCTTCCTTCAACCTCAGGATCTTCATCTGGAAAAGATTACATGTTAACTTGGAAACCTATCTCACTGAATCTTTATAAAGAATACTAGTACATAGTGACATGAATATTCCATCCATAGGTAGGAATCACTTCTCACCCATACTTCATTTTCCTGTACAATTCTAATTTAGATTAATTTTCCACAGGGATCAAACCAATGCATATGAGATCTTCTTTTATGTCCTTTTATATTTTCAAGGATTCTAGAGTAGCCCTTGGTTTGCACATATGTTATCTATTATTCTTACACAGATTCTTATTCTAATTTAAATGATCCTGAGTTCATAAAGTCTAATGGCATTAGGGTATCTAAATTCCTGCAGGTTTTCAAAATCTAGAAAATATTTGTTTGCCTAAAAGTTCCCAATGACACACTGCAGATACTGTCTGAGGACCATCCAAGATGAATGAGTGAAAACGCTCATCACTTATAGGTTGTCAACCAGATAAAATGCTTTAAAAGTGTCAACCCAAACAATGTTGTGAGTAAAGTATTTTGAAAAGCTTAAAACATTATTGAAATGTGGACCCTCTAAGGGGTTCAACCTTGTCAAATGTCATTACCTCTATTTAGTCAGAGGAACATTATTCCTAATCTTCACACATATATATTTTTCCAGGCAATGTCAGGAACATTTTTTTGGATGAGATGGTGGCATGAATGCAAATATTTCACACTCCCCACCCTTCTCTCCAAGTTCTTTTGATATTATTAAAAATAGATAGGAAGTACAGATGTGAGAATTCTGGGGACTTTAGAAAGTATTTGTAGGTTCCTCTCTGCCAAGCACTATCATCAGAATACTTTATAGAAAAACAAAAAAAAAATGGTCCTGGCCCGTACAATTTTACTTTCTTCTTATAAATGTGGAGGGCTCTCTGTAAACAGACAAGCTAATATGGAATGCTTCAATGTCTGAATTATCTGTTTTGTTTTTTCTAGGTAATGATTCCTACAACCAAAGGAGTTGAAAATCTTTTCCATGACTCAGTACATAAATCCTAGGGAACTTACATAAAAGTTAAGTGACTTAAACAGAGCCTCATAGAGAGTAAACATGAGAAGCAGTCTTTGCACCCTCTTCTGTCTAAAAGTCTAACACATTGTTGTACCCTGATGTTGATCAAACAACCATCAACTAGAAATTGTTAAATGCCCTGTATGTTTCATGCACAGTGCTACATAATGTGGAGGAAAAGATAAAAATGAAATAATCTTTGCCCTAAAGGGATTGCATTTTATTAAGGAAAACAACACACATAGTAATAAGTATGTTCAAAATACATACAAAATAAATTTAAAGTAATTTACATTTCACCATCTTGCTTTTTTTTTTCCAATAAGGAAAGGGGAATTTCTTCAAACAGTCAGCTCATCTATCAATCATTTTCTCAGTGCTGAACTTCTTGATAATTTAGTTGACTAAATCTTCCCTACTTTCTCCTCCTTTTGTCCTCAGGTGAGGAGGTAAGACATGACCAAGGTCTGCTACTTCATGCAATGACTCCTTTATAATAATCAGAACCTAGAATTCTGTCCTGTGGTTCTTCTTAGTGAGTATAAGGCTCCCAAATATATATGGTACATTTAATTATTTCTTGATTTTGCATTTTTGATCAGTATCAATAGTATACTTTGCTTGGAGTCAGAAGACTTGGGGGCAAATACTACCCCTGACATTTATTCTCTGTGAGGTCCTGGGTAAGTAATTTAACTTTTATCTGATTCAGGAAGTTCCCTAGGATTTATTTATTAATATCTTAACCATACATGTTCTGCAGAAATCCCCTAAGGGAGTGCCTTATTGTGGGCCAATTTGACGGCTGTAGGGGTTCTAAAATTTTTAACTCTATTGAGTTATTCTTCCCAAGTGTCATGTTCATTCATATATAGGCCTTCCTGATGGGAGACATGTTGAAGTCAGAGTATGATTTTTGTCATTCAAAAGAACCAGAAGGGAAGACCTAAGGTCTAGGTTCTTGGTGAACAAGATCAAACGAATCAGGACCATGGGGAGTTCCTTTATGCACCAGGGTTTCTCTAGTCAAGTTTTGCAGTTCAGTGAGAATATACACATAATGAAGTTAATACTAGATTCTGTTATCCCTGGATTGAGCTGATGTTCTAGCTACAGGACTCTTGGCACTTGCATGCCTGGGAGCCTGCCCCTGCATCTCCATGTAGTCTGATTTCCTGCCTATTTTGCACTTGGTCCCCAACATCTCTAAGGAACTCTTTCTGGACCACCTAACATGCCAGCCTACAGCTCTCTGCCTTAGGGTGGCAGCATGCACAAAGTAGATCCCAGCACATGGCACTTTATACCAGCCTGTCTGCTCAGAGACCGCAGTAACTCTTACTCTTTATTGCCTTCAATTTGGCCTAGAGGATTGAATACTATGTACTGTGAGAAGACCAAACAACCTATGTGGTTATGTTTAAGAATAACTAAGACTATATCACAATTTAAGATCATTTTGAATACATATAATTATTAGACAGAGAGACATATACAGAGAGAAGGGGTAGGAAAAAGGGAGAGACACACAGGCAGATGGACAGAGAGACAGGGACAGACAGAGACAGAGAAAAAGACATAGAAACAAAGGGAGGGAAAGAGATTTCTGTGCCCCCCCCACCATGTTGAGCTTTTTAAAGGGATTGGCAACAATGATTTGCTCAGGTATTTTAATCTATTATTACTTCAATAAATTTAGTTTTGAATTGAGAAAAATAAAAAGAATAATTTCACTCACTTATTTTCCTTATACTCATAAGAGATCAGATGAGACCTCTGAGAACTATTTCTTTTTAAATGTCAATTTAAAATTTGTTTTAAAAGATATAGGTGCACATAAAATCCATTAGTAAAATGTTTCCGATAAAGTTTGAAGTGGAACAGAAAAGCACTAAAATTACCACTAATAAAACTATGCTAGATGTTGTCAAAGGAGGAAGCTTGGAGTAGCTAAAAGAACACACAGGAGTTCTAGTCCTGACTGTCAATGAATAGCTATGACCTTGGGTAATTTTTTTTTCTTTCTCTCAGGGTCTTCATTTACTGAGTTGTAAAATGAAATTAGACTAAATTACCTCAAAGCTCCCTTTCCAGCTCTGAACTCTGATTCTGTGTAATAAAAATAAATCAAGAATTCTTAACCTGGAGTAGATGAAGTAATCTGTTGAATATTTTGAAAACTGTCTTTTAATATAATTGGTTTTCTTTGTATTTCATTTTATACATTTAAAAACATTATTCAGAGAGTGATTCTCTAGTCTTTACCAGACTGCCAAAGAATACATAACAAAGAACCCCTGAAATAGGGCAATATTTGTAAGTTCCATGTTCTGTAAAGGAGAGGATAGGTATGGCGGGTGTAAGTTCTTTTTAATCACTGCAAAGCATTGTTCCTTGCTGAGGAGAATCAACTACCAAAGGAGAATTGGGAAGCTTGTGCACAGACATGCAATTGCAAGTTTAACACCTTTACATCTCTGAGCACACCTATTAGGAATGCTTACTCTCCTAATGTTCTGTAACACACCCTTTGAGAATCACTGGTATAAGTAAATATGGAAAGGAAGTGGGATTTCCTCCACATGAAGAATTCCTGGTGCGGGAACACCCTCTCCCAAAGCAGATCTGAACAAGTCTATAGTAAAGTTGCTCAATCAAAATGAGTAGCCTGAGGCAGATTAAAAATAATTTTCTAGAGTCATACCATCATAAGTAAAATTTGAATTGAATTATTCAGACTCCCAGTCCAGTGATTGACATAGGCTGCCTCTGAGGGAAAGTATGTGTGTGTGTGTGTGTGTGTGTGTGTGTGTGTGTATAAAATATATATATATATATATATATATACATGTTGTAAAAATAGGCAGCATAATTTAATATGTTTTATGTACATGCATACACATATATCTTTACTCTCCTAGAGATGATACTTCATATAGGATGATAATTCATAAATACATGAGCCCTTACATTAGAATTTTAAAACATAATACAAACGATGAATACAAGTTACAGGCATTATCCATCACTTACAAATTTCCTGATTGTGCTTTAATTTGGTTATCTCACTTGAACCTTTGACCAGCCCTAAGAGAGTGGATTCACAGGTATTATTTCTAGCTGATAGATTAGAAATCCCAAAGAATGTGATTTACCCATGGTCTCAAAGTCAGTGAGTGCCAAAACAGGCTTGCAACCAAAGTCTCCCTCATTCTAAGGCTAATACTTGACCTACTATGCTCTGCTGATTTTAGTGCAAGAGAAATAGTGAAATGAATGCCTTTTTTCTAGCCCTCATGTGTCTTACCAAGAAAAACATTTTCCATGGTGTTGTCAGTTGATTTCATGACTTTCAAAAAGAGCAGTGATCTATGCATCTGAATTTTAATAAGAAACATGTCTAAATTTGAATTTGGAAATTTAAAGGTATTTTAGTCTAATGATAAATCTAAAAAAGACAGGGTAGTGATATTGTATGAAAAGCATTCAAGATAACATAAAAATTTCCAATGAATTATAAGCATGCTGATGGCAATTGTCATACCTTATTTATGATCTATGACAACTCCAAAGCATCTAAAATAGTGATATGCACTGAGGGGATATTTATTATTAAAGGGTGGTATAGATCACAAATAGAGGTAGCATTTAAATCAACCCAAGTTAGGAAAAGATTTGCTTTTCAGCCTTAAAATTTTCAACTTGTAAAAGAATTTCACCATGAAAAAGCCCATCATTTCATTACAATTATTTGACCATGTATAATGACAGAAAAAATACACTGGTATTCCATTTTGAGTAGGAGACTAACACATTATATGAGATAATGAATCAGGCTTTATAGATGTAGTTATGTTTGGTGAGACATGATCAGTATCAGAATGTATCGGAAATCATGGACTGCCAAATATTAGAAGCTCCTACTGAACTGGGTATTCTCCCATGGCACACAAAGCACAGATGATAAATTATCTCTATATCATTCCTAATGTTGGCAATCACTTTTACTATCCTTTTACAAATGAAAGACCCGAGGCAAGTAGAGGTCCCTCCCACCATATTTTTCCAAGGTCCTTTGATAGGACATGTAGTCTTTTTTTTACTGAAGTTGTGTGTGCCCTTATTTTTTTACTTCAGTAGAGCTGAATGTCTGGGGAGGCAAAGGCAGAGACAATGAAAGATAAAAAGGAAGCCTTTTCAGATATAAATGAAACATTCGCCATCAGTTAAAAAGTCTGTGGCCTGTATGGCAAACTACATATGAAGGATGGGCAAGGACAATGAGGCTACTCAAGCACAGACTTCCTCCATCAATACCTTCCTCTCTAGTCACTCACATACATTTGGATATGTCAAAGGCTGGTTAACTTAAGAGTAAGGTCCCATATTGAGGGAATTGCAATGAAACTGGAAGAACTGTCAAACAAGAGGGACTAGAACACTCCAATTTTCTCTTTAGGAGGTGACAAACCTTGCAACCAAGGCTTTGAGTGAGTCAGAGTTTAGAGAATCCTCCTAATCAGAAACTAAAGATAGCCAAAAAGGGGAGTGTTAACAGTACAACTGGGTGAAAGAAAAGGTCTGTAAACCCAAGCCGGAGCCCATGAAGACTTCAGTTGTCTATCAAATAGAGAGTCCAGGTAATTATTTAGTAGATAATTCCTTTTACTGCATAAAATAGATATTTTGCCCTGTGAAGAGCACAGTGACTTACCTAACCCAGTCTTGGAATATCACCTCTCCAGAGGGTCTTCTCAGAACAAGCCAGAAACAATTTATATGTAGGCAAGCAAGGAACTAGCGCAGAAGAGCTCTGCATGCATTTAGCTTAGATTTACTGCCCTTCGTAGAGTTCAGCTTAGCAGAGAAAAACTGACCATCACCAAAACCCAATTCCAAAGTCAACTGTGATAGGTGATAGACCATTGTGGCCCTACTGTTCCAATGTTTTCAGTTGTTTTGGTCATAATTGTCTTCAATATGTTTGCCTTACTATGCCATAGTATTTTAAGTTCTTGCCAAGTCCCTTTCTCAAGTGCAGACAGTATGTATCTTTTTAAGAGACTGGACCCCAAGTTTCTGGTAGAAATGCTATGTTTCTCTTGCTAAAACATTTGAGAAATTGCCTTTTCTAAAAGCAATTTGAGATGACTGCCTGATCATTGAGGGTTGGGATTATGAGCTACAGTGTTAAGTATCGTTACCCAAAGGACTATTTCTAGAACCCTGAGAGCAGTAAGAATCACAGCTAGCATTTATAAAGCACTAAATGGTTTGGAAAGTGTTTTACAAATATTATCTCAGTCTAAAAGGAACCACAGAAGGTAAGTACTATTTTCTTCTTTTAACAGGAGATAAAATTCAGGTAAATAAATAGAGATTCAGTGACTTGTCCAGGGTGACATAAAATCTCAGGACAGATGTGAACAAAAGTCTTCCTGATTCAAAAGCCAAAAGCAATCTGCGTCACCAATTTCTTCAAGTTTAGGTTCTTTAAGCATTTAATATGTTCCAGACATTGGGTTAAAAGTTGATAATACTAACAGAAGCAGAAAGATAGTCCTTTCCTTTATGGAACTTATATTTTAATAGGGGAAAACAGTATATAAAATGTAACTTGATGGGTGTGGAATGATGATCCCAGACATGAGGTTATGGTAGAGGAAGTCCAATGAAGATGAGCCAGCAGTGTAGCTTGAAGAAAGGTAAAAGGAAGGGAAGTAAATGCTATAGTTATCCCCCATTTTATATAAGAGGAGACTAAGGTGAGAAGAAGTTAAATGACACATCTGAGATGGTTTTATTTAAACTCTAATTTTTCAAACTTTAGGTCTACAGCTCTATTCTCTAGGCCACCTAACTGCCTGATGGAAAGTCAATTGACTTCTGCATTTAGTGAAATTAGTTCGTAAGCAGAGAATTCTCTCAACAGACCAAATCATAGACTTTCGCATACATGCATATAGATCTTCTCTCCAAAAAGCTAACTATCTTTCACCTATTGATTTAGGGGAGTGTCCTGATAATTCATTTTTTGACTAGCTTGATGTCATCATTCTTTCCTTTTTTACTGGAGACTGAATTCTTTCAAGTTATGCCATTTGATTCCAAGTTCTCATAATTCAACATCACTGAAAAGACTTTGAGAAGGAGCTCAGGGACCAACTATGTGTCTGTAATCTGAGAGCGAGGCTAGCTTGTTTCCGAGAGGCTCATCACCAGGCTGGCCCAAAGCCTTAAAACTCACAAAGATGATCTATCAAGATTGAGAAAAAATGGAAATTTTCATCAATAGAAGGAATAGCCACATTGATGAAGTTACGGATTTATAATTAATATGTATATTATGACATGAAGATGTGTTACATGCATCAGTATATGCACACATGCACACAAAGTACATGCATGCTTACATAAACAGAAGCTGCAAATGTAAAATAAGTAAGGTCCAGAGATAAAAGAAAAGGAAAAAAACAGCTTGGATTTCCTTTAGGGCATTGCAAGTTTTTTTCATAATGATGCCAAATTTTATCTTGAAACAAAGGCTTTTCATTTTAATGTAATTATTCTGCTAGTATTGTGGCATGGTTGCAAGTCAAGGAAGGAAAAGTGAAGGGGAAAGCAATAAGTCATTCATATAAAATCTACTATGTGCCAGATGCTCTGCTAAGCCCAGTAGAAATATTATAATGCAAACTCTAAAATTCAGTTTATAGACTATCCATAGGGTATATACATATATATAAATATATACATATATGAACATTATATATATATATATATATTCTCTCTGCATATGTGAATGTTCTACTGATTTATTTTCTCAGTTATTGGCACATAATATATCCATTGCCCAGAAAGGTATCTATAATAGATCAAAATAAAATCAATTATCACAATCTATGTGTGCAATTCTGATTGTTTCAGTGGAAAGAGAACTGGATTTTCAGTCAGAGGACCAGGGTTCAACTCTTAAAATTGAAAAAAATAGGAGTTAAAATGGATCAAAACTAGGAGGAATAGTACAGGAATGAATGATGGCTGATGTGAAGGCATCAATATGGGAAACAGAATGCTATTGTGAGGAACCAAGCCAGATAATTTGGACCATAAAAGTATATTAGAGGGACTAATAAATAATAAGACTAAAATAGTTTGAACTACATTGTAAAAGGTTTGAGGGCAAACAGAGAATTTTCTATGTTATTATAGCAGAAATAGAAAATTACAGGAGAATATTGAATGTGGGTATACATGATAGTCTCATCTATACTTGAGGAAAATAACTTTAGCAATTGTATTCAATATGTGGGAGAAACTTGAGTCAGGAAGACCAATTAGTAAGCTATTGCAGTAATCCAAGTGAAAGGTAACGATAGCCTGAAGAAGATGACTGTATTATTAGAGAGAAGAGGTGTTTGAGAGTCTTTTTCATGATGATAGAAGATTTGGGAAACATTTTATATACTGCCCTCAATAGAAACAGAGAGATTTGGAGGAGGGCTGATCCTCATCTCAAACTCCTAGGTTTCTTGACTCCCTTGAATTCTCACTTAAAATCTGCCCTCCTATAGGAATCCAATTGTAATAATTAAAATTAAATTATGAGGCTGCTAGTATCTTTAATAACTTTATTAAATCAAAGTAGTGGAAGTAAAGAGAGAGAGAAAGGTAGGAAAGAGGTAGAGAGTTACTTAGCTTATTACTCTATTGGCTACCATGATGGATTGAAGCTCAGTACCAACAAGAATTCATTCAGGGTCCTTGCTCCAGTCAGAAGACCCAGAAGACCTCTTGGTCTTCCACTAATAAGCTGTTTTCTCCACCCACTAGCTCTCACACCTCACATCTCAGGAACCAACCATAATTTCTTGATTTGCCTGGGCTGCCCAAGAGGGCAATGCTTGTGGAATCAGCTTCCTGTCTCCTTAGTTCTTGGGTTCTCTTAACTTCCTTTCTCTGAAGGCCTGTCTGTACCTGCACTTATCAGTGGTCTTTCATCTCCAGTTCACTGAGGGGTGGCTTTTATAAAGTGACATGATGGATAGAAATTCTCTTCCAACACTTTCTCAATCCCTTTTAATTCTAGTCCCTTCCATCTTAATGATTATTTCCTATTTATGCTCTTTGTAGCTTGTATTGAATGGAGTATCTTTGCTAGTAAGTGTCTGCAGTCAGATTTCAAATCTTTCAGTTTCCGAAAGATGAATCTTCCTTCTTCAGGTCCACTTTTCTATCATTTTACAAGCTACCCATTTCATTATGTTATGTCATATTCAGTTGTGTCTGTCTCTTCATGATCCCTTTTTTGGGAGTCTCTTGTTAAAGATGCTTGAATTTTTTTCAATGTTGTCTTCATATCAAATTGTGAACTTCTTGAGGGTTTTATTGTTGTTCATTCATTTCAGTTGTGCCTGACTATTTGTGAACCTATTTGGGGTTTTCTTGGCAGAGATACTGGAGTACCAATTCCTTCTCCAGCACATTTTATAGATGAAGAACTGAGGCAAACAGGGTTAAATGACTTGCCTAGGGTCCCACAGAGAGTAAGGGTCTAAAGTCAGGTTTGAATGCAAATCTTCCTAACATCATGGAAGGCAATATATGCAGTGTGTCACCTACCTTCCAGGAATTGTCTTTTGCCTTTTTTTTTTTTTTTTGGTATCCTTTGTATTTAGTAGAGTGCCTGGCACATATCTAAGAGCTTAATGCTTATTGATTACAGTTCAATGGGTAAGATATTTAGTTCTATTTTTGGACATACTGGCTTTGATATGTATATCAGACATGCAATCTGAAATATCTAACAGTTATATGGTTATTTTTGCAAAGGAGTTAAAGTGACAGATCAGGAAAAGATATAGAAATCTGTGAGTCATTTATATAAAGATTCTAATTATACACATGGGAGCTAATAAGGTGACTAAGCCAAAGAGTGTATAAAGAGAAAAGAAAGGGTCCAGGACAAAGCCTTGGGGTACACCCACCCACAGTTAGGAGATGTGATAATGAGTAATAATCAAGCAAAGAAGATTCAGCCCTTTCTGGCTTTTAATCTATGATCTTGCCATGTAAAATCATAGAGATAATGCAAATGTGAAATTGAGGGATCAAAAATGTAGAGCTATGATCAAATATTCATAGTTATTGAGAAAATAGCATTACATTTAAATGAAAAGGCCTTCCGTATCATGAAGGAAGATAAATATTATTTATCTATCTACTAGGATTGGATTGGTAGGATGATAAAAGCATTCATTTGTCAAATATATTGAAAAAATGTGTTGGGTTTTGAATCTAATTTAAAACATGAAGAAACAAGATGTAATCATAATCATAACATGACTTGTTGCCTACTCCTTTATTATCAAGCAAAAGTTAAACATAGAAAGTAAAAGATAAGCTGTCTGTAATAGAAGCAGCTCGCGTATTTCAGATCAGACTGCAATTAACAAAGCAAATCACAGCTGTTCTGTGCTTCTGTGTTAACCCCAAGAACTTGTTTTCACCTTCCAATTTTTACTTGTTGTTTTGGACAATTAGATATTTGAAAAGGCATCAATTAGCAAATAGCCCAAACAGGAAAGCTATGAACTCAAAAATCACAGAGCTTGAAGAAATATTTTAAACCATACAGATGATATATTTAGGCTGATTGATTTCAGCGAAGCAACTGTGAGAGTAATGGTGAGAGAGCATGAAGGTGACTATCTAAAGAGTAAAGGCATAAGGTGGAAAGTGGATGGTGAATTAGTTACTGTTATGATAAGCATAGCCAGGAAAGTTCTAGGAGTGATTAGCTGGGGGAGGCAGCTTTGTTTTGTTTTATAATAAGAAAATAATAATAGCAGTGAGGAAAGGAGAAGAAAGGGAAGTTAATAGTGAAGAGAATAATATAATCACAGAATACTTGAATCATAAATTACCTTAGAGGCCATCTAATCCAAACCATGTGGACAAGAATCCCTTGTATGATAAAATCTACCTGAGATTGTCCAACCTTTGCTTTAATTCCTTTGATGAGTGGAAACTCATTATTTCACTGAGAAGTCTGTTCCACTGTTGAGTAGTTTTATTTGTTAATATATCTTCCATTATATCAAGCTTATGTAACCTTTCAAATACTTAAAGTCAGAAATTATGTCTCCACTGAGTTTTCTCTTCTCCAGGCTGATGCCTATTATATTCACCTCATCCTCATACTTCTCTTACTCTGGAAATACTCCAAATGATCAATATCTATGTTATATCAAGAGATGAAAATGATAGATTTTCCTTTTTTTGGTAACTCTAGCCTTTAGCACATTCATTGAAATATAAGTACTTAATAAACGTTCATTGATTGATTAGTTGATTAACAAGTGGCTTGCTTTGATGGAATAATAATATTAAAGAAAATGCATTAGAGTGAAGTCTTTATTAGACTATGAACAGACTCAATTGTGATTGAGCGAATGGCACATTTCATAATATGAGGTCTCTATGGGTGTTCAAGAAAAGTATTAATGGGAATTTTATTTTTAGCTTGTTATTGAAATTCTATGTGACCCATACCCAGATATTTATATTGAGCATGAAAAACTATTTCCATTTATGTTTTCTAGTTTTTGACATTATAGTAACTACAAATTTTTCAAGTACATCAGTTCTATACAAATTTGAGGAAGTGTTCCTGCTTTTATTAACTAGATCTGGGAGGTTGCTCTTATTGAATTCCTTCCATTTTTAAAGGTAGATATAGGCAATTTTAAGTACTAATTTTAGGTAGTTTTAGGATAACTAGTGTAGACATTAGGAAATTTTCTTTCTCTACCTTTTTCCTATATTTCTCTCCTATATTATTCATTTTACTACATTTTAAAATTATCTTTATTTTAATTAAACTAAATTGTTTATTGTTATATTATATATATGTATATATTATTGTTATATATAATTGTTAAAAGCTTCTAGAAGTTTTCTTTTCTCTGGCTTAAAGGGATAATATTCATTTACAACTCTACTATATTCTCATTAAAACTTAAATTATTAAAAGCAGCTCTCTTATTTTGTTAAAACTCCTAATTTAACCCTTACAATAGTTAATCAGTGACCAATCTTTACTGAGTCTTTCTTTATGACATATCTTATATCCTTTGCCTTCTTTTCCCTCATCTGGAAAATGGGCTAGTTTGGTCTATCAACTCTCAGCTAGAAAGAACTAACATCACCACCTCTGAACATTTTCTTCTATCACCAATCTTTCCTTGATATATCTGTATCCCCACCAAAAAAAATTTAAAATATAGACAAGAGCACATCACTTAAGTGCTCAATAACACCAAAAAATTCAGTGGCTCCCTATTGACCTTTAATATAAAATTCTAATATAATAACCTGGTACTTAAGGAACACCACTATCTATATCAATGCTAGTTTTTCAGCATTAACTCATGTATTAGTCGCACACTCTACATTTTAGCCAAGTTGTTCATCAGATTTGAGATGCTATTTTCTACAGCATTCCATTTTTTTCCAGAATCTTTATCATTCTTTAGGTCTCAGTATTTGTCCAGTCATCTTTACAAGACTTTTAAAAATTAATCCAGTGAAAGCATTCTCTTTCCTCAAATATTACCACATACTTTGTTTAGATATTCCTTTAGTCCCCATCACTCCCTTACTTGTATTACACAAGTTTATATATTTATCCCTAGAATAAGGTAAGTTTCCCAAACAATGTGGCAGATTTTTTGGGTCTTTGTATCCTGAATACCTTGTATGAAGTAGATACTTAATAAATGCTCCTTGAATTGACTCTTAAACTGATTATGCAGTAGAAAACGCATTGAATTTAGATTCAAGGGGCATTGTTGGCTCTATTTCCTAGCTATGTTATTCCTTAAAATGAAGTATTGACTCCTCTAATATTGGTTATTTCCAATTTATCATATATATATATAACATATATATGATATATATAGCTATTTGTAAGTTATCTCCATACAATATTGTGAACTCCTTGAAAGCACAGTCTTTTCCCTTTATATTCTCAGCACTTAGCATAGTGCTTGGCACATAGAGTAGAATAAATACTTATTGACTATCTAAATTACCTTTCAGGTATAGATGCTATGAGTATTGGTATTATTATTAACCTACAAGCCTAAACTTATAACTTTGTAAAAGATAAAGCCAAGCGACAATTCAGTCTATTGTAATGACAGGGGTTTGTTTGCTTATTGACAATGGGCTGATGAAGAATTAATGAAAACCTGAATTTCTCTGCCCTTGGATGAAAACTAAAGCTCTCAACATTGTATATATACAATCCTCTTAAGGTGCTTGATAATGGCTTTTGACATTGATTTCCTAATCATTATAACCTCTCATCCTAATGATCCCAGTACACTTGTTTTAAAAAGAAAAGAAGAAGCGCACTCTGATAGACAAACTAAACAGAAAGATTACTGGGACACACTCCAAAATGAAAATACTTAGCACTATACAGTTGTATGTTGTACAAAGAAAGAAATATGTTGCATCCAATTGAAATGACATTAAAAATTTAGGTTGATGGGATTATGCAATTTGTAATTTAGCCAGATAGGGGTTAGAGAGCTAGGAGCAATGCAAAAGAATATTGAATGGATGATAACTGAATTGACATCAAATTGTGGTACTCAAATAAAATTCTGGCAACACAATTAATAGACCATATCTTCTCAGACAATAGTACTCTAGATACTTGGTGGTACCCATTCAATTATGTTTTTTTTCTTTCCCCTTAAAACTCCAAATATCAAGAACTCCTTTCTTCCAAGATATTTCATCGAATTAACACATTGTCATTCAATGTGGATTATTTAATTTCCTTAACATACTTTAATGGACAGCAGGAAAGAGAACAAATTACATTTTCATTGCATATTAACTATGTGACCTTCTAAAAGACATTCTCTCTGAGCCTCAGGAATCTCTCTTCAACTATTATTTATGTAAAGTTTGCCATCTGAATCAATGAATGGATTTCCTAAACCAATCAAATAACATATCCTTGACCTGCTCAGTTTAACAATTCAACAAGTGTTTATTGAATAGCAGCTGTGTGATAACTGTGCATGGTGTGACTGAGGCAAAATGAAAAATCTTACCTTGCAAAATCTTATATTCTACTGAAGGAATGCTATATACACACGAATAATTAAATACTAAGTACATACAAAGTGAAGATAAAATGCATTTTGTGAGGAAAAGGTAAGTGCTAGGGTAATTAGTGAAGACTTCATGGAGGAAGTGACACAGTAATATATATATATATATATATATATATATATATTTCTACCACTGATGCTGTAATTTGTAGCAATAATATTGTAAAGGTTTTGGATATCCATAGCATTAGATCTAGAGATTTCTTTTTTTTTCTTTGTAAAAAGACCTTCACAGGCCTGTGCCTTCAAGAGGAATTGGGGGAGCATTCTCTAGTCTACCTTCCACCAATATATCTTCTAGATCCCTAAATATATGTCTTCTTTCCTCATGTCCATCCCTGACTATAGGCCTTATATAAAGAATGAAAAACCACCCTTCTTTAAAAGGTCAATGGAGTAATAAAATACATAGAATATTACTCTACAAGTTAGAGGAAATAAAACATTAAAGCAAAACCAACAAAGTAGTGTAGAAAGAGAATTTTGAAGCCAAAGATTTGGGTTCAAATTATGACTCCTTCCCTTTAAAATATTTTTAAAATGTCAATAACAAATTTTCACACGAGTTTTCTGAGGTATTATAATCTAAATTGCCTCCCTCAAAAATCTTTATAACATGATTGGGGATGTGGACTCGAAACTACCACACCAATGCAACCACCAACAATTTGGAAATAGGTCTTGATCAAGGACACATGACAAAACCAGTGGAAATGTGCGTCGGCCATGGGTGGGGGGAGTGCGGGGGGTGAAGGGGAAAGTAGGAGCATGAATCATGTAACCATGTTAAAAATGATTATTAATAAATGTTTAAATTTAAAAAAAAATCTTTATAACAAAATACTTTGAAAAGTTTTATCCCAAATACATAAGGGACTAAGTCAGATTTACAAAAAAAATCAAATCATTCCCTAATCAATAAATAGTCCAGGGATATGAATAGGCAATTCTCAGATGAATAAATCAAAACTATCAATAATTACATGAAAAAGTGCTTAAAATCCCTCCTGATTAGAAAAATGCAAATTAAAACAACTCTAAAGTACCACCTTACACCTAGTTGATTGTGCAATATGGCAGCAAAGGAAAATGATAAATGTTGGAGGGAATGTGTCAAAATTGGGACACTAATACATTGCTGGTGGAGTTCTGAATTGGTCCAAACATTCTGGAGGGCAATTTGGAACTATGCCCAAAGGGCTTTAAAATAATGCCTATCTTTTTGTTCCAGAAATATGACTGCTGGGTTTGTACCCCAAAGAGATAATAAGGAAAAAGACTTGTACAAAAATATTTATAGCTGTGCTCTTTGTGGTGGCAAAAAAACTGGAAAATGAGGGGGTGTCCATTGATTGGGGAATGGGTGAATAAATTATGCTATCTGATGGTGATGGAATATTATTGTGCTGAAAGAAACTGGAGGAATTCCATGTGAACTGGAAAGTTTTCTAGGAATTGATGCAGAGTGAAAGGAACAGAACCAGGAGAACATTGCACATGGAGACTAATACATTATTGCACAATAAAATATAATAGACTTTCTACTAGCAGCAAGCAATGACCCAGGACAATCTAGAGGAACTTGGGAGAGAGAATATTATTCCCATCCAGAGAAAGAACTGTAGGAGTAGAAATGCAGAAGAAAAATATATGATTGATCACATGGTATGATGGAGATATGACTCAGGTTTTGGTTTTAAAAGATTGCTCTATTGCAAACATAACATGGAAATAGGTTTTGAACAACGATACATGTATAGCCCAGGGTAACTGTTTATCAGCTCAGGGAGCGGGGAGTGAAGAGGAATGAGAAAAAATTGAATCATGTAACCATGGAAAAACACTCCAAATAAATAAATAAATAATTTGGAAGTGCTTGGCTAAACAAATAAATAAATAAATCTGTTGCCTCCCCTCCCCCTTTTTCCTTCCCCCCTGCCAGATCTGGCAAGCGATTTGCTATGTGTTATACATGTATTATTATGCAAAACACGTTTTTACTTTATTAATTTTTAAGTGAATAATCTTATAAAACCAAAACCCTAAAATGGATACCCAAGTAAACAAATAAATCATAAGCTTCCATATGCATTCATACTCTAACAGTTTTTTTTTCCTCTGGCGGTGGATAGCATTCTTTTTCATAAGTCCATCAGAATTGTCCTGTATCATTGCATTGCTATTAGTAGGAAAGTCTATCAAATTTAATCATCCCACAGTATTTCAGTTGCTGTGTTTAATGTTCTCATGATTCTTCTTATTTTACTATGCATCAGTTTAGATAGGTCTTCCTAACTCTTTCTGAAATAATTTTGTTCATCATTCCTTATAGCCCAGTAGTAATAATATTCAAACACTGTCATTTACCACAATTTGTTCAGTCATTCCCCACTTGAGGGACATCCTTTTATTTTCCAGTTTTTTGTTATGACAAAAAGAGCAGCTATAAATATTTTTGTATGAATAGGTCCTTTCCCATTGTTGAGGTAATTTACCCCTAATCTATTCCATTGATCCACTCTTCTGATTCTTAGCCAGTACCAGATTCTTTTGATGATTACTGCTTTATAATGCAGTTTAAGATATGGTACTGCTAGACCACCATCCTTCATATTTTTTATGAGTTCCCATGATTCTTGCTCTTTTGTTCTTCCAGATTAATTTTCTTATTATTTGTCCTTGTTCTATAAAATAGATTTTTGGTAGTTTCATTGATATGGCACTAATTAAGTAAATTAATTTGTATAGGATTGATATTTTTATTATATTAGCTCAACCTTCAACCTATCCTTGAGCAATTAATGTTAATTTACGTTAGTTGTTTAATGTTAATTGTTTAGATCTAACTTTATTCATGTGAAAAGCATTTTGTAATTGGGTTCATATAATTCTGGCATTTGTCATGGCAAATAAATTCCCAGGTATTTTATGTTTTCTAAAGTTATTTTAAATGGAGTTTCTTTTTCTAACTCTTACTGAGCTTTGTTGGAAATATATAAAAAGGTTGATGATTTGTGTGCGTTTATTTTGTATTCTGCAACTTTGTGAAAGTTATTAATTATTTCAACTAGTTTTAGTTGATTATCTAAGATTCTCTAAGTATACTAACATACAATCTGCAAAGAGTGATAGTTTAGTTTCCTTATTGCCTATTTCAATTCCTTCAATTTCCTTTTCTTCTCTAATAGCCAAAGCTAGCATTTCTAGTACACTATTAAATAATAGTAGTGATAATGAACATACTTGCTTCAATTCTGATCATATTGGGAAGGCTTCTAACTTATCCCCATTGCAGATGATATTGCTGATGGTTTTAAATAAATATTACTTATTATTTTAAGGAAAGGACCTTTTATTTCAGAAATGTTTCCAAGTATTCTTTTTTTTAAACCCTTAACTTCTGCGTATTGGCTCATAGGTGGAAGAGTGGTAAGGGTGGGCAATGGGGGTCAAGTGACTTGCCCAGAGTCACACAGCTGGGAAGTGTCTGAGGCCAGATTTGAACCTAGGACCTCCCGTCTCTAGGCCTGGCTCTCAATCCACTGAGCTACCCAGCTGCCCCAATGTTTCCAAGTATTCTTAATAGGAATGTTATTTTATTTTGTCAGATACTTTTTCTGCATCTATTGAGATAATCATGTGATTTCTGTTAGTTAGATTATTGATATGGTTAATTATACAGATAGCTTTCCTCATAATAAACCAGCCTTTCATTCTTCATATAAATCCCACCTGGTCATGTTGAATAATTTTTGTGATATACTGCTGTAGTCTCTTTGCTAGTATTTTATTTAAGCTTTTTGCATGACTGTTAATTAGAGAAATTGTTCTGTAATTTTCTTTGTTTTGGAATTCCTGGAGTATCAGCATCATATTTGTGTCATAAACATTTTTGATAGGACTCCTTCTTTGCTTAATTTTTTCCAAATGGTTTGTATAATATTGGGGATAATTGTTCTTTAAAGACTGATATAATTCACTTGTGAATCCATCTGGCTCTGGTAAACTTTGTTGGGGAGATCATTGATGGCTTGTTCAATTTTATTTTGTGAGGTGAGTTTATTTAAGTATTTTATTTCCTCTTTTGTTAATTTAAGCAATTTATATTTTGTAAATATTCATCCATTACCCCAATATCATCAGATTTATTGTTATACAATTGGGTAAAATAGTACATAATGATTGTTTTAATTTTCTAATTAGAGATGAAATCACATGTTTCATTTTCGATATTAGCAATCTGATTCTCTTCTTTCCTTTTTATAAATCAAACTAACCAAATCTCTATCTGTTTTATTAGGGTTTTATTTCCCCTTACAACCATCTCATAGTCTTATTTATTAGTCCCATAGTTCTTTTACTTTCAATTTTATTAATTTCTCCTTTGATTTTTAGGATTTTTAGGATTTCCAATTTAGTTTTTAATTGGAAATTTTAATTTGTTCTTTTTCTAGCTTTTTTTTTCAGTTACATGCCCAATTTATTGATCTCTTTTTCTGTATTTTATTGATATAAGCATTCAGGGTTATAAATTTTCTCCTGGTACTGCTTTAGGCTGTATCCCATATATTTTGATATATCATCTCCTCATTGTCTTTCTCTTCAACTAAATCAAATGAGTGTTTCTATGATTTGTTCTTTTATCTTCCTATTTTGAAGAATTAAATTATTTAGTTTCCAACTAATTTTTATTTCAACTTTCCATGAACAGTAATCCATAATAATTTATATTGCATTATTATCTGAAAAAAGTCGCATTTATTTATTTCAGTTTTTCTGCATTTAGTTGTGAAGTTTTTTGTTTTCATTTTGTTTTTGCCTGATGTGGCAATTTTAGTATACATACCATATGTTGCTAAAAAGAATATATATATATATATATATATATATATATATATATTTCCCTATTTGATTTTCTTCAGATAACTATTAATTCATATACATATATATGAATTAATGGTTATTAAAAGTATTAATAGAATTAATAGAATATATATATACACTTTTTTATCCCTATTTGATTTTCTTCAGATAACTATTGATTCATATACATATATATGAATTAATGGTTATTAAAAGTATTAATAGAATTAATAGAAAAATATATATACTTTTTTATTCCTATTTGATTTTCTTAGATAGCTATTAAATCTAATGTTTCTAAATTTCCATTCACTTCCTTTACTTCTTTCTTATATATATATTTGGTTAAATTTTTCTAGCTCTGTTAGGGGAAGTTTGTTCCCTACCAGTATAGTTTTGCTGTCTATTTCCTCCTTAAGCTTTCTTTAGTTTCTCCCTTAAAAATCTGGCTGCTAATTTGGTGCATATATGTTAAGTACTGATATTACTTCATTGTGTATAGTCCCATTTATCAAGATGTAATTATCTCTTTTAATCAGAACTATATTTTCTTTAGCTTTGTCTGAGATCATGATTGCTACTCCTGCTTTTTTTGACTTAGTGGAAGCCCAATAGATTCTACTCCAGCCGCTTGCCTTTACACTGTGTATTTCTATCTTCCTCTAGTGTGTTTCTTGTAAAAAACATATGGAAGGATTCTAGTTTTTAATCCACTCTACTATCTGGTTCTGTTTTATTGGTGAGTTCATCCCATTTACATTCGCAGTTATGATCATTATCACTGTATTCCCCTCCATTTTTTTCTTCTTTTAATCTTCCCCTTTCTTCTTTCACTCTTTCCCTCTACCCCAGGGTTTTGCTTTTAATCACTCATCCATTTCCTCTCCCTTTTATTACTCCCCCTTCCAGGACCACCTTTCTTATTCCCCTCCTACTTTTCTATAGAGTCCTTTAATCATCCCACCAACATCTTCCTCCCTTATATCCCTCCCTTTCTCACCACCCCATTTCTTCATCCCTTCTACTTCTCTATAATGTAATCTAGGATTCTATATGCCAATGAATCTGTCTCTCCTTCCCTTTCTGAGGCAATTCCAATGAAAGTAAGGTTTAATTTTCACCCATCACTACCCTTATCCTGCCCTCCATTGTAATAGTATTCTCCAATCCCATGCCTGTGTCTCTTTATGTGATATAATTTGCCCCATTTTACTTTTCTCTTCTCACTTCTATTTTCACCCCTAGATTTTTTTTGCATATCATCCTAAACATCTTTCTACCATACTCTCTTTCTATGTACACTTCCTCTAACTACTGTGATAATGATAAAAAGAGTCATAAATATCCTATTTTCATAAAGGAATATAAACAATTTGATATTATTGAAGCCATTAATTTTTTCTTATTTATATTTCTGTACTTCTCTTGAATTTTACATTTTGACATCAAATTTTTTGTTTATGCCTGGTCTTTTTATAAGGAGTGCTTGGAAATCTTCTATTTTATTAAATAATCATATCTACTCCTGAAAGAATATAGTCAGTTTTAAATGGTAGGTGATACTTGGTTGTAAACCCAGTTCCCTTGCCTTTCAAGAAATCATATTTAATGACTTCTGATTGTTTAGTTGGCTTCCTGATATCTGAATTGTTACTTTCTGGCTGCTTTTTCAACATTTTCTCTTTTGCCTGAGAACTCTTAAACTTGCTTATAATATTTCTAGGAGTTGTCAGTTAGGGATTTATTTTAGGAGGTAATCTTCAAATTCTTTCAATTTCTATTTTAGCCTCTTGTTCAAGAATGTAAGGGTATTTTTTCTTTGATAATTTCTTGTAATATGATTCTGATGCATTTTTTATCATGATTTTCAGGTAATCCAATAATTCTTAAATTATGTCTCTTAGATCTATTTTCCACATCAGTTAGTTTTTCAATGAGATAGTATATATTTTCTTCTTTTTTCCATTATTTTGATTTTGTTTTATTGTTTCTTGATGTCTCGTGAAGCTATTAGCTTCTATTTGGCCAATTCTAATTTTTAAAAAGTGAATTTCTTCCATGACCTTTTGAAGCCCCTTTTCCATTTGGTTCACTCTACTTTTCATAGGACTCTTTTCTTCATTAGATTTTTTTGCCTCTTTTTTCAGTAGGTCAATTTTTTTTAAAACTTTTTTTCACTCAATTTTGTGATTCTTTTTCTAATTGAAAGATTTTGCTTTTTAAGTTATGCTCTTTTTGCATTTTTTAAATTTTTTTTCTCCATTTTTCTTTGACCCATCTTATTTGATTTTTAAATTCCTTTTTGAGTTCCTCCAGCACTTGTGGCCAATTCCCTTTTTTCATTGAAGTTTTGTATGTGGTTGCTTGGATCTCATAGTTTAATTTTTGACTCTGTGGCTCTCTCTTTTTCTCTAAAGAAATTTTCTAGTGTTAATTGTTTCTTTTGCTTTTTGGTCAATTTCCCATGCTTTTTTATGCTTTTTTTGCCTGTGGACTGAGAATTCTGAAAGTTGATAATTCTGTCTCCTTGGCTGATGGCTTGCTGGACTCAGCATTCTGAGCTATTTTACAGTGGTGCTAAGGGCTTCATTATAGTGCAGGGTTGATAGGACCAAAAGATATGGACTTCTGAGCCTCACTGTTGGCTGCTACCAGGATCTTGGACTTCAAAGGGTGGGTGTGGGGTGTGGAGTTTTATTTTTATTGTTGGTGGAAGCAGGGACAAGGGATCCCAAAGTATACCTACGCTCAAAACCTGGTGCAGTATTTGGGGGTGGGAAGTAAGGATTGACCAGCACTTTTCTCTGTAGTTTTCCCTCTGATTCCCTTGAAAATGCCATGAAAATCAACAGTCTGCTTATCTTTCAAAAGTGGTGTTCAATGGGAAAGATGCCTTACTCCATCTTGCTAATGGCTTTTGACTATTTTTAGGTGCTTTTTGAAGATTGGTTTGGAAGGATTTTCAGAGTGGTTTCAATATTCTAGGTGCTACTAAGCCACCATCTTGGCTTCACGTTTTGATCTGGGAACATCATAAGGAAGTATGACCCCAAAAAGGTTAATAATAAAAAGACAGGTCCCATACTCACCAAAACTCATTAGAGTGGTAATTTTTTTTGTATGTGCTAATAAAAAATTAGAAACAAAATAGGTATCCATTTATTGAAAAATAGCTAAAAAGTGTTTTTTTTTGTTTTTTCTTGTTTTTATGAATGCAGCAGAATGTTACTATACTAAAAGGAAACAATGGTTATAGAAAAAGTATGGGAATACTTAAATTAAATAATGCAAAGTGAAGTAAGAAGAACCAGAACCAGGAAACCATGTTCACAATGACCACAAGAATTTCAATGGAAAATACTAATAATAAGGAAAAAAATGTGAGTGACACTGCAAGAAGGTCTTGAAAGAAGAGGAAAATTTCCTCAGAACTTGATGTAGAGGGAGTACCTCCCATACATAAGGGGCAGATATAAGCAAAATTTTTCAGGAACAGAGTACTGCAGAACATGAATGATCATAAATCACATTATTTTGGAACTTAGAGGTGCATAGCATGAGAGAAAGTTGGAAGGGTAGGTCTAAATAATATGTGAAGTAACTTAGATTTTAGGCTTTGTTTACATTTTATCCTATAGAGAATAGACCATAGGGGCCTATATAGTAAGTGAAGTAGGGGAATATGTGCCAATGTTATTTTGATATCTTTATGAAGGATATATTAAAGAGGTGAGAAGCTAAAATAACTAAAATCAATCAGGAGACTAATGATGAGTTAGAATCAGAGAAGTGGTAGAGTACAAAGCCAGAGTAAGATCTCAGGAAAACTGTAACTAACATATGCACTTGACAGCTTTCTTTAGGTTAGAATTATAATGAGCCCCGTATCTGTTTTCCTGTTTATTTCACCAATTGCACTGACATCAAGTCAGTTCTAAATGATATTCTACTCTCCTTTAGCCTGGTAAACTCACACATTTCTATTAATGAATGTTAGTTGGGCAATCTCATGAAATTGAATAGCCAAATGAATACCAAGTGCAAGGCTAAGAGGCCAACAAGCTAAAGACCCAAGATCAATGATCTTCCTTGTCTCTATTTCATATTAAACCAGAGATTGGTGGTGTTAAGAGTTTGAATTAGTTATATCCAATTTGTACAATCATTCAAATTCCTAAGTATTGAAAAATTTCTTGACAATGTAGTCATCCATGGTATCACAAGGCTTAAGGATAGTTATTTTATATTCAGGAGGCTTCTTAAAAGTTTAGTCATAGTTACTAAAAGTATAACCAGCTCAAAAAAATGAATTAGTGGCAATGAACTTGTTTAATCAATTGTTTTTCCCATGGAGAAGACAATATTATTCTTGAAGGCATATTTTTGTTTGCTCTATTTGACTGTTATGATGAAATAGAAAGCAGTACATCTTGAGTAGGGACTAGCAATCACAGTTTTATGAGTGAGAATGTCACGATGGTCTTGCACAGTTATAATGCCATCTCTCAGATCTCTGTGGTAGGAAATAAGTGAAGAAAGCAAAGGTAAAGGAGATATAAGAGGTAGAAAATTTGAAAAGAGACAAAAGTGAGTGGCATAGACGGTCACAGAATGGAGTGACCAGAATTTTTATCTAGGACATTGCATTTTTGAGAGGACAAAGAATCAATATGTGTTTTCCTTCAGTAGCTAAAAACTATGGCAACAATTACTTCTCCAATCCACTTAACTGTTTGAATTATTTTATATTATTTCCATATCATAAATTTGTAAAAGTTACTTTGAACAATTCATTGTGCAATTTTCCCTGATAGCATTTTTTGCTACTTTACAAAAGGATCATAATTTCTCATTATAGTTTTGGGGATAAGGAGGAAGGTAGAGACTACTGAATATGAATTTCTATTAGTTTCCTTTTTAGAACACAATTTATTTAATATTAATTTTGTTGAATGATTTTAATGGATGCTTCTCACATAATTCCATGAAGTATCTAGTTTGTATAATGAATAGTATGCTAGAGTTGGAGCCAGGAAGAAGTGAGTTTTAATCTTACCTCAAATATTACAAGCTGTGTGATGCTAGAAATCTCTCAGCCTCCATTTCCACAATTATAGGATGATGATAAAGATGCTGATTTCACAAGGTTATGTTGTGAATCAAATGAGTTAATAAGTATAAAGTTCTATGTAAAACTTAAAGCATTGTATACATTATAGATATTATTAGTATTCCTATTATTCCAACAATTACTAAATTGTTCAAATATACTCATTTTTTAGTGAGGGAATTGATGTTCAGAGAAGTAGTGATTTTCCAAAGAGTATCAAAGCACCATATTAGAGATGGAATCTGATTACAAATTTATCAACTTCAAGAATTCCGAGCTGATTTGTGTATGAAACAATTTTGCTACCTTTCACTTCTATGAAGGCACAGTATTTAGTATCATTAATTTCAGGCTGGAAGGAAGATTAAAAGCCATCAAATCGAATTCTCTCATTTTGTAGATGAGGAAACTGAGGCATAGAATACTTGAAATAATTTTGCCCAAAGTCACATAAATCAAAGGATAATATTACATTTCATAATATAAAATCCACAATCAGATCAGAAGCAATATGATAGAGTGGAAAGAACATTGCTTTTGGAATCCAAAGTCTGGCTCTTAAATCAATGTATCTGACTTGACAAGTAACTTATCCTCTGTGGCTTGAGTTTTCTTCAATGTAAATATAAAAGTAATGTTTATATAACAGGGTTTTCATGAAAATAAAATTAAAATGCTGGCCATATTCTATGTAAATATTAGTTTCAGTAGCATCAGAAGCAGTAGCAGTTGTAGTAGTAGTAATAGTGGTAATGGTGTTGTGTTTCTATAATGATATTATTGGAATGATGCAGTTTCTTTAATAAATGATGCAGTTACTTTAATAAATAATAAGTAATAAACTAAAAAAGTGGATAATTTGTTGATATTTTAGTTTAATTTAATTTAATTTAAATATTTGACAATTTAAAAAATTCTAGAGGTAAGTTATTTTTTACTTTTCACTATTTCCCTTCTGGTTTTATTGAGTTGGTGGATATAAGAAACAACAAAGAGTTAAAATCAATTTCTTAAAACTCTCCCACTTTGGGGAAGCTGCTGTGAATGCTCATAGAAAATATCTGATCCATTAAGAGAAAAGGTTTTATTTAGTAAAATTGACCAAACCTTAACGTTTGCTTTCATTTGTTTATAACAATAGTTTAAAATTCATCTTGAGTGTAGGTCTAAGTGCAAAAAGAAGGAAAGAAAGAAAGAAAAGGGAAGAAAGAAAAAATATTCCATCAGAGCTTTTATGGCCTACAATGTAAATAAGTAATTTGGAAGTTTGTCAAAAGCCAGTAATTGTTGTAAGCGATGGTTGGATACTTTATGAACATATAATTATTGAACTTTAAAAATGTGCTGCCTTTCCTAGGGGGCTATTAAGGGCCATCATACTTGGGTTGAGCTAGAACATTAAGGCATTTCTTAGATTGCAGATAATGGAATGATTAAATTCTGTCAAATGCAATGGCGGTAAACTCATACATACATATGGAAGTTTTATTATTGGATTTTGTATTGAACCTATGTTCTTGTCATAGAGTATAAGTCTCTATGTCAGTTTATTATAACAAAATGAAAAACAAACAAAACAAAACCCAATAAAACAAGGTGTGTATGTGTGCGTAAATTCAGTAACATTGGAATGAGGTAAGGCAGTGTCTGAGTGCCACGGAAATAAGAGAAAAAAAGAATGACATCTCGATGCTTTGCAATGTTGGACCTTGACCCTGGAACATACTTTCTTCTGACCTTTGTATCTCAGAAACCCCATTTCCTTTAAGGCTCAATTCGAGCACAAACTCTTATCTGAAACTTTTCCTGATTCCTTTGGCTACTTGTGCCTTCCCTTCAAAGATATCTTGTATTTATTCTGCATATATATAGGTATTATATATATACTTGGAAGTAGAAATTGATTGGACTCATTTCTTCTACCTTCATTGACACAGGAAGATTGAATACTCAGAGAGTGATTTGGTATTTCTGTCGAGTTTCTAAGCATAACTCTGAAAGCATTATTTTCTATTACTCTTGTTCATGGGTTCCCTCCAGTGTGCTACCCACTGATAATCAACCAGTTTTCTTCATTATTGTTTTTAAAAATCACATATTAAGAAGGTATAGAAATGATTTTCCCTCTTCATCTGGATTGAAGAAGTGTAGGAAGGGGGGTGGTCAGGAGGTTTGGGGTGTAGTTATTTACCCCCTAGATTGATGTGAAAGGGCCTCTTCTCCCTCTTTGCCACCCCTCTCTACTGGGAGACAAAATGAGGTTCCCAAAGGAAAACGGGGGATTCCTGCTAATCGTGCTGGTCTGTGATATTTAAAGGGATATTATCTCCACATGGGGAAATGAGTGTAACCCCAATAAGATGTTTGTGCTGGCTAGGATAAACAGAAGCCTCCCCTTATGTCTCAGGAGGAGATCAGGCTAAAAAAGGTGGTCCGCTTGCCTTTCTTCCTCAACTCCCCCTTGTTCTGCCTCCCACCAATTGAATACACTCTGATCCTACTAGATAAAACTGAAATGGTTTATTACAGAGACACATAATCAAGGGAAATAAAGATGAGGTACACAGGAAAGAGGATGCAGGTAATTCCCTATTTCTCCTTCAGTCCTTGACTGTGTAGGGTACCCACAGAGTTACTTCTGTGTTTCCCAAGTCACAGTTTCACTGACCCAAATCCCAAATTAGTAATCCTACAGCTAAGAATTGTTATTAACTAAAGGGAATATTGAGGGGCAAAACTCAAGGCAATTTGAGTGTACCAGGGGTTGGCTGCCCACAGAAGTCCAGACACCCCTGGCCAACACTGAAGAATCTGTTGTTGTAATTCAAGTATATACAGGAACCAATACAGATGATGGCAAATAGACCATCTTCTCTGAAAGTCTGAGGAAACTCTCCAAAGTTCACCCTTGAGGGTCCCACAGCCCCAAACAACCTCCAGATCTTAAATCAGAAGGAAGAAGAAGGTAAGAAAGATGTAAAAGTGTTTGAAAATTGAAAATTCAGTTAGCTAGCAGTATGTGATGAAATGTAGAGTTATCAACTTATCCTGGGAAGGGCATCTTCTATGAAAATGAAAACAAGTGGAACTACAGCTGCAAAATCAGTCAACCTGTAGACACTTATTTTATATGTTCTCTCTCCTGTTTGAAAGTAAGCTCTGTGAAAGCAGACAATTTTATCTTTGTATTCCATGCATTTTGCACAAAGACCAGTATGCCATAAGATCTTAAATATACTTCATGATTGGCTGGTTGTCTTTTGAATGCTGTCATATATTTCTAGGTGAATTTACACTTAGAGGCATGTTCTGCACAGTATGAGTAGCTAGCTGCTCACTATGTAGAGACAATAACATACTTAGATTAATATATATTTCCTCTACCTTTATTCCAACCCGCAAAATCTATGGTGGATAGAAGCCAAAGAGATATAAATAACACTCTCAGATGTCTCACCCAAGAAATAGAAATAATTTGACTATCTGAGAATGGGGCCTGAATTGAAGGATCCCTTGATATTCCTTCTAGATCCCTATTTTTATTTTTGCACCTAGAGAAAAACTAGAAATCTCTTAGTTCCTCTGTATTTAGTAAACAAATAAAAAGAAATGATTTTCCTTTCATTTGTTCTAATTTGATGCTTCATTAAGGAGAGATAGGGAGATCTCAGTAACATCTGTAGATGTAAAAAGAAATCAACAGCCTAGTTTATATTTTATCTCTCCACTTTGCATTTTGTCATAAAGAGTGACTATTACCTACATTGGGATGTAGGCATTTGTTGTAGCACATCATTTTTGTTTGGAGCCCAACTATAAATACAATACTGAAAGTACATTTATGGGAATCATCCTCCAGATGATCAAATAATAACAAATCTATAATACATATATTAAAATGTGATGCAAAACAGTTACGTTTGTAATTCATTCTAACACAATTTAGTTATATAGGGAATATCATGTGGTGGCTATATTTATATAGTGACTGAAACTTTTCTTAGTGGTGTATAGTAAAATCCTTATTTCAGGTCTAATATAAATTTTTTAGCCTAATCTGCCTGAAATCTTCATTTGTTCTCCTTTCCTCCTTTTCCTTCTTCTCTGTCTTGGTTCCCTGCAGTGTTACAGAACACTTGAACTTTAAAATCTGCTGTTACATAATTACTAATGTATAATGCAAAAGGCTTATGAAACCTCAAAGAGTTTCAAAACCACTGCACTAGTGGATGACTGGGTTGTAAATTAAGCAAGCAGCCTTTAACCACAGATAAGAGTGTCATTTTACCTAAATATGGTTGCCACAAAAAAAAAAAAGCTCCTATGGGAATCATCTATTCAGTCTTTAAAATTCGCAAATGGACCCAACATTCTGGGGAGGAAAGATGTGCAGAGATATGCCAGACACACAAACTTTCCCCTCTCTTCTCCCTCATACATGAAATCCAACACTATCACCATCTCTTCTGTCATTAAAAGGATTAAAGTGCCAACCCAGAGATAAAATTAGGACCCAGTAACTGGTGATTTGCCCTAGGGAGCTGAAATGGAAATCAACAGGGTAGTGGTTATATTTATAGTACTTCAGCATAATAGATCATATACAGAACGATTGAGCTTAGTAGCTAGTTTATGTTGTTTAGTCATTTTTCAGTGATGTCTAACTCTTCATGACCCCATTTAGAGCTTTCTTGGCAAAGATACGGGAGTGGTTTGCCCTTTTCTTCTCCAAGTACCTAGTTAGCAATTTCTTATTGTTTTGCACATATAATATATATACATATATATATATACACCTATGAGTGTATTAATTTATTAGCCTACCTAGTGAACAAATTCTATCAATTAAGATCAGCTGGTATTATGCAGTTAATATCTTATACAATTGCCTTCATTCCTAAGAGGCTGGGACTGAGCTAAGATCACACACTGTTTCAGATAAAGCCTAAACTTCAGCTCAAGTTTTTTCAAATTCATAATCCTTTGTATCAACTCCACTTCAATTAATACATTAAAATTGTAGGTATATATATAGAATTCTTTTTTCAATACATAATATTTACTCTGAAGGAATTGCAAACACATTAACATGTATGCTCTTTGCAATTTCTCACCAGAGTTGGCGTAAAAGAAACTATGTTGCAGGAACTTGGGGGTAACGAAGTTTCTGGTTATAGTGCTGATATATAAACACTTATCTCCTTTTGGTAGATGAAAATTCCATCTCAACTAAATAAATAAATCAACCAGTAAATAACTGCATGAATGGATGAATAAATGACTATAAAACAGGGGCAAGAAAGAAACTTACTACCAAAATACTCAAAGTATATTTAGTTTGAGTTGAAGAATTCTTATAATGTAGATAAACTTCCAGACATTGTTGAAGCTAGGCAATGTGGCAATTACTTTAGTAAATATTCTTAATTTCCCCCAAATCCTTAAAGTTAAGGATTGTCTTCATTTTTCCCTTTCTACCCCCAATACCTTTTAAGTGCCTAATATGGACCAATGTCTTGTGTTAAATTTTTCCTGATTAATTAATTTAATCATACAGTTCCAACTATAGAAAATCTGTTAACTGTTATTCTTATTTTTTATTAAAATTTAATAATGTACACATGTAAAATTCAAGTAAAACTTTGGTTCAATGTAAAGTGGTCTGACTTGGGCATCAGTAGACTTGGATTCAAATCCCAATTTTACTGATTATTAGCTACGTGACCTGTGAAAGCAATTTAACTTCTCTAAGAGTAAATTTCCTCATGTATAAAATTGGAATAATAATGAGTCAACAACCTACCCTAGAAAACCATTGTGAGAAAAGAAGCTTAAAAATAACTCATGTAAACATATCCTATTCTTGTTTAAGGAAGCAATGATTCTTCATTGCCAAGAAAGCTTAGGGATTTTTATTTTTTACAATTATTTGCCAAATTAGTATCTATTGTTTTTGCTATTTGTATACTACCTTTTAACATAAGCTAAAATAATTTAGTGGGAAGAAAATTGATTAGACATTATTTGGAAGTACTTTAAAGAACAGAATTAAAAAACAAAGAAAATAAAAATAGGGAGTCATTTCAAATAAACAAAAGGAATTTTGTTGAGGCGGTATCATGCTGCATGTGCAACACATGTTCAATGGATGGAAACAATAGCACATTTTGAAAAGAAGAAACAGGCACTATAAGTATATGAACTGGAAGGGTTGGGAGAACTGTGGAAGTGATTGTAATAGTGGGTCACAAAATGAATATATTTCTCAGTTCAATCATATAGTCTAGGCATATTCTATGAATTGAATAAATTCTTGTGGCTCTTTGTCAGCATTTGTGTATTCTTTAAAAATACATTAGTTTTACTTTTATTAGAACATTGTTTATTAGAATGTACGGAATCAAGATGCATTGTTTATGATAAAGAAGAAATTAATCAAAATTCCTTACTTAGTAAAGTTGTTTTTTTTAAAGGCTTGATTTGGGCCAAAGGGGAGATGGTTAAGAGAATGACTCTAACTGTCCCAATTATACCTTGTGGTAGCCACTACAATTGCACAGATAAAACTTCTTCTATTTCCTCACCTTCATCCAGGTAATTCTTGTCACTATTTCATGAATTTACTTTAGGGAATCTAACTACTGAAAGTCTTTTTCTTTAAATTTTTTCTATCCTTAGTAGTAAGATTATTTCATTATATAAATTGTTTCTCAATCTTTTTTAACATAATAGTCTACCAACTATTATTAAAATTCTTGAACTTTTAATTTGCCATGTGTTTTCATATGACATACTTTATTCAATGGTCAGTTCAAAGATTTTAAAGTATTTTAATCATGTACACTTATTGGAGTATCTGTACATTATATGCATGTACATATAGACAGATGTCTAATATTCTGAACTGGAGCATACATTCTTTCTCTCTTCATCTCTCTACCTAGAAAATAAAAATTTACCCTTATTGAAAAAGTGAAAATTTTCTTTTTTTATCTATCATGTTCATTAATACTTTTCAATAATATTTATTGTTATAATTTTGAATAATTATTATTACTATGTCTGGGTAATGACTTCACTAAAGAAAAAAATGAGTAAGATAGGAAGGCAAGAGATGTGTTTTGGCCCTTAATAATCATACTAGATCCATTAGAGTGTCTGAAGAAATGGCATGAGGTTTATTGACTTACTAGTAGCATTACAAAACAAAGTACCATGTGGTCCATTAGAACAATATCTATTAGATTTGCATTTTGTTAACCTCTTCCAAGTAATAAGAGCATACATTGTAATTTCAGCTAGTAAAGAACTGGTTGAAGTTTTAATGCTACCCATTATAACCCATTTTCATATTTTAATTTTTTTAATATTTCACATTTTGTAGTCCCATCCTTTCTGAGGCAATTAACCACATTCTGTGGGAAAAAAAAAGTATTTCTGTTCACATTTATTGTCTAAAGTCAAGACACCATAGTAAAAGCTTTCTAAGTGAGACCATGTTGGCATAGAAATAAAAACATGAGCATTTCAGAAAGACCTTTTCCCCCTTTAATTGGTTAACAATGAAACACTTATAAATGATGAATAAAATGACAGAATATGATCGAAGAATCAAAAATAAAGGTGAAAATGGAACTCTAAGGAATAAATTGGTATATCTGGTCCCAGCATGGACACTTGGTTACTTCCCCATTTTATTTAATCTGTCACTTGTTTATCTTCTCTATGCTGATGAAGAATAAAGAGGTGAAGAAAATCTTTAGAAATATTGCTGAACTGAGGCAATGTGATTGATAATCATTTTCGTTAACTTGCTAAAGGATCTAAGATCCGTTCTAGCTCTAAATCTATGGCTCTATGATCCTATAAATATTACTTGTTCTTCTGCTGATAAGATAATATTGAAAATAACAGTCTTCCTAGAAATCAATAATTTCATACTTCACAAACCAAAGTAGTTATATATTATACATTGAATCAACCATGATTTCATTGAAGTGTTTACTTTACTTACTGCTGCTGATCACATCCTCTCCTTTCTTTCGCATCCAATGATTCTAATCTTTGTTTCTCTGTAAATCTTGTATTTTTTCCCTTTTACCCCAGAATACTTCCTCATATTCTTCTTATATATGGGAACATCAATATGACATTTGCACATCCATCTATGGTGTTCAGTTCTCTCAGTATGACTTGCCCACCTTCCTATCCATATTTATAGGTCATTTAAAATGTGTTTTGTATCACCTTGACCTTATGGATTTCTGGGTGAGGCTCTCCCTGTACCTTTGCAGGGATTCCATGCTTTGCATCTGCACACAACAACACACATTGTTGTCCTTTGAGTTATTTGTTGAATCAATTTTTCTCTGCTTTTGGTAGTCTCTATAGTTCATAGCTAGATCAAATCACTGATAGAATATATGTGAAAAGAGAGGATTTTGGTCTATATTTCTTTTCCTCAGAAGGGGCAACAATGAGTAATTTAGATCATACCTAACATATTTAAATGGACCACAGACATCATGTAGTTAAAGAGTCTTTCATCTGGTGTTGGTGAATATATACATATAAACAAGCATAGTAAGATATGTAAAAAGATGGATATTTAGAGAGATCAAAAGATAAGTAGGTAGATGCATTTCAATGTATTTTCCTATGTAATCTCATCTATTTTATTTTATGCATGTAAAAACTGTATTTTAAGGAGTCTATAGACTTCAAAATATGTTGAATTGAATCAAAGCAATAAAACCAGTACTAAAAACAATAACAAATAGTTAGATTTGTATAGTACTTTAAGTTTTGCAAAGAACTTTACATATGATAACTCATTTAATCCTCACATCCCTGTGAGGCAGGTGCTATTATTATATCCATTTTATCCATGAAACAAAGGAAATTTAAGTGACTTGTCTAAGGTCACCTAGTTTATAAGTATCTGAGAAAATATTTTAACTCAAAAACTTTAGAACTCCTGATTTAGGTCACCCCTTTAATTTTACATATGAAATGGCTATTCAGATCTAGAAATATTATTCCTTTTACAAAGTCACAGAGCCTCTAAGTTTAAAAGGTAATATTTGAAACGAACCCTCTACTTTCAAATCCAGTGCCCTTTTTACCACTCCATGTGAACTCTGGTATTGTTAAAAGTACTTTTCATGTTCTCAAGTGCAAACATTCCCTCTGTCTTATATTTGAGAATATACATAGTGCATTCAGTAATCTTAGTGTTTTTAATAGGTCCTATTGTTGAGGGTAAAGTGACATTTAGGTATTTTTAGTTTAGTTTTTTTGCTTCCTAGATAAGATAACTGATTAATATAAACTTCCCTCTATGATTTTTTTTGTCTTTTTGGGTGGAGTGGGGAGTAGCAGAGGGGGTGATGGGTAGAATTAATAAACAAAATTAATTTAAAAAATTAAGAAAATAATAAACATTACTTTGCTTCCTCTTGCTATTACAGTGTTTCTTTCTAGAAGTTAGAATATTGTGATAGAATATATTAAGACCATCCTCTTTTGGCCAGCCTCCCAAATTAAAAGCAAAACAAAAGAACTTTCTTTCCTTTGTTTACCTGCTGAAGCCCTGTTGAACGTCAGTGCAACAACTATTTGTCTATACATGTAACCTGAAAGTAATAGTCTGGGAATATGTTCATGACACAGGTCATGTTTGTCTTATATTTCAAATACTTGGAGAATAGCAATTGGTTTACAAGTAGTTCAATCAATATATTAAATTAAAGAAAAAATGCTTTATTTTCTTTTCCATATAATATATTTGACTTCCCTAGGCCACAAGGAGAATGTCTCCCAATTTTATAGCCTTTTTATGAGCCACAAGGAAGGTTTATATTTGATATAGATTTATTGAAACAGGAAACCCAAAGCATCTTTTATTGTCCTTTTATAGCACAAGTTAGTGAGTTAAAAGATTTCTTATTTGGGTTTTGCCCAGCTTATTCACTTTCTGTCATGCTGCTGACAGCATAGTTATTATCCTTGGAGTTTTGCAAATATACATGCATGTAGGCATATATATTCAACTAAATCAGCAAATAGTTATTAAGCACCTACTTTGTACAAGTCTTTTTGAGTCACTGGGGATTCAAGGATAGAATATTATAGACCCTCATCATAAGGAGATTAAAATATATTGAGGGAAAAGAGGTAGGGGTGTTTAAAACGGCAATGAATGATACATGAGAGAGTAAAATGTGCACTTAGGACAGGTCTGGGCAAACAAAGTATTTTGAAAAAACCTAGGAGAAAGAAACAGAGTGCTAACTAGCAATTTTTTGTCATTATTGGCATGTGGAAGGTAAGAGGAGGATGTGTGAGAAAAAAACCTGTGCACAACAAAAGCATCAAGAACAATACTACCAACAATATTTTTAGAAGACCTAGGTTACAATCTCACCTCCTCCATTTGATAGATGTCCAATCTTTAGTAAGTCACTCATATTTTGTGCCACAATTTTGTTACATGTAGAATGAATGAGTTTTACTGAATAGCATTTAAGACCTCTCTTTGTGTGTCTAAAGCTATGATTCTATAGTCCTGTATTTTGCAATTTCTCTCTGGAAATAAGGAAAATATATTTGAGAATTCAAATCATTTTTCTTTTTGGCTATTATCATATAGTTTAATTTAAGCAAAGTTGAATTTATTATATTATTCATATGAATTTAGTTAATATGAATTTAAATGAATTTCATTTAACTTTAGAAGTTGAATAAAAATCTACATACATTACCACTTTATAACAAAAACATTCATTTTCTATTATAATATTTTAAACTTCATGACACTTTCCTCAAAACAAATTTAAAAGAAAAAATTAAACCAGAAAACCAAAAACAAAAAAATCCCATCTTTAGAACTTCTTTCCTTCAGTTCTCTCATGTCATTGCAACACTAAATATTTCTTTACCCCCTTCCTTTTTTTTTCTTTTTTAAATTTTGAGACTTCTTCTAAGTAACATTTAGTTAGCATCTTAGTAAACCTGTTTTTTGAAGTCTTTTCAGAAAATGACACTTTTAGAGTAAATAGGACCAATCAGCAGCCTTCTTAAAAATTGAGGTCAATGTGAGAATGCTTTTCTGATTGGTCTTCTAAACACATACATTTTTTAATGTCATTTTTTTTGACAAAGTTATTTTCTATCTGTAAAGTACAAAGGAGGAATAGTACTTACTCCTGATTGCTAGGTTAACTGTTTGAACCACCTTATTTCCATTATCCTCTTCAAGGCTTGATTTTTAAACAATATCACAGGAAGTACCTGCTGGGTATAATCCTTTTCTTCCCTTGGACTTGATTCTGAAGGCATATCTTGAGCTTTGACATCACACAATGAATCCTTGATGGTAGGGCTAAATAATGGATTCCTAGACAGTCATAAAGGACTTTATAGTGTCTTTCCAGGGCGCCTTTAACCTAGGGTAGACAAGTAAGTAAAAAATTGAAGAACAAGCAGGAAAGATAAATTCGAAGAGCAGAAATAACTTCTTGAGTTAAAAGGGAAAAAATTAATGAAAATATATAAAGATATGCTACATATTTCCACATGTAAAAAGTTTTCAGGATAAGAATGACACCTAAAATTTCATTAGTAAAGTGATCTCTCAAGGAAGAAATTTCCTTTACCAAAACAGATCAGCATTTGCTATGAAATTGATAGATTTAGAGAGTTGCCTAAGACATGGTGTAGATGAATGAAGTGCACAAGGTTATAAAGTTAGTATTTGTCAGAAGTGTGATTTAAGCCACATATTTTGAATTTAAAGGCAGAAAGCAGTAAAATTTAGTGCTGTTTATATTGCAATTTTTAATTACCAAGATAAGATGAAAAGGAATACTTCACCTAGCATAGAGATATCATAAGCAGATTAGGATAACCAAGAACATATTGCCTATGAACTTTATCAACAGGAATGGAATTTATATATAAACAAGAGATAAAAAGCATTGTAAGATTTAAAATGGATAATTTGGGATGGATTAAATTTTGTACAAATAAAGCTAATAAAGCCAAAATTAGAAGGAAAACAGGACATTAGGGGATAGATTATAGATAATTTCTGAGAGATCTTATGCTTAAATTCATAAAGATTTTCTCAAATTTGTAAGAATATAAAGCATTTTTCAACTGATATATCAAAAAATATAAAAAAAATATGAGTTTTCGATGAAGAAATCAATGCTATATAACTATGAGAAAAATGTTCTAAGTCATGATTGATTAGAGAAATGTGATAGAAATCACATTTGAGATATCATCTCACAACTATCAGATTGGCTAAAATGATAAAGGGGAAAACCAAAAAATGTTGTAGAGGATGTGGAAAAATGGGGACACCAAATCACTGTTGGAACTATGAATTGATCTGGAATTATATTCAAAGAGATGTAAAACTGTGTTATACCTTTTGACCCAGCAATACCATAATTTAATTCATTTCCTAAGATTATCAGAAAAAAGGAAAAGAATCTATACATTCTAAAATATTTATTGCAGCTCTCTTTATGGTAGCATAGATCTAGAAATTAAAGGGATACTCATCAATTGGAAAATGGATAAAAAAGTTATAGCATATAATTGTGATGGAATACTACAGTGCTTTAAGAAATGACAAATAGATTAATTAAAATAGAACATGGAAAGATCTACATGAAATTATGGAACGTGAAATAAGCATAATCAAGAGAACATTATGTACTGCAACAAAAATATAATCTGAATGACTTGTATATGTCCATCTTCTGAGAAAGAACTGATAAATAGAAATAAGCAGGACATATTTATGTATATGCAAAGGCAACAAAGAAATATATACACATATATACATGCAAACACAAGTTATTCCCTCCCTCTCCTTCTCCCCAAAGCATCATTTGAATGTGTGTGTGGGGGGGGAATGGGAGGGAGGGAGTTACCTAGGTATTTTAATGTAATAAATAAATTTATATTTAAAAATTATCATGAACATGGTTTAGTTTTTTAAAACCCTTACCTTCTTAGAATCAGTACTGATGTATTGGTTCCAAGGCAGAAGAGCAATAAGGTCTAGGCAAGAGGGGTTAAGTGACTTGCCCAGGGTGATACAGCTAGGAAATGTCTGACACTAGATTTGAACCCAGGACCTTCCTTCTCTAGACCTGGATCTCAATTGATGGAGCCATCTAGCTGCCCCCACAGTTAAAAATTTTAATGCAACTAAGAAAAAATAATCTAATTTCAAGAAGCACTAGTATATCCAAATTCTTTTTTTATGATCACTGTTGAAAGAAAAATGAAGTAGTTTTTTGTCATAAAAAACCTAAATTGATTTTAAAAATATAATATTCAAATGTTTCACACTTTGTTTATATTAATCTTATCGGTTATTCTTTTACTTCCCTTGTCTGGTTACTCTCCTTATTCTATTGAACTATCCCATGCCGTGTTCAGGTCTACAGAAGGAATGAGGAAAAGAAGAGAGGAGGAAATTACAAGCTGTATTAATGGTGATAGAAGATCACATCTATCAGATTGGCCAATATGACAGAAAAGGAAAATTATCATAGTTGAAGAGAATGTGAAAAATATTGGGACACTAATACACTGTTGGTGGAGTTGTGATCTAATCCAACCCTTCTGCAGAGCAATTTGAAACTATGCCCAAATGGCACTAAAACTGCATAGCCTTTCATACCACCACTGTATTCCAAAGACATTTAAAACAAAAAAGAGAAAAGAACCTATATTTACAAAAATATTTATTGGAGCTTTCCCTGTGGTAACAAAGAATTGGAAATTGAGGACTTGCCCATCAGTTGGGGAATGATTGAAAAACTAGTGGTATAAGATTGGGACGAATGTTATTGTACTATAATAAATGATGAGCAGGATGATTTCAGAAAATTTTTGAAGTCACTTGACTGGAAAATAATTCTTATTGAAGAAATTTACTTGGTATTCTTTAAATTGGAGCCTTACTCCAAAAGAATAAAACATGTAATATTCATTTTAGAACAAAAAGAAATATGAGACCTTGACTTTAATGGCCACAGTGGAAGAAAAGAAACCATAGTAGTATTATTGTGCTAAATTCAAATACCCCTGGTTTACTTTTTTTTTTAAACCCTTACCTTCCATCTTGGAGTCAATACTCTGTATTGGCTCCAAGGCAGAAGAATGGTAAGGGTAGGCAATGGGGGTTAAGTGACTTGCCCAGGGTCACACAGCTAGGAAGTGTCTGAGGCCAGATTTGAACCTAGGACCTCCCGTCTCTAGGTCTGGTTCTCAATCCACTGAGCAACCCAGCTGCCCCCCCGGTTTACTTTTTAAAATATGTGGGCAGCACACACTCTAAATCAAGATAAGGTCAATTTGAGTAAATGATTTAGACATGAAGGTTGATACCATTAAGAAATTAAGAAAGCATGGAATAGTTTACCTGTCAGACTATGAATAAGGGAAGAATTTATGACCAAAGAAGAAATAGAAAGATACAGGACGTAAAATACATAATTTGGATATTACATTTTAAAAGGTTTTGTATAAACAAATCCAGTACAAAAACTGTTTTGTTTTTGTTTTTGTTTTCACAAATAAATATTTTGATTAGGGAATCCTGGGTTAAGATGGCTGCAGAGTAGAATTAGGGCGACTTTCCCTCCTTACCAACTGATATAGCATACCTCCAAAGGACAAAAAAACAAATCCAGATGAAAGAAGGGACCCCACAATAGGGAGCAGTAATGGGATTTGGACAATTCCATGCTATAAGGGGGTGGGGAATAGCTACTATCCAAACTCAATTGGATTAACCGTCCCCACCCCACCCACAGAACCAGAGTCAGAGGCTGTGCTCCAGAGTTAAAGAGAGTAGGGTCACAAAATCTAGTTCTTAGCAGCTAACTGGCACCACTAGGAGCTTGCCCCTGAGAGCATCAAGACTTGAGACCCCAAAAGGCTGGAGAACTCAAACCTTGGATACAAGAGTGGGGCTGAGAGAGACAGCAGCAGTGCCCAGCATGCTCAGACTCAGGGGAAAACCTCAGGTGGAGGAGCAAGACTGGGCCAATTTCCAGGCTCTGGGCAGCCAGCTAGGACCACAGAGGCTTGACATTGAAAACAGCTAGACCAGAGACCTCAGGAGGGTGCCCAGAGAAGCCAGGAGACTCACAAAGTACCCTCAGGCAAAAACTGCTCCCTAACTCCATACAAAGAGAATCAGATTGACTTACTCAGACTTCTGGCAGATTAAGCATAATAATGTCAAGCAAGGTCCAAGAAATAAACAAGAAGACCAAGAAAAAAGTCTAACACTTGATAACTTCTCCACAGAAAAAAAACAGAAAACAGAGGAGGACAAGCAATTAAAGACATCCAAACCTTCCCAAAAGAATGAAAATGGAACACAAGATCTTGAAGAGTTGAAATCTGTGATCATGAGAAAGATGGAAGAATTCTGGCAAGAAAATAACAGTGTAAAAGGCAGATTTTGACAATTGGAAAGTAAGGCTCAGAAACCAAATGAATTGATGAGCAAATTGAAGACCAGAAATGACCAGTTGGAAGCCTTGAAGAGCCAGATAGACCAGACTGAAAAGGAAAACCAAAAGATTAGAGCAGAAAACCAGTCTCTCAAGCAGGGGTCTGCAACCTTTTTGGCCATGAGAGCCATAAACGCCACATTTTTTAAAATGTAATTTCATGAGAGCCATACAGTGCTCATAGTCTGAGCTCCTGTAACAGTGCGTGCTCCTGTAACAGCACCTGAAAAAAAAATTCACTTTATGGCTCCTTCAGAAAGAGCCATATCTGGCCCTCAAAAGAGCCAGATATGGCTCGAGAGCCATACGTTGCCAACCCCTGCTCTAATGGCTAGAATTGTGCAAGTAGAAGCCAATGATCTCACAAGAAAACAAGAATTAATAAAGCAAAGTCAAAAGACTTACAGAATAGAAGGAAACATGAAATATCTCAATGAGAAGTTAATAGATCAAGAAAACAGATCTAGAAGAGACAACTTGAGAATTATTGGTCTTCCAGAAAAATCAGTGACAAATAGAAACCTAGAAAACATATTACAAGGAATTATCCAACAAAAGTACCCCAATGTCCTCGAACAGAGGGCAAAATAGACATTGAAAAGATCCATAGATCACCCTCTACACTAAATCCTCAGAAGACCACCCCCAGGAATGTAATAGACAAATTCAAAAGCTTCCAAGTTAAGGAGAAAATATTTAAAAAGTCAGAAAGAGAAAATTAAGATATCAAGGAATATCAATCAGAATTACACAGCACCTGGAAGCCTCCACACTACAAGACAACAAGGCTTGGAACATGATATTCAGAAAGGCAAGAGAATTGGGTCTACAACCAAGGATCACCTACCCATCAAAACTGACTATATACTTCCAGGGGAAAGTATGGGCATTCGAATAACAAGATATAAGATTTCCAAGCATTTGCACAGAAAAGACCAGGACTAAATGGAAAGTTTGATATCCAACCACAAAAACCAAGAGAAACATGAAAAGGTAAATAAGAAAGAGAGGGGAAAGAAAGAAAACTCTTACCCTTAAATTGCCTTCTTCAAGGGCTTCATTGAGAACAAATTACTTGTACTTTCTATATGGAGAAATATGTGTAATTCTAAAAATTGTACTCACTATTATAGTAATTAGAAGAATTAGTAATAAGGAGAGGTTGGAGTACTAAATGGTTTAAGATGTTATGGAGGGAAAAATGTGTGGGGGGAATAGAATATGGCACCATGAGTAACTTGAAGGAATAAGAAGAATAGGATAATCTATACCACACAAAGAGGACATGGGAAGGGAGGAATACTATTATAAGGAGAAGAAGAGAGCATTAATAGAAAATACTTAAACCTTACTCTCAGCAGAATTAATCCTAAGAGGGAAGAGTAGCTAGAATCATTAGGATATCAAATTCTATCTAACCCTACAGGTAAAGTCAGAAGGATAAAACAAGGGGAGGGGCATTGGTGTGGGGATTTCTTAAAGGGAGGGGAAGAGAGAAGGGAGGGAATTCATTAGGCCTTAAAAATAATAAGAGAGTAAGGGAGGGGGTGGAAAGGGTAGTAAATCAAGGGAGGGTAAAAGGGGGATTGATTTAAAACAAACCATTGGTCTAAAAGCAAATATTGTAAGAAGGGGTAGAACTAGGAGAGGATGCCAAAATGTTAGGGAATACACAGCTAAAAATTTTAACCCTGAAAGTGAATGGAATGAACTCGCTCATAAAACAGAAGCAAATAGCAGAGTGGATTAAAATACAAAATCCTACTATATGTTGTCTACAAGAAACCCACATGAGGCAGGTGGACATACACAAGGTTAAGGTCAAGGGCTGGGAAAAAAATCTTTTGGGCTTCAACTGAGAAAAAGAAGGCAGCAGTGGCAATCATAATTTCTGATAAAGCCAAAGTAAAAATAGATATGATTAAAAGAGATAGATAAGTTAATTATTACATCCTGCTAAAAGGCAGTAGAGATAATGAGGAAATATTAGTACACAGCATGAATGCACCAAATGGTATAGCATCCAATTTTGTAAAGGAGAAACTGGCATAGCTCAAGAAGGAAATAGATAGTAAAACCACACTAGTGGGAGATCTAAATATCCCTCTTTCAGATCTAGATAAATCAAACCAAAAAATAAATAAGGAAGAGGTAAGAGAGAAATAGAGAAGCTAATGTGGCTTAATCACAAGCTGTTTACTGATGGTGCTAGATGTAAGAATGACAAGTACCCAGTGCCTAAACCTGTCAAGAGAGTGATGTAATTCCCTTGGTAAGGACTAAACCCCTCTAAGAAGATTTCCCTTCAGGCTCTGACCTGGCTGAGAAAGTAACTCCTATTGGATGATAGTGAGATTAAACAGAAAGAGACGTATGGTGCTTCCTGTCTAACAGTAATGGAGTTACTCAGTCTCCCTCTTAGAATCTTTAACAGCAGTCTACTTGGATCTAAGTTGAAGGTAGGACACACTAGATCATAAGTTAAATTAAGGATTATTGAATAAATTGATTAGGGAAAAGGGATTAGAGAGTGGATTAGGAAACTATGCAACTAGTCTAGTACTGCCTTCTAGATCTAAGTTCAGGATGATGATGAAGTCCTTGGTATGATCTTCAGCAGTCCCAAGGGACCAGCCCTGGGACAGGAATATAATGATCTCTTGATGGTAAATATAAAGCAACCTCTTGTTAGGGAATAAATGGTATTTCTAATTGATGTTCCTATTAGGTCAGCAAAGATCTCCAAAACCTGCCTGGCCTAGAAAACTAAGATCCCACCTTCCACCTCCCTAGACCACCCTAGATCCCCCCCAAGGAGTATAAGTGAAGGTGAGAAGAGAAATAGGGAAAAGAACAGAACCCAGCCCTGGGTCTCCAGGGCTTTTTATACCCTGGGTCTAACTGCCAGTTGGTACTTGCCCTGTGGCTCATGCCACGGTCAACATTCCAACCAGGAAAACTGACAGGTTGCCCCAAGAAAACATGGCAGTATTATTTCTATATTACAGCTCAGAATCATCTTTGTCTTCAATATCAGAATCTAATCAATCACTAGTTCAATCCATTTCTCTACAATATCTTTCATATTTCTCCTTGCCACCAACTCCCACTCTACTTATATTATTTAAATAATTATTGATTCTTATTTAGAATATTTTTAGGTTAATTTCCACCCCAACACCATCTCCCAGTAGTCTTCCTGTAAACAACCCCCTCTGAACATTTATTTCTTTACCCAAAACTTTTCAGTGCCCCAATTCATGGTCAGTCTTTTCCCAAAAAAACTATTTGCCTTACAGTCAAATTAAAATGTTTATTTCCTAATCCTCATACTGCCTCCTCTGACTTGACTGAATTACCACTGAATAATTATCTACTTGGTAGAAGACACTATATCAGCATATGGGGATACAAAAAGAAAAACAATCAGTCCCTGCCCTTAAGTGGTTCACAATCAACTAGAGGAACCACAAGAACACAAATAATATAATATATACAATAGGTATATACACATGTACACAAAGTAACTAAAAATAATTACAAAGTAGTTAAAGTGGGGGAAGAACATGGAGGGTAATCAAGAAAGGCCTTATGACACCTAAGCTGATTTGTAAAGGAAACTAGAAAATTCAGGACATTAGAGTGAAGAAGGAAAGCATTCCCTAGGGGAGAGCTATATACTGTGTAAAGACAAAGATGAATACAATAGAATTTCAACTAAGGGAACTGTGGATTGGAATAGAACATTGAGAACATGGTGATGAAGAGAGTGATGAAAGATTGACTGAATCAAATTGTGAAGGGATTGAAATAAACACAAGATGGGCAGACAAGAATGGCTTACAATATTTAAGAATATTGTTCATGAAAGAATTATATGTATTACTGAGATCAATAATCTATTGGAATACTTTACAAATATCTCATTTAATTCATACAACGACCATGGGAGGTAGGTGTCATTATTATCCCTATTATTGTCCCCATTTTGAAGATGAGGAAACTGAGATAGATAGAAATTAAATGACTTTCCAAGAGTCACACTGTTAATAAGTGTATGATACCAAATTTGAAGTCAGATTATCCTGATTTCAGGCCCAAAACTTTCTCCACTGCTCTATCCTGCTTTCTCATAGAAACTATTTCACAGGACTGTTGTGTAACTCAAATATGATGTGTTACTGAACACCAAATCACACATCTTAATTTGTATTACTGAAAGGTAAAGAATAATATTAATGCAATGCAAGTCAACTACTTTTATATATCTGCTTGTCATTCATAATTAAGTATTCATAATTTTCATAAATGGTCAGCAGAACATAGTTTTGGAGACAGATTAAAAAAGCAGATCTAAGAAGAGATAAAGCAAAAGCAAAATACAGTTTTCCTAAATTTTTGAATTGATACCAAAAAGAGAAATAGAAAATAAATGTGAATAATATTTTGAGGGTAATGATAAGTACTAACTTAAAGTGGCTGAGTTTAATATATTTGTAATAAGTGAATGGCTTTAGCTCATATTTATTGATAAGAACAATGAATCCTGGGTTAACTATTTTAGTTATTTCTTACTTTGGTATAATTGTTCAGACTTTTAGTTAAACATTAAGTGGAGAATGTTCTTACATGTTATTCCTTCCTAATAATTGTTTAACATTTTTACTGGCTCCTACAGAGTGCATGTATATGTTAATGTGTGTAATAATTTAATAGATCTGCATCCCAAACCTCAGGACTTTCTGAAGCTAAGGAAACATTGGAAACATGGTAAATCTGTCATGTTATGAAGACTGAAAGTGCTTAAAATTCCACTATAGCCCATAAAACAGTCAGTTTGTAATTAGGAGACTACACATGAGGAAGCAGACCCACTTACAAATAATAAGAACTTCCCTACTACCAGTTTGGGGCATTTTATGAATAGAACCATACTTTCAGCAAAAAAAAAATTGTAATTTGAAAGTTCACAGAGCTATTTCTCTAAGGTATTGGCAATTTTTTAGCTTCAGCACTATGATGGCTATTTGGAAAATTATTTGTATCATATCATATATTTTGAGATCTTGGATTAGATTCAAAAAGAAGAGTTAAGATGGGCATGGAATAGAATTTGTAATGACTTGAGTTGGAAAAAAAAAAAAAAAGACCTGTTCTCCCAAGCTTAGTTGACAATCAATTTAAATCCCAATTTAAATTTAATTAAAATCCCATTTTAAATTTAAATTCAGTTTAAATAATAAAAATTTATTAAATTGAAATTTAATCAATTTAAGTCCAAATATTAACCTAAATATTTTCTGATCTTCATCGATTTAGTTATTTTAGGAGATAGATAGATAGATAGACATAGATAGAGACATAGGTGAGAAATACATACATAAATATATGTTATATATTTAAAATGCAAGTGAGAAATATCATAAATAAGTAAAAAAGAAGTAAATTAGAGGTTAAAGTATATAGGGAGGATCAAGTTACTATTTTTTCATTTAAATGTATAAAACAAAGTAAAGAATTTGTTTATAGATTCCTCCACATATGATTTCTTTGTAAAAGTAATATGTTCATTAAACTCTACTTTATAATTGGGGATTTTATACAGTATTTTCAGTATTCATTAGTGTAAATTTCATTTAATGAGCATGTGCAGTACATAATATATGGAGCACTGTGCTAGGTACTGAGGAGACAAAGACATCCCTTCTCAGTTCCACCTCTTAGAATCCTAGGTTGATTTCAAAGATTATCTCTAGGACCTCATGTTATACCTTTCTTGATTTACCTATTTAGGCTTTTATGTAAAAAGTGATGCCTTCCCCCAAATTATTTGAATTTATGTTATGAATATTTTGCATTTCCTTCTCTCTATGGTTCCTTGCATATAAGGAACCCTTAATAAACATTTATTGATCTCTAAGTTAATATGCTTCTCTATCCCACTGCCTATCCAGGTGAATATTAATTTTGTTTAGAGCAGGGTTATTTATTTTTTGTATCTACAGCACCCAAAAGATAGCCTTGTATCTTTGTCAGGGAAATGGTTTTTTGAGGAAAAGGAAAAAAAAATCCTTCCTTCAAGTTGCTTGTATTCCAAAGTAGTATCATATTGTAGTGAAGCTTACTTTTACTGAAAGTAAGAACTCAGGTATCTTGTCTTTTTTTTTTCAATAATCCTGCACAATATTAATGGCATTGAATAGATTTCACTTGCTATTGTAATGATTGTTAAAATTATTTAAAGCAGGTTCAGAGAACAATGAACTCAGAAACAAAAAGTAATGGAAAGCTATTTTTGAAAGTTAAATTTTATTTAACTAATGGTTTTATTATAATAATGACATCTAATGCCTGCATAGAGACAGAGATCAAAAGATCCATATGGAATAGAGGTAAAATTTACCCTTTCTCCCATTTCAAAACTATCCAGACTCATCCATTTTTCTGTCCAACTAGACATTCTATGTACCACTGTTCCAAGACCATTCCCTACCTTTACCTTTTGGTCTTTTCTCAGATTTTTGCAATATAAAGTATCACCTATTTATGGATGTAATGCTCAAAAATAGTCTTAATTCCTTGAAGGAAAGGATGATATCCTATTTGTCTTTTCTATCTTTAGAACCTAACTTATTCTTTGAACAAAATAGACATTTAGTAAATGTTGAGTTAAATTGAATTTCATTCTTACTGTGTATATTGCTTCATAATATGAGATTTGAACTTTCAGAGATAAGCAATTGATTACCACAACCCCCTTTACCACTCAAGTAATTTTTTTACAAATTTTTACACAGACATTATCATTTCTATCATGAGAATTATGTATTGATCTTAGAAGTCATGAAATATAAACATAAGTTGATATAGTAGAGCTCTATCTCCATTGATTCTGGGGGAATCTTCTAAATCTGCCTTATCTGTTTCTATGTTGAACATGAAATTACTATCATTTTCTATTTGGATTTTAAAATAAGTTGCATATACTGATGAATAGCTGAATAGGTATTCTTCCTTGACTCAATGACAGTATCATAGAGTAGCAAGAGAACCCAAGAGATCTCACATTAAAACTAATGTATATTTCATAAGAATGTCCCCATCAGAAACTTCAGATCTCTAGAGTAAAGGGTTAAGCTAAGATCTAGCATTCACAAAGCATGCTCCTGTTGTTCCTATGTTAATGAGAAGGCTAATTGCAACTTTCCCCAGGTAATCTCCATGTCAATTATTCATGAACCATTGACAGCAGACTGACATTTCCAAATGACAGCCCTCAATCCTTTTGTTTACAAGTTTGAATATGCTCATGGTGATTTTCAGAACATTTAAATGCTAATGCTTCTAAAAATTAGTAAAAAATACACCTCCATATTGTCTCTGAAACTTAAATATCTCATTAAACTAATTTTTTGGTGGGACCTTTAGTTAGGACAGCCATAAAATAAAATTTCACCTCTTACTCTGACTAGTTCTTTGACCTTGAGCAAGTCTCTGAAGTTCTCTATAACTCTTTTTTTCAGTTCTATCAATTCCAGTTGATATAAGGATTGTACTTTCTCTTTTTTGACGGCATGGGAGGTGGAGAATAGGTCAATGATTTCATTAACATAGGAAACTCCTTTTTAGCAAATTCCCTTTACCAATTCAGATGAGCCAGAATCTGTAATTGAAGGTCTTAGAGAGGCAACATGGTTTCTGTAAGGACCAAATGACATACTATAAAATGCTTTGTGATTGTTCAGGCAGCACATAGATCTCTTTCTATAGATAATCTCTCTTGGAGGTGGCTTGAAGTTTCAATGAGAAAAAATAAAATTATTTTAATATGTATTAAGTTGCAGTTATTAGAGTGAGTTGCCTAGAAGAAAAACACATCATTGAAAGGAAGAGACAATTCTCATTATTATATATGACTTCAATTTTAATCACAAGTTATGGTACTAAATTGAAACACAAATTCATAGAAGTATGCTAAATGAGATATTGCCATTCATAGTAAGTAGCTACTGTAATGAGTTTTTTAAAATGTATTTTTATGCTACACTTAATAGACAAAAAATAAAATGTTAACTTGCATTTATGTAGTCATCATAAAAGAGTTTGTGGATGCAACCTTGTTTTCTTTTTAGTTATATATTAAGTTCAACCTGTAGCTTTCAAATCTGTCCTACTTGCTTTCCTTTTTTTGACCTCCTTTTTGCTCTCTTCTTGGGATTAAAAAAATACCCCAACTAACCCTTCCTTCCTTCCTTCCTCTCTCTTTCTCTTTCTCTTTTTTCTTTCTTTCTTTCTTTCTTTCTTCCTTCCTTCCTTTCTTTCTTTCTTTCTTTCTTTCTTTCTTTCTTTCTTTCTTTCTTTCTTTCTTTCTTTCTTTCTTTCTTCTCTCTCTTTCTTTCTTTCTCAAAATATTTTGAAAGGTAATTAAATATAGTTTTCCTACAAGTTTCAAAGCATTTTAATTATTTGGACTTGTAAGTGGTGTTGTTATGTCTGACTCTTTGTGATTCAGTGGAATTTTCTTGGCATAGATTCTGGAATGGTTTGTAATTTCCTTCTCTAACCCATTTAACAAATAATAAAACTGAGGCAAACATGATTAAGTAATTTGATTAGAGTCACACAGCTAGTGTTTGAAGCTGTATATGAACTCAGGAAGATGAGTCTTCCTGGCTCCAGGCTGGGTACTCTATTCATTGTGCCCCCTTACTGCCCTTTGTAAGTTTTAAGTAGCATGAATTTATGTAGAAAAATATTATGAATATATATAGGCTGATAATGGGAAGGGAGATGGATATGTTTTACTAGAGAGGTTCCTCCCAGTATGTCCTACATCAATTATGTACACTACCTACAAATAAATCAATCCTATCATTATAGGATCTTTCTTTCTCTTTCTGTGTGTCTCTATCTATCTCTGTTGCTGTCTCTCTCTGTTTCGATCTCTCTCTTTCCATGGGGGTGTGGGAGTAGGGAACTAGTGATTTTATTATTAGAGATTGACTACTTCATTGCTATTTATAGTTTTAGATATTTTCACAGTGCACTAAATAGTTAAGGACTTGCTCAGAGTTCAGACTTGAAAACATAGACCCACACATCCATGAAAGTATGATAGCAAGTATTTATTAAGCTCCAACTATGTGCCAGGCACTGCTACACTTTGGAAACACATAAACAAAATTGAAAATGTATATAGGCATACATAGAGTCTGTGGAAAGGTATGACATGGCAAGTGGGATGTCACATATGAGAAGAAGGTAAGTGAGAAGGTTCAATCAAGAAGTTAAGAAAGAAGTGAGAAATGACGTGGAAACCCAAGGAGGAGAGATAACCAGGTAGAGATAGTCAGCAGAATCAAGTTTAGCAGAGAGGTCAAGAAGAATGAGGATTCAAAAGGGATATTTGAATCTAGCTGTTAGGGATTCATTGAAAAAGTAGGGGGGAAGAGTCAAATCAGAGTCAGGAAGCCAGATTCTGGGGGAGGGAGTAAACTGATAGGAATTATCTGTAACAATTTTTTAAAATTTTTTCTATGAATTTATGAGAAAGGGAGAAATTGTAGGACAAAAATGCAACAAGAAGAATGTATGAAATATGTGTGTGTTTAAAAGTGAAAGATGTAGTCTCTAGTCATCCCAAATACTTTCTCACCTAGGCAGTATTCTCTGAGTTACATAAGGAGTCTGAATTCTGGGAGGAAGCTTGGGACTAGATCTTCTTTCCCCAAGCATAATAGCCCTCAGCATTAGCTCTCCCTACATCTTTATGGTAAAGGGAAAAGAATTATGCTATTATTTGGGACTAAAGTGGACTTGATCTTGATGGCCTCCAAGGGCTCTTGATATCTGTGAATCTGTGAAAACTAGAAAGTATCAGGGCATCATTTCAGTATTCCACTTTTCTTTCTTTTTTTAATTTTTTTTATTTAAAACCTTAACTTTCTGTGTATTGGATCCTTGGTGGAAGAGTGGTAAGGGTGGGCAATGGGAGTCAAGTGACTTGCCCAGGGTCACACAGCTGGGAAGTGTCTGAGGCTGGATTTGAACCTAGGACCTCCTGTCTCTACGCCTTACTCTCAATCCACTGAGCTACCCAACTGCCCCCCCCCCCAGTATTCCACTTTTAATTTGAGTCAATTGAAATGATATAGAACATGACAAAAAGCAAAGGAAAAATTACTCTTTCCAACTCTCATGTTTCATATAGAGCCTTCTTAAAAATGAAAATTTTTGAGCTTAGATAGTTGCTGAGGTTATAGGTATGGACTTTCAGATCCTGCGTTTTGATCAAGTAATTAGAAGTACTATGCTTATGCAACCATCAATTCATTTATCTACACTTGTTCTCATGGTATTCACATAATAGTTACATATTACTATATCTCTTTGGTTCAACTATAGATGCTGGATAATTAAATTGATAAGTATAGGAAACTTTGGAAAGAAGGTTATTTGATGTCAGATTGATTTCCATAGATTGACTCATTGCCACTAGAGGTTCAGGAAGGTAGTAGTTTTGAGTCCTGGGCATCATTGTCTCAGTTAAATTGGTCAAGGTTATATAACTGGATCTCAGATTTCAGAAAAACCTCACAGTTATCATCTAGTCCACAGATGTCAAATTAAAGTAGAAAATAAGATCCACTAATCTGAACATAGGATCCTTGTAGACCACATGTTGAGTTAGTTTAGAATGTTCCATTGTTTATGTTTTATTATATTTTTATTTATTTTATTGATTGTTTCCCAATTACATTCTAATATGGTTCATCTGTGCTTGGGAGTGTTATGGGCAGTATGTTGTTCTCAAAGAGTGGTTTACCATTTTTGATATAGTTCCACCCCTCCTTGAGAACTTATCATCTTTATAATATATTGGAAAGTGATTATCTCACATCTGCCTGAAAATATCCAACTCAAACAAATACTACTTAAGTAAGGCAACCCATTCTGCTTTAGAACTGCTAAAATTATTTAAAATATTTTCTTCATGTCAGTCAAAACCTCCTCTCTCTAATGTAGTTTCATTTCTTCAAATTCTGTACTTGAGATATGAGAGCTTATTTTTAAAATTATAACTATTTTTTATAAAATTGCTTTCCTTTGCAATCCTGTATGTTTTATTTTATGCATTTAAACACCTTATTGTAAGAAACAGTCCATAGACTTCAGTAGACTACTAAAGGAGCTCACACCACAAAATAAGTTAACAACTCTTGCTCTAGGACAAAAGAATGAGTATTATAACAGTCCTTTAAGTACTAGACTACAGGTACTATGTTCCGCTTAATTATTATTCTCTTCTGAAGACTGTTTCTCCTAGTTTCTTCAACATTATGACAGAATATAGCAGACTTAATCCTTTTTTAAAATTTTCTGAATACTGTTGTCTATCTTAATCTAGCGTTAGATAATGCTAGGCTTAATAATTACTAAATTAAAATCACTTTGTCTTCCATTGGGAGGGTATAGAAACAGTCTGAATACTTTTCTCATGTTATTTAATAGCTTTTCAGGGAAAAGTAAGGAAAATCCTTCTACTAAATGTAAAAAGCATAGAAAACTCTGTGTCTGGAGTTATTTATATAAAGGACAAAATTCTATTTTGTGATTTCTTCTAGGCTATGTTTTTATGTTCTAAGAAGAGCCCGAGAAATCACTCTGAATTCGCCACTCTACCTGGTTTCCAGGGAAGGGTACACCAATCCATTTTCTTGAGGAATATGAGTGTGGTTATAGATTAGAGCAGCTTGATGCATAGTAGTTAGAGTCTGGACCAGTCAGGAAGACCAGAGTTCATATCCTGCCTCAGAATTTACTAGCTGAATGATCATAGACATATAACTTTTACTTACCTCAATTTCCTCATCTATAAAATGCAGATAATAATTACACATATCTCCCAGTGTTGTTGTAAGGAGGAAATGAGATAATATCTGTAAAGCATTTCACACAGAGCCTGGCACATAGCAAGAGCTATACAAATAGCAGAAGTTGTAGTGGTGGTGGTGGTGGTGGTGGTGGTGGTGGGAGTGGTGGTGGTAGCAGTAATGGTAGTAGTAAGTAGTAGTAAATATTGATTTGTGAAATGGAGAGTCTTATTTGTGCATTAATTAATGGTACTCTTTTATAGTAGTAAGAACATTGGCTTTGGAATTAGAGAATCTGGATATTAATCCTGATTCTACTGTTTGTGTCTCAATTTCCTTACCTCTTAAACAGAAAAAGAAATACATTCCCTAGCTAATACACAAGGCTGGTATGAGAAAAGTATTATGTAAATCTTAAAATAAAATATCTATATAATAGAGACAGGTAGTGAAAAATTTTAATTGGTATGGGAAATTCTGAGTGAGGAAATTTCTCTACCAATTTAAGCAGCACCTTCTCTTTGACTTATAGCTTCACAGAGTTGCCTAGAGCACAAACAGATTAAATGACTCCCCCAGAGTCACACAGCCAGTATACATCAGAGACAGAGAACTTTAACTTGTCTTCCGGACCCTGAGCTCAGCTCCCTATCTTTTATGCCAGGCTGCCTCTTGGTTGTACAGTTGAACTATTCTTCTCAAGTTTCATTTGACTTGAGCCTTAAAAGATAAGTAGAATTTGAATAGGTATAGATTGAAGGTGGGAATACCAATCACCTAAGTCTCAGGAAGGACAAGATGATATTCAAAGTATGAAGAAAGAATATGAGTAAACTGGTGTGGGTGGAACACAGAGTACCCTAAATTGTTATTAATTAATAATTAGAAATTAATTTAATTTAAAACTTAAATTAAAAAAATAAAAAAACTGAATGTTGCTTCATTAATCACCAGGTAATGCCACTAACCACTAACCAGATCCTGTTAAAAAAAATGTCTTCCTCTTTTGTTCTCTGAGTGTAGGAGCTGTCGAAATGATGTGATAAGTATGGTTTCACCCACAATGTAAACAGTATACACATTTTATTGAGATCATGTGTACAAGAATGGTGGATTTGGAATGGACTTCATTATGCCAATATCTCAAGAATAGGGCTCACCGAAATTCTCAACCAATATAATCACTATACCGATCCTGCTCCTAGTACAATTCTCCCATATTTAATATTAACCCTAATCTTGTAAGTTTGGAATAATGAAGCAATATTCTCATGAAAACCAATAGGCATGTTTAAATAGCATGTGCAAGTCTATGAGATGTTTTGAGTATACAGTCATGGAAGAAGTATTTTATTATATTTTATTTTTTTAGTAGAATCATTAAAATTAGCTTTTTCAACATATAATAAAATACTTCTTCCATGGCTGTATACTCAAAGCATCTCATAGACTCAAGTTTTTCTTGTATACTAGGTAAAAATACTTTGAATTTAGGAGAGGGACTCATTAGTTATTTAGTCATTTTTATAAACAGGCAAATAAATGTCGCAAATAACACTCTATTCCAAACTGTTGTCCTAGTCACAACTGTAATAACATATAAGGACTGAAGAACTTTCCCTTCAGAAAAATAATGATAGATATGGATTTTGGCTTCTCTTGAGGGAGGCATGGAATCATAAAATTTTGTGAAGCTTAAAGGAACAGGGAAAACTCTATGCTGGGAAGTGGTGATTTTCTGTCATGATATCAGAAACAATTGTGCTTTTGATAACAAAGCTCATTCCTTTCTTACTGTATCTGGCATGTCCATGAGAAATCATAGGACCATGACAGAAATGGTGGACCCCTGTCAAGAAGAATTCTGTGAAATGAGGATAAAAGTTTAGTCATCAGCAGATTGTAGCAGCATCAAATGCCAAACTAAGAATGAACATTAACAATCATGAATAGAGAATTTATATGATGTGATTTATGCTTAAAACCTTTTACTTAAACTAAGTACTAGAATCACCTCAAGACTAAGCATCACCCCCACCAATTTGTATAACAACAATGAAATGATCTGGCTTTTATATAACACCTGAACATTTTACAAAAATGTTACATATGTTTTCTCATTTAATTTTCAAAACAACACTGTGGGGTAGGTTCTTTAGGGGAACACTGTCATATTATAGAAAGATGCATTGCCATCTGTTTGAATCATTAGGTAGATATGGAGTTTTATTTGAGGATGAAATATTTTCCATTGTACATGACCTATCTGCCAAAATGAGAGTATTCCTGAACATATTTTAATTATAAAACCTCTGGCCAAACTGGCATTCAGAAGAAAGGCCATATCTACATTGGCTTATGCAAACATTTAAAAACTTGTCTCGACTGCCAGTAAATTTTGGCCATGAAACTGTTTTTTGAATGTGTGGGCCTCTATCCAAATGCACAAATGTTAGTGCTAACATATTCACTGGACAGTGGCAAATGACAGAGAAATTGTTAGGAACATATTTATCCAATAAGAAAAGTTCCCACACAAGCTTGTTTACCCGTAGCTGATGAAGAGACAAGAGAGAGACAGGCAGATAGGTAGAGACAGAAAGATGGAAAGACAGAGAGAGACAGAGACAGAGAGACAGAGCAAGAAAGAGAAGGAAGCCTAGAAAGATATTCAAACTTAGTTTGGCATTTAAGCCCTCTATTATCTGATAATAACCAAACTTTAAACCTTATTTTACCCAATTCCTCTTGTCAGAAATGTACCATTTCTGTTATAGTCGAGTGATCTCTCAAGGACATGACAAATCCAATTAGAAAGGGATGAGATTGCTTCCAAAATTGTGCATAGAATCACTATTTCCAGCTCCTGGGCTTTTTCTGTTCATGTAGGAATGCCAAGATAGGCATTGTATATAAATATGTATAAATCAAATATCTGCTTTTAATAAGACCATTGACTAGTTAGAGCAAAGACCAAAGTATCCCTCAAATTAGATAACTATTTTAAGAAGAAAAGGAGGGGTTAATAATCGCAATTACTCTAGCCTGAAATATTCAAAAAAGTTTGTGATACTAAAGTGGACAAAAACAAAGATATATTGACCTTGATCATCATCATTTCTTTTGAAAGCTTATCAAGTAGAAAGTGTTCTTTTGTGATAGAACATCTGTAGGAAGGATAGTATTCATACAAAATAAAAAGAATATACACACATCAATGAGTCACAGATCCTTTTATTTAAGTAGAGGGAAACCTTGGGAGATCGGTTTCCTTTTTCATCACTATTGAAAATCATAATTAATTTACTGACCTGTTGCAGACTTTGGCCTTGAAAAATAAGTTTTACTTCATTCAGGAAAATTGCTGAGACTGATTTCCTGCTAATTAAGTCATGACATTTACTGCAGAAACTAAGCTGTATAAAGGAATGGAGGAATTAAAAGAAGTAAGAATATGTTGAAGTAACCTGGAGAAGCAGTGATGAAAACTCTCAAAATGTTCAGGTTATTTCTATTGCACAAATAAAATTAAAATCCCCTCACAGAAACTGAAAGCAGGCAATGCACCTCTAGCACCATCAATTTTTAATTTTTTTTTAAATTTAGTCTATCACAAATAAACAACAACTTAATTCAACAGACATTTATTAAACTACTTCTGTGCAAAACATATTCCTAGATCACTGAAGAGATATACTGATGGAAGACAAAAGAAATCCTGCCTTCAAGGAGTTTGTTTTACAAAAAAAATGGTAATAAAAGGTAAAGTGAAATATGATTGAGCATACATTCAGACAAAATTTTCAAGAAAATGAGTTGAAATTAGATCTCGGAGAATAGTTTCTAAAGAAGATAGTATTTGAAGTGAATAGTAAATGAACAGAAGATTTTTCAAGAGATGACAATGAAAAGGAAAATGATTTCTAGGAATGTAAGACAGAGCAGTATGATACACAAATGCAAATTCAAAAAGCATATATTATCTCTTATGTCCCAGAAAGTGAAGATACAAAGATAAAAATGAATAGTCATTTCCATTTATTGAGGAGAAAATATCACGTGCCCATATGTAAATAAAAATATGCAAAGCCCTTAATGATAATAACTAGACAACCTATGAAAACTAATGGAACACAGCATAATCAGCAATTAAAGGGAAAGTTATATATCTGAAAGTTTATATTAATAAATTAGGAAAAGAAAAGATCAATGAATTGGGAATACAATTTAAAAACTAGAAGAAGAACAAATTAAAAATCCTCAACTAAATATCAAATTGTAAATCCTAAAAATTGAATGTGTGATCCATAAAATCAAATATAAGAAAATAATTTACTTAATAAAGAAACTTAGGAGTTGGTTTTATAAAAAAATTGATAAGATGTTGGTTGATATGCTTTAAAAAAGAGAATATGAAATGACTAGCATTAAAGATGAAAAAGGTATATAGACCACCAATGAAACTGGAATTAAAGCAATTATTCAGAGTTACTTTGCCTAATTATATGAAAAAATGTAACAATGTAAGTGAAATAGAAGAATACCACCAGAAAATAAACTAACTACGCACTATCAGAGGAGAAAATAGTTTACCTTAAAAAAAAAGAGTTTGAACAGGTCATAAATAAACTTATTTTACAAAAAAGCATTAAAATGGGAAGAGTTTACAAGTGAATTCCACCAAAAATTTAAAGAGAAAGTAATTCCAATATTAAAACAATTATTTAAAATAACAGATAAAAAGGAGTTTTGCCAAACTCTCTTTCTGAAACATATGGTGCTGACATCTAAACTAAGAAGAGCAGAAACAGAAAAAGAAAGAAATATGTATGCAAAAGTCCTAAATAAAATATTAAGATTGTACAACAAAATATCACAATCATTATATACACTCTAACCAAATAGTATTCATACTAGTAATGAAGGGATGGTTTAATATAAGGAATACTATTGATATAATCAATTAGATTAATAGCAAAAGGAATAAAACAATATTATTACATTAATAGATTCAGAAAAAGCTTTGGAAAAAATACAACACTAATTCCTATTAAAACCCCTGGAAAGCACAGGTATAAATGTATTTTTTCCTTAAAATAAAATGAAACATCTACCTAAAACCATCAGCAAGTATTAATTGTTTTGTTTTGTTTTTGTTTTGTTTTTGTTTTTTTTTTTAAACCCTTGTACTTTGGTGTATTGTCTCATAGGTGGAAGATTGGTAAGGGTGGGCAATGGGGTTCAAGTGACTTGCCCAGGTCACACAGCTGGGAAGTGGCTGAGGCCGGGTTTGAACCTAGGACCTCCTGTCTCTAGGCTCGACTCTCACTCCACTGAGCTACCCAGCTGCCCCCAGCAAGTATTAATTGTAATGCAGATAAAGTTGGAGTCTTCCCAATAAGATCAGGAATAAGAGAATACTTATTATCATGAATAATATTTAACAGATATTCTAGCAATTAAGATAAAGTAAAGGAATTAGAATGGGCAAATAGGTAATAAAACTCTCTGTTTGTAGATGTTCTGATGGTATATGTGGAAAATCCTAGAGATTCAACTTAAAAATTAGTTGAAACTATCAACAATTATAATAGTAACAGGATATAAAAGAAACCCTCACAAATCATCTGTATTTTTAGATATTAACAAAGTCCTACAGAAAGAGATAAAAAGTGATTCTCCATTTAAAATCACCAAAGAGGGAATAAAATTCTGCTTAGTATACCTATGCAAAGAAAACCAGAAACTACATGGATATAATTTCAAATCACTTTTTATATAGATCAAAGATATCAAAAGAATTAATGGGAACAATCTAAAGTAAGAAAGTCTAATATTAACAGACTAAAAACGGCTATGAGCAGAAACCCCAGATAGAACAATATCTTACACCATTCCCTAAGATAAGTTCAAAATGGATAATTGATCTAGTTATAAAAGGAGATATAAGTAAAATAAAACAGTGAATATATAACCTATCAGTTTTATGGATAGGAGAGGAATTTATGATTCACAGTAGATCTACAATGTTGTAAGGTGTAAAACAGATTTTGAGTACACTAAATTAAAAAAAAAAAGTTGTGCAAATAAAACAAATGTTGCTAAGATTTGAAAGAAAGCAGAACATTGGGGAATTTTTTTATAGACTGGTCTCGTATCTGAAATATATGGAGAATTGTCTCAAATTTATAAGAATTAGAGCCATATCCCAATTAATAAATGGTCAAAAGCTATGAACAGACATTTTTGAATGAAGGAATCAGTGCCATGTATAGGTATATGAAAAAATGCACTAAATCCTATTGATTAGAGAAAACCCAAGTAAGTCTAAGATATTATTCCCCATTCATAGATTACCTAAAATATCAAAAGGGCAAATTGATAAATGTTGGAGGAGAAATGGAAAAATGGAGACACAAATATTTGGTTGGTATAACTGAACTGATAAAAAACCATTTTAGAGAGTAATTTGGAACTATTCTCAGAGAGTTATTTAACTGTCCATTCTTGGTCTGTTTCCAAAGGAGATCAAGGAAAAAGAAAAGGGACCTACATGTTCCAAAATATTTATAGCAATTCCCTTTGTGATGGCAAAGAACTATAAATAGAGATGTCTATCAATTGGAGAGTGGCTAAACAAATTGTGGTATGTGATTGTTATGGAATACTATTGTGCTGTAAGAAATGATGAACAGGCTAATTAAAAAAAACTTAGAAAGAATAACATGAGGCAATGAACAGTCAAATGAGTAGAAGAAAGAGAGCATTATATTCAGTTACAGACTTAATATTTGAAGAATAACTTGTATAAATTTACTTCTAGAGGATGAACTGAAAAATGGAAACACAGACATAATTATATATACTCATATCTCTTCAGATAGTGCCTTCTATGATGCAGAGAAGGGTGGGAGGGACTGAATTGCTTCAATATAGATTCCAATAAAAAGTAATTAGTAATTCTAATAATAACAATAAGTAGAAGGACCCATAAAGTCTGCAAAGTGCTTCATATACATAATCTCATTTGACCAATATTTCATTTTATTTGATTATAAAATAATTTCAGAGACACTAAGCACTTGGGAAGTCAGGAATAGCTCCATATAAGAAGTGATTTTTGAGTTGAGACTTGAAAAGTATCAGAGATTCCAAGAGACAGAGGTGAAAAACAAAAATTCCTGACTTGAAGGACAACTTCTGCCAAATTATAGAGATGGGAGATGGAACATTGTATATGAAATGAACAAGTAGATAAATTTATCTTGAAGATAGAGGAATGTATATGTGAGGGTGTAGAGGATGAAGTAGTCTGAGGTGAGTCTGGAAAGCAAATTCCAAGCAAAAGAGATAATATTTTATCCTAGTGGAAATTGGGAACCATTGAAGTTATTTTGACAATGAGAGAGCATCATCAGAATTGCAGTTTAGAAATAGCAAACTGTCACCTTTGCTAGAAACATCCCAGTCTAATTGGAAGAGTACTAGCCTTAGAATCAGGAATACCTGGTTTTGAATCCTATCTCAATCATTTCTGGCTATGTGATCTTAGATAAGTCTCTTCATCTCTCTAGGTTTCATATTCTTCATTTACAAAATAAAGATTTGGACTCAGTGCCCCCACAAGGTTCCTTCTGTTTCTAAATATGTGATTTTATGATCCCCTGATGGATGCAAGAAACAACAAATGTAGTCTGAAGAACACTTGGTAATCACATTTCACTGACAAGAATGACTTTTGAAATAAAATTAAATATGAACAAAAATCATATTTTAGATCACTAATTATTGGGAATAATATGAGACTGTTTCCCCCTGAATGACATTTTTTCACCACATTTGGCTCCTATAATCAGACCTTTGTCACAGTTAAATCTGTTTTTTATATTGTAGTCAATGCACCCTTAATGTTTTATTGTTCATACGAGTTTGGCAATAGTCCATGTAATTTAGCAGTTTCTTGCTTGAGAAACAACAATATCCTGAATATGATAACTGAAGCCTAAAAAACTGGGTTAGAGAAAAAAAACCAGTCCTGAAATTTGAAAGAATCTTAATGAAAGAAGAGATAGATAAGAAAGTCAAACTTTAGTCACTGAATACGCATTGTTAGAACTTAATCAGGCCTATACTCAGCTGGTTCATAAGGAAATTGGCTACCCCAGGGACATAAGGCATGCTCCCTCAGGGGGAAGGGATTTCACCCATTCCTAGCTTTGGGTTAGAAAAACTGAATCAATTCTATGAAATTAGCTCCAATGATACTGTTCAGTTTTTATGACCAAAGGGAATTATTTTTATTTTGCCCCAGTGATCTCTGCCCTCAGTTTTGAAGAGTTCTGCTGAATACTAGAAAAAAGACATTAGGCTTAGAATTCAAAAACCTAGGTTCTATCTCTGGAAGCAGAGGGGTACGAGATGGAATTCTGGGTTTCAAATCAGAAGTCTTGAAGCTTAAATCCTACTTGTGACATTAACTAGGTAACATTGGGTAAGACACTTAAATTATTTGTACCTCAGGTCCCTTGTTAGGATTCTCTACTAAGTCACAGACAGGTTATGACAGGTGCCTACATACAGAGTTTCTCGAGCTAATAAAAATAGAGCCTTCTTGTACTCCTTTAATTTAGACAATTTAATTTCAAAATCTCAACATTGGAAAGGAAGGAATTCAAGATCTAATGCAACTCAAAGGATCATAGATGTAGAGCAAGAAGGGACCTTAGTGATTATCTATTTAGACAAACAGTTGTATTTTACAAATGACTAAAATGGAATCCATCAAGGTCAAGTGATTTTCCCATGTTACACAAATAGTAGATACCAGGCTATGAACTTAGACCTTCTCATTCCAAAACTAAGACTCTCCTCTGATGCAATTCTTGCCATAACTGTTGGTCATCAAAATTTTTCATTATTTTATTTTAGGTTTTTAAAAAATGTTGCATATTATTTATTCATATTTTTATTTTAATTTTTACATAATACATGCAGATAATATTAATAATCATTTTCTGACATTTTGTGCTCCATAGTTTCTCTTTTTCCTTTAGCCCTCCTTCTTCCCCATGATGGCAGGTATTATGATATAGGTTGTACATGAGTTATCATAAAATATATATCTCCATGCTTGTCATGTTGTGAAAGAAGTACTCTGATTACTTTGTGCCCAGTACAGTGATAAATGTTAGGGATACAAAAAAGGCACAGAGTTTTTGCCCTCAAGGAGTTCATATTCTAAATGAGAAGAAAATATGCAAACAATATGGTACATATGTGTTATATACAAAGTAGAAGGAAGACAATATTAGAAGGAAGGAATGAACAGTGTGAGAGAAGAGGCAAGAAGAGAACACTAGTATGGAGTCAGAAGATAAAGTGTAAGAGAAGGGAAATTAATAGGAAGGAAGGAGGGAAGAAAGGGAAGGAGAAGGGAAGGCAGGGGAGGGGAGGGAAGGGATGGTGGAAGGAAGAAAGGGGAGGTGAGGGCCTTAAAAGTCAGAATTGACCATCTAGAAACTAATGATTTCATGATAAATCACGAAACAATAAAGCAGGATCAAAGGAATGAAAAAAATAGGAAAACATGAAATACCTTTTTAAAAGAAAAACTGACTTAGAAAATAGATCTAGGAGAAACAGTCTGAGAATTATTGGACTACCTGAAAGCTATGATGATGAAAAAAAAAACAAACCCTGAATATCATATTACTAGAAATTATCAAAGATAACTGCTCAGAGATCCTTGAACAAGAAAATAAAATTGAAATTGAAAGAATTCATAGATCACCTCTAGAAAGAAATCTTCGACCAACAATTTCCAGGAATATAGTAACTAAATTTAAGAGTCACAAAGCCAGGGAAAAATACTTCAGACAGTCAGAAAGAAACCATTCAAATACCATGGAGGTACAATCAGGATCACTCAGGACCTAGCAATTTCTACATTAAAAGACTATGAGGCATGGAATATGATATTCAGGAAGGCAAAAGATTTAGGTTTACAACCTATCCGGTAAAAAATGGTCATTCAATAAGATAGAAGATTTCCAAGCATTCCTGAGGAATAAGCCAGACCTAAATAAAAAATCTGAGGATCAGGAGTGGAAACAGAGAAGAAAAGCAACTGCTTGAACACATAGGTTGAGGCAAACATGATCGGGGATGTAGACTCAAAACTACCACACCAATGCATCTATCAACAATTTGGAAATAGGTCTTGATCAATGACACACATTAACACCAGTGGAAATGTGCATCAGCTATGGGGGTTGGGAAAGTCAGGGGGTGAAGGGGAAAGTAAGAGCATGAATCACGTAACCATGTTAACTTTTCAAAAAAATAAAAATTATTAAAGGAAAAAAATTGAGGATCAACTACAAGACACAAGAGAAGCCCAGAAAGGCAAATAAGAAAGAGAAAATTTAAGGGACTCGTTAAGGTAAAAATGTTTATATGTCTACATGGAAAGAGGATCTCTGTAATTCTCAAAAATAATTCTTAGTGGGAGAGAAGATAGAAGGAATTTACTCAGAAAGAGAGCAGAAAAGTAATTTGATTATGATAATATGATGTATAAGATCAAGATGATATGATGTATGTATGTAAATGGGATGATATGGAATATGTATATGATATATATGAATATGAATGACATGTAAAAATCATTAAAGGGCTGAAAGAAAGGATTACATTTAGAGAAAAGGGAAAGGAGAGATAGAATGGGGTAAATTATATAACATAAAGAGGGAAGAAAAATCAATATAGAGAGGAGAGGATAAGAGTGGTTATAGGCAATGCTTAAACTTTCTCTCATTGTAACTGGCTCAGAGAGGGAAATACTCATTTGGGTATAGACTTCTATAACCCTATAGAGAAGAAAAAGGGAAACAAGATAAGGGAAGGGGAGTGGTTGAAGGGAGGGAGAACTGGAGGGGTGACAAAAAGCAAAATACTGGTGAGGAGGAACAGAGTGAAAAGGAATAGAGCAGAATCTAAAAGGGATAATACTATGGAGGGCAATACACAGTTAATAATCATAACAATAAATGTGAATGGGATGAAATTGTCCATGAAATGGGAGCAGATAACACAGTGGATAAAAACCAGAGTCCTACTGCATGTTGTTTGCAGTAAACACATTCAAGGCATGGTGACACACACAGATTCAAGGTAAAACACTGGAGCAGAATTTATTACGTATCATCTAAGATAAAAAAAGCATGAGTAGCAATCATGATACCAGACAAAGCCAAAGTAGAAATTGTTTAAAAGAGATAAAGAAGAAAATAACATTTTGCTAAAAGGTACTATAAACAGTGAAGTAATATCAATACTAAACATTTATACACCAAATGGTACAGTATCTAGATTTCTAAAGGAAAAGGTGAAAGAAATCAAGGATAAAATTGATAGTAAGACTATAGTAGTGCGAGATCTCAAACTTCCTCTTTCAGAACTAAATAAATCACACCAAATTATAAATAAGAAAGAAGTAATGGAAGTAAATGAAATACTAGAAAAATTACAGTTAATAGATATCTGGAGAAAACTGAACAGGGATAAAAAGGAATATACCTTCTGCTTAGCAGTACATGGTACATATACAAAGATCAACCATGTACTAGAACAGTGATGGGCAAACTATTCCCTGTGGGCCAAATCCAGGCTATAGTATGCCCATCACTCTCTTAAGCATTCCCTAATCACTACATCTGGATGTGAGGGTATAGTGATTATGGAATTGCTTAAGGCAGTGATGGGCAAACTATGGCCTAGATCTGGCCCTCGGGGAATAGTTTGCCCATCACTGCACTAGAGCATAGAAATATTGCAAACAAATGCAACAAATCAGAAAAAATAAATGCTACTTTTTTCAAATCATAAGGTGGCAAAAATTATAATTAACTAGGGTCCATGGAAAGGCATATTTAAAATTAATTGGAAACTAAATCATCTAACCATCAAAACAATATGGTACTGGCTTAGAGACAGAAGGGTAGATTGATGGAATAGACTAGGGGTAAATAACTCCATAAAGCTACTGTTCCCTAAACGTGAAGAACTCACTATTTGACAAAAACTTCTGGGAAAACTGGAAAACAGCATGGGAAAAATTAGGTTAAGATCAACATTTTACACCCTATACCAATATAAATTCAAAATGGGTAAATGCCAAATATAAAGAGTGAAATCATAAATAAATTAGGTGAACATAGTATAGTATACTTGTCAGATCTGTTGGAAAGAAATGAATTTAATATCAAATAAGAGATAGAGAATATTGCAAAATGTAAAATGAATGACTTTGATTATATCAAATTTAAAAGGTTTTGTACAAACTAAACCAATGCAACCAAATTTAGAAGGAAAGCAACAAACAGAGAATATTTTTATAACAAAACTCTTTGACAAAGGTTTAATTTCTCAAATATAAAAGGAACTAAGTAAAATTTACAAAAAATTAAGCCCATTCCCCAATCAACAAATGGTCAAGGTATATGAGTAGGCAATTTTCACATGAAATCAAGACTATCAATAAGCATATGAAAAAGTATTCAAAATACCTCCTGATTAGAGAAATGCAAATTAAAACAACTCTGAGCAACCCTAGCAGACTGGCCAATATGGCAGCAAAGGAAATTGAAAAATGTTAGAGAGGAAGTGGCAAAATTGGGACACTAATACACTGCTGATAAAGTTGTGAATTGGCCCAACCATTCTGGAGGGCATCCAATTTTTTGCCACCACAAAGAGTGTGGCTATAAATATTTTTGTATATATTTTTTCCTTATTACCGTACTTTCCCTTGAAAGAATATAGTAAATTTTTTCTGGGTAGTTGATTCTTGGTTGTAAACCCAGTTCCCTTGCTTTCCAGAATATCATATTCCTTGCCTTCAGGTCTTTCATTGTGGATGTAGCCAAGGACTGTGTTATCTTAACTGTACTTTCATAATATCTGGATGTTTTTTTTCTTAGCAGCTTGTATCTTTTCCTTAGTCTTGTAGTTCATGAAGTTTGCTATAACATTCCTAGGTGCTGTTAATTGGGAATTAAATGTAGGAGGTAACCTGTGGGTTCTTTCAATCTCCACTTTTCCCTATTGTTCATGAATGTCAGGGCAGTTTTCTTGAATGATTTCCTATAGAATGATGTCCAGGCTTTTTCTTTTGTCATGATTTTCTGATAGTCCAATATTTCTTAAATTGTGTCTTCTGTAGTTTTATCAATGAAGTATTTCATATTTTTCTCATTTTTTCATTCTTTTGATTTTGTTTTATAGACACTTGCTGCCTTGTGAAGTCATTTGCTTCTAGTTGTTGGATTCTAATTTTTAAAGACTGAATTTCATCACTAGCTTTTTGGTCATCCTTCACCTTCTGCTCTGTTTTTCTCTGTAGATTATCTTTCACTTTCTTTGCCTCATTTCCAAGCTGGTCAATTCTGGCTTTCAAGACACTATTTTCTTTAGTTCATGTGCCTCTATTTCCAGATGACTCATTTTGCTTCATAAATTATTTTCCTAATTGTCTTCAACCTCTCTTAATTGTTTTTTGAATTGTGTTTTGAGTTCTTCCAAAGCCTGAGGCCAATTTGCTGTAGTTTCTATGTTTTTTCCTGGTGTTCCTTGGTCCTCCTCTATTCCATTTGCTCTTTGTTCATTACCTGGATAGAAGTTGTCAATTGTAATTTCTTTTTTCTTTTTCTGTTGCTTACTCATATTTTTCCTTCTTTCCCCCCTGTCTCTGGCTATAATCTTGGCCCTCTGATTATTTGCTGGATCTGTGGGATTGAGCTATTCTGTCCTGAAGGAATTTCTTCTCTTCTCTGCTGACTGACTAGATTAGGCTGATGGAGTATTAATGAGCCCTGAGTTCAGATCTTCCCTAGCTGGCAGGAGAAGCTGAACATGTAGGTGAAAGTGTGGAGTCTGAAGGGAGCTATGCTTCCTGCTCTGTTATCAAAGTTGTCCCTTGAGGTTGCAGCCTTCACCCTGGTATCTGAGCCAGCAGGATTCTTAGGGCTCTTAGCACAGTCAGTCCAGGTGGGGTGTTGGAGACTGAGCTTCCTCTTATCTGTCCTATTGATAGAATAGATTAAACTGGGAAGGAGTCAATATGTGGAGTTGGATGTGCCCTAAGGCCCAAACCTCTAGAAAAGGAGGCCCAAGTTGGAAAAGTAGTGGCTACAACTAAGCTGCCCTCCTCTCTTCACCTCTCCTCTAGTCTCCTCCCTGCTTGGTATGGTTATAACTCTGAGCCAGGCACAGCTCTGGCAAGAAAGGCTGGAGCCCTCGGCTCGAGATTCCAGCAACTACCAGAGACTCAGCATGGTAGTTTCTTCCTTTTCCTTAAACCAGAGAATTCAGCCTTCTCTGTGTGACTTTTTAGTTAAATAAAGCAGGAAGGTTCCCCGGCTCTGTCCTGTTATTATTATTTTGGTTTTCTGTCCCCTCGAAACACTTTGGTTTTGATTGGTGTTGAAGGGTTTCACAGAGGTCTGAACTTTTGCTGCTTCTAAGCAGCCATCTTGATTTGTTCCTCACCCCCCCCCCACTTATGTTCTAATTGGGGAAGAAAATGCATATATAGGGGGTTGAATATATAAAGAGAAAATATCCATGGAAAGTTATGTTGACAAAGTATGGAAAGTAAAAATCAAAGTAGGGGATAATAATAATAATATTTGCATATCACTTACTATATGCCTTAGGGCAGCTAGGTTGCTTTGTGCCAGGCCTGGAGTAAGCTTCATCTTCCTGAATTCAAATCTGACCTCACACTTTTACCAGCCTTGTACCCTAGGCAAGTCATTTAACTCTATATGCCTTAATTTCCTCATCTGTAAAATGAGCTGGAGAAGGAAATGGTAAATCACTGCAGTATCTTGGCCAAGGAAATACCGAATGGGATCACAAAGAGTTGGAAATAACTGAAATATGATTAAAGACGATGAGTCAAGCTCTATGCTAAGTGCTTTATAAGTATTATCTCATCTGATTGTCAAAACAAGCCTAGGAAATAAATATTATTTTTATCCTTATTTTACAAATTAAGAAACTAAAGCAAAAAGAATTTAAATGGTTTTTAAGAGTCCTATAGTTGCTGTCTAAATCTGGATTTGAACTCAGGTCTTATTGTCTTGAGGTTGATCTGGACCTCTCCTGGAATGGAAACCTCCAGAAAGAAAATTACATGGTAAAGAGATGTGTGAGAGAGAAAAGGTACCTGAGTCAAGACTTATGGAGTCTGGAGGGGGATGTTAGCCACATGAAAATCCAAAATAATAGAGGAAAGAAGGAGGAAGAAGCAAAACCAAAAAGGAAAAAAAATGTGATTCCAAAGTATACCTCATTCTGAAAGCAAATAAAAAAGGCATAATATTTAGAGGCATATCCTCTACCTATTAGGTTTTTTAAAATCTAAAAATTCAATACTGAGAGAAAAACAATATTAATCTGTTATTGTTATCCATATGAGAAACTATTTAAACAAGTTTATGACCTTATCTCCACAACTTGAGAACTTGTCATTGCTCCTCCCTAAGTACCCATTATCACCTACAAAAAAATGCAATAAAAACATGAAAATAATTGCTGATGAAAATTTTCCATGCTTTATGTTTAGAAGCAGATGCAAATATTATATTCACTGTTATTAGGCTATAGCTATTCCAGCTAATATACAGAATACTTAAGGAAACTTCCACAATCAATAGATTGCCTTCTGCAACATTAAATCTTGCCCATTTTAGAGCAGTGTAAACTGTTTTTTCCTATTTATTTATGTCATTCTAAAGTGAAGTAGATCCTATAACTTTCACTGAAAGTAGATATTTTATTTTCTTATGGGTAACTGCCAACCATCAATTCTTATATTGCACTTTCAAATATCTACATAACTTCCTTGCTAGACTCCTAAAGGGAAGTTTGTGGTGAATTAAGATGTGAAGGAAACTAGGATCACATTTTGATATTAGGAATGTTTTGGATGGTGGGGAGGGATGGGGGACAATAATAACTATGTACAGAAAGACAAATGAAGTCATTGAATCTATTAGAGACAATAAAAGGAACATATGCCAGAGAGGAAAGATGATCTTTCTGAAAACAGTGAGTTAGAATCTATCTATTGAATTTTATGATTTCAGAGAAAATGCATAAAGCATTTTGATTGTAGAACTTAAACTAATTGCTTAATGTAATGACATATTATGCTAACATTTAGGAACAGTTGTGACATTTTTTCTTAGTGCCAACACAGGATGCATACTGTCTTAGTTAAATGCAAGGAGTGGCTAGAGAGTTTATAAGGATAAAAAGATTAAAGGATATTGACCTTGAAAAAGATATTTTTAAAAAATTACATAGCTAATTCCTTGGCTTACAGATAAAGAAACTGAGTCACAGAGTGAGTAATGAGTTGCTTAATGAGCCACACATTATTAGGTAGAGACAAATAAATTTGTGATTGCATTGGTATAGAGAAAGTTCACTGAAACTCTCCCAATAAATGCTGATCATGATGTTTACTAATTAGGGTCATAGAAAGTGATGCCCACCATCTTGCAGGAGTGTGTCACTCAGGTCTTAGTTCTTCTTTACTCTGAGAATGGTTGTCTATGTCACATTTCCTCTCTGAAGAGCTAAGATTCAGACAAAATTTTTTTTGGCTCAAAATCCTTTGTTTGTTACATTAGATGCCTAATTTATCAAGGTTAACCTAGCATCTGGTTGACTTCATTTGAGTTAAGATAAACAAAGGGGAAAACAGAAGCAATGCTCCCTCTCCTAACCATAGATGTGGAAGCCAAAAAAGAGGAAAGAGAAAAGGAATTTAAGAAACAGATCACAAGATTCACAAGAGGGTTAGTAGTAATAATGGACTTCGATTACTTGGACATCTATTGGATTCTGATGTGTTTAGTCTCTGTCCTTCTGTCTCTGCCCTTTCTAACAGATACTTAATAAAGTACTTTTTAAAAAATTGTTTTTCATTCATTCTGGGTGTCCAACCTTTCATCACACACATAGACAATACCTATCCATGGGGTATTCTTGAAAAGGATACTGGAGTGGTCTCTCAATTCCTTCTCCAGTGGATCAAGTAGATATATTTCTCAAGCACATTTAAGGGATGTACCCAGAGACATAAAGCGTCTGGGGGGTGGGACTGGATTTTAACTCAAATCTTCCTGATTCCAGTTCCAGCATTCTATCCCCTAAGCCACCTATGTGCCTCCTAATAAAGTCTTACCTTACTGATGACTGGATACTTCTAAAGGAAAGAGGTAATGAGTTGTGATGCTTATATGGACTTAGTTCTGACCAAAAAGGTGGAACTTTTGGCTGAATGATAAATGATAGCAAGCTTAGGGAGAAAGGATGACTTTATCTTAGGATTCTTGACAGACAAGATGAAAGACAGGCATAGTTAACATACAGTCTAGATTTGGGGAGAAGTTATTTCCAAGGGCTCCTGAAAGGATAAAGTACATCTTTTGGATGAAATCTCTTCATAGAGAATCATGGCAGGAGGGATGAAATGATAGTCAATAATAAAATTTTGAAGTTTGAAAAAAGAGAATTATAATAAAGGGAAAAAGAGGAGATGAGATTTTGGATGTATGAGCATTTAATCAAACTGCTTGAGTAAATATGCTTCTTCAAAACAAACACATGTTATTCCTGGTTTTCTGCCTCCCTTTTAATAATTCACAAATATTCAATATAACTTATTTACACCTTATTCACCATAAAACATGTCAATTTATAATAATTTCCAATGCAATAAATGAAGAAATGGCATATTTGGAAACGTATCCCATTATCCTATAAAGTAATATCTATCTTTAAATTGGCTAACTAAAAATTTACCTCTCTGGGCCTCAATTTACTCATCTGTAAAATGAATGAGTTGGATTTGATGACCTTTCAACTAAAACTGTAATTCTTTGCATTGGGCTAGATGCTCTCCAAGGTTATTTCTAAAACTGAGATTCTATAATTGGTCTACTTAATATAACACTCCATATACTATAGTACTATGTCATACTTAATGCAAAAGAAATGGCCAATTTCTTCCAGAAGTTTCTAATTAAAAATATATACATAGATTTAATAATAGTTAATATTTTTATAGCAGAAATATTATTTCATTTTATCCTCATAATAATCCTGGAAGGGAGATAATATCAATACAGAAACCTGAGACAGAGGTTAAGTGACTTTATCCACTATACCACTTAGCTGTTTTGCTTAAAATTTGAAAGTTAATAATATATTTACTAAATATGATTTATATGTTTTTGCTATATTGAGAATTTTTAATTTAAAAATGTGACTATAGGGGCAGCTGGGTAGCCCAGTGGAATGAGAGTCAGGCCTAGAGACAGGAGGTCCTAGGTTCAAACCCAGCCTCAGCCACTTCCCAGCTGTGTGACCCTGGGCAAGTCACTTGACCCCCATTGCCCACCCTTACCAATCTTCCACCTATGAGACAATACACCGAAGTACAAGGGTTTAAAAAAATGTGACTATAATGTTCAAAATTTAATATTCAATACTTTTATTTGTTTATTTAGTGTGTAATCTTGAAAAAAACAGAGCTGGGACATGGAAAATTAAATGGGTAGGGAAAATCACTATTTGCCTTTAATAGCCTTATATTTTACTAGGAGATGGTGGGATCTTTACATGTAGCCAAGTAAGCATAATGCATGATACCATGAGAGGATGAGTGCACTAAAGAAGTACAAAGAAATTTATTGTGTGTGACCTATAATAATAGGGGGAATCTGGGAAGGATTCATGGTGGAGAGAGATTTGAACTGAGCTTGAACTGATGGATTCAGTAGCCACAGAGTTGGTATTATTCAGAGTCCATCTAACAAGTAAAAAATAGCATCAGCATAGATATAGAGGGAGTCAGGACAGCTCAAGGAGGTAAGACTTGAAAAGTAGGCTAGCTATAATATGAAAGTCATGGAAAGGAAAAAATAAGAAGTAAGATTAAATGGTTATAAAAGTTCTACTTTGTGGAAGTTGGAAGGTAACAAGCTCAAAATATTAGAACTGCTGTAGTAGTAAAAATGATGGCTTTGAGTGAAGAACTAGATGGTGCAATGGTTACAGGGTCAGTCCTGGAGTGAAGAAGACTCATGTTTCTGAGTTCAAATCTAGTCTCAGATATTTATTAGTGTATGACCTTGGGCAAGTCATTTAATTTAGTTTGCCTCAATTTCCTCATTTGTAAAATGGGCCTAGAGAAAGAAATGGCAAACCACTCCTGTGCCTTTGCCAAGAGGGCTCATGAAGATAGGTGATCACAGTCAAAATGACTCAACAGCAGCAAAGTATTTATATAATGCTCAGTGTCTGTCAGGCACTGTGCTAAGTGCTTGCCAATCATTGTCTTAATTGATCCTCACAACAATCCTGGAAGATCAGTACTAGATGAGGAAACTGACACAGAGAAATTAAGTGACTTGCCCAGGGTTACACATCTAGAAAGTAGCTGTGCCTGGATTATAATTCAGATCTTTTTGACACCTATCCAGTGCTTTATTCACTGTTATACATAGCTGTTATGAGGCTTTTCAGGGTCAACAGTAGAAACTGATTATATATACTTTTTAAAAACAAGAATTTTTCAAGCAAAAGCAAACATGAACATTATCTTATACAAAGAATAAAAAGAGGTCAAAATATAGAACCATGAATTTTCATTAAGTTTAATTTGATTTAAATGTATTTCAAATTTGACATAGTAGCTCTAACATTTCCCTTTGCATTTGATCTTCCTGAACTTCTGTATTATTTTATGATTTTAAAAATTACTATTTTCTTCCTGTTTTTGTTTTACTATAGGCATCTACTCATTCCTCCAACAATGTGAGTTCCCCACTAGTCCTGACCCAACATGGTCTATTGAGGACACAGTTCAATCGAATAGCTTCTGTACCCTGCTCTGCTGAAGACATTGTCTATATCAAATATTGGTCTGCTGGAAATTGCAGTCTTTGAGCATTCTGCTTGATTATAGTTTTTCTGCCTCGGGTTTGTGGCTTAGTTGAATTCAGTTAGTATGAGAAAATGTTTTATTTTTTTTATTGAATGCCAATAAAATGGCTCTTCCCATCTCTTTTAAATAAGTTAGGAAAAAAAGTTTACTCTTAGACCTGTAGAAAATTCTCCCCTTTCTTGTTTCCTTGGAGACTTAGCTATTTCCCTAGAGAGCAGATGAAAATGATGATTATTATGATTGAGGATTGACAGAGTAAAGACATCAGAAGGTAAAGATAAATTTTTCAACTGGTTGATCATTTTATTTGCACTTGGATAAACAAATTCAAATTATCTGGGTGGGGGGGGAAAGACAGAGAGGTGGGGGGAGGGAGAGGGAGAGAGAATTAGGACTGGTAGAAAGAGAACTCACAGAACCCTAAGTCAGTTTAGGTACAATAAAGAAGTGAGGATGTTGGAGGGTAGAAGATAGGCGATTATCAATTGTTTAAGCAGAATTGGACAAACAACAAACATCTGTTAAATGTGCTTACTGTAAAAAAAAACAAAACAAACAACTTTTAAGTGCCTCCTATATGTGAGGCAGAATGGTAAGCATGGAGCTATAATGAAAAGCAAAAACTACAGCTCATGGATTTTACATTCTAAAGGAGGGAACAACATGCAAGTAGCTATGATGTATGTATGTGTATATGTACCTTTGTATGCTATATAGAATATGCACAGATAACATGGACTGACATGCAAATTATCCACACACATATAATCAACAGAGGGAGATCCTAACATTGAAATTGCTTGGAAAGAATTCTTCTAGACGTGAGATAATAGCTAGGATCTGAAGTAAGGAAAGCCAAGAAAAGAGGAAAAGAATTCTGGGCATGGAGAATAGTTAGTGAAGAGACTAAAGAAGATGGAGTTTATTGTGTGATGAACATCCAGGAGGCTATGACAGAATTCATTGTGGGAAAGAGATAGAGTATATAAGGTACAAGAAAATGGAAAGGGAATAGGGGGAGCAGTTCATGAAAGGCTATTTGTGTGTATATGTATCATAGGTCAATAAATACAAATTCAGAAAGGACTTCAAAGGTCATCTAGATAAATCTCCTAACTTTACAGATAAAGAAACTGAGGCTTAGAGATAATTTGTAGAATTTAACTATTACAAATAATTCAAAGAAATGTATTTCAAGATAAGAATATCACAGATTTTAAAATTCTCTTATGTATTTATATATATGTATATGTGTATATGTCTAAATATATTTTATGAACGAATGAGGGAATGAATGGAGAAATAAATGAATAAACAAATAAGCAAATAGATAAATATATGTATACACATATGCAATATTATACATACACACAAATGTGTCTTTATGTATATACACGTATATATACATACATATAACTGTGTGTATATGTGTATTGTATATGTATATAGAAAACCTTTTGGTGATCAAGACTTCTCTGCTCAAAAGCCTGCAGAAATTCCTTATTCCATCAAATCTAGACCTTGTTTCAATAGTATAATCTATGAATAAAAGAGATCATGTTCTAAAGAAAAAACCCTCAGGCAATCATAAAGCATATATATGCTTCTGGTAAAAGTATAACTCTCTAAAATGCCACTAGGGAGCTGTCAATCTAAACATGAGATGATGAGCAGTAATCTGAGAAAAGGCTTTAATGCTTTAATATATATGATACATGGCCTTTGAGATCATCAAGTCCAATTCCCTTCATTTTTCACAAGAAGAAATTAAGGTCAAGAAAGCTAAGTTCACTTGCCCAGAGTGATACATTAAGTAATCAGAAGAATCAGGATATGAACAAAGGTCTTCTTATGAAATTCGGTGCTTTTTTCCTTGCACTATATCGGTGAAGTTACTTTCAAAGATCACACAAGAAGAGCTGAAATTCAAATCCATATCCCTTGACTCCAAATGCATTGCTCTTTCTACTTTTTCATTATCCATGGGAATAACTTTAACAGTAACCTTAATATCATTCAATACCAAACCAGATCATTTGATCTTTATTTAAGGTATACCTAGATGGCATTTCCTCCCTTCTCTTTAAATGTAATATCCTTCCTGTGATTTAAAAATAAATAAATAAAATATCCTAATATGAATTAAAAGCAGGAGAAACATAACAAATTAAAAAAGAGTTATCTTAACTGATTTATTAGATATCTAAGTACAAAGGAAAAAAACAATTACTTTCTGACTCAAAATATTTGTGGTGTCAGTAATAACTTAATTGGGCAATTAGATGCTTAATTGTTTAAACACAATTGTGAACTATCTACACCCACTGACTTGCTCTCTCAATGGAGGACTGTTAGTTTGTGTCAGTGATTTATATGAATACTTACAAACTGCTAATTAATATGACACTGAATAGGAAAAGAAGTGAATTCCAAACTATGAAGACTCTGTGCCATACAAAGTTTTATAATTCTGGAAAATATCTTTAAGTTGTACAGTACTTGGAAAGAAACAGGCCATAAATAAAACATTTAAAGTACAAATAAATAAAAATGGGATACCATAAAAATAACTTGATTGTTCCATAGTACTATTTATTTTAGGGGATCATAACAATGTCCTATGTGATAAAGAAGTTCAAACAAAAATGTGTCATTGTGTGTGTGTGTGTATGTGTGCATATAAATGAGATTATGTTGGCAATATATGGCCAGTTCAATGTTACCAAAAAAATACAGAATGGTATAAAGATTCTAAAATGAAATAATTGAAACTGCATAGCACATATATAGGGTTTAGAAATAATAACACCCATCAACTATTTAAAAGACATAAACATATAACTAAATGTAAAGAATTAAATATAAAAAGTTCCTTGTTTTTCTAAAATGACACATTTCCAGTCTAGAAATATAGAATTCAAAATGGATTGAAGAAATCAATAAGCAAAAAACCTCGTTTCTACATACCACAACGTCCTAGATATTAACATGGTTACATAACAATTTAAGAACTATTTTTCTGATCATTATTGCCATGCCAAATACTCATAATCTCCAAATGAAAAAATTCAAAATATTGAAACCAAGCAGAAGAGATCAAAATCATATTGAAACAGAATAAGGAAGCATAAGTTATCTTCACAATCCTGTCTACTACTTAAGTGGTGCTAAAGATGCTTTCAATGAGCCTACAAAGGAGGATTTTAAATTTAAATACCAAGGTCAGCTTTGCAAAACATTTACTCTAAGCACCTGAGCAACGGTCCAGAGAACATCAATATAAGAGAATTATAAAAGGATCATTTTTAGTCCTTGGACTACTTCTAGCTAAACTTCACTAAAAGTATTCTAAAAAATGATAATGTGAAGAAGAAAAAAGGAGCACAATGACAATAACTTTCACTTGTAACAAATATAATATCAATCATTTTTCTAATGAGATAATATTTGTCAAGTACTTAGCGCAGTACCTGGCACCTAGTAGGTATAATATGAATGCTAGCTATGATGTATTATCATATTTATGCTCATGAGCATTTCATAGTTTTATAAATGTGATAATGATAATCTAGAGATTAAATTATTTGCCCAATATGGCAGTCCTTAATGGATAACTCATGCCTCAAGCATGGACTTGGAAGTGTTAAAACATAGAGTGGATAGTTAGTCCCATAATTCCACTATTGATCATGTCCTTATTAGGCAAAGGAGGAACTATTAAATGGTACCTTATTTCATTATAACAATTAGCAGTTTCTTGATGCACAGAGACATAAGTAGCATATGATAAAACACCTTGATACAGGGCAACAGTATGGGAGACCTTGCTCCAGTAGGGTTGGGATAGGGAATGAGTATTCTAAGTGCTCTCATTCTAGCTCTCTTTAGTGACTGCAGTTATAGAAGATACTAGCATCCCTGGATCTGCCCTCTCTTCATTCAAGAAAATTTGCATGCTAACTGTTGATGCAAAGAGAATCTAATCCTCTTCTTTTCACAGGAATATTTGTGCTTCTTCACTCCTTAGGGTTCCTGTTAAAATTATATTCACAATTTGTAGACGTCATTTTGATGGATTCATATGTTTGTAAGGAGCTAGGAATTTTCCCATGTGCCTGCTACTCCATGTGTTTGCTAGTCCTCATTAGATAACTTTCTCCTTCTGGCAAACAAAATTGGCTGTTTATTCAGGACAGAGCATTCTATTGGGCATTGTCTCAAAAATCTAGAGAAAGAAAGAACACTGCTTTTTAGTAGAATTGAAGGAGAAATTCACCAGGTACTCTTAAGACCTCTTGGATGGTGGTATAACAATCCTCTGTCTCAGAACCAACCTCATTCTGGAATATTTTCTCTGACTATACATAGAATAATAATAACTTGCCCTAGGCAAGTCTCCAAATCTATAAGTTGCAGGCTGTATCTATGAAGCGAATATATAAAAATGAAGTTTTGATGATGAAATCACACAAAACTAAATAGCAACTCAATTCTGTATTGCCATGAGCTTTATTTTTTGTTGTTGTTATAATCATGTAGAGTATGTAAGACATATTTTAGTCATTTACCCATTTTACAGGTAAGCAAAATGAAGCTCAGGGAAATGAATAATTGACTTGACTATTGCCATACATTTATTTTGTTAAGAATGAATTGGTCTTGTCTCCAAAATTGTGCGCTTTCTATTACTCCAGGTTGCCCAATTAACTCCTCAGTTAGCTTATGTGAATTTTTTGGGGGCTGACTTTACTGTTATTCTTCATGATAGTCTCAGTAAATCAGCTACTTAAGGAGAAGAAAGAAAAGAACTGAGGAATAATCCAAGCTACCTTTCCATTATGCTATCTTGTCCTTGGAGAAGGACCAAATGATGTTTTGGTTTAAGTTGGGTCCTTCTCTAATAATAGCTATATAAGCACCATAATTTCAGGAAAATACACATAAGAAGTATTAAAGAAGTTGAAAAAATATTTAAAAAGTTAAATGCAGGACTATTAATAGAGGCATTTCAAAAGTTAAATAGACAAATTTCTAATACTGTAGTTAATTGAAAATCTATTCATGCAATGACTTTTGTGGTCAGTGCCATGTAACTTGAAAAAGTTAAGTCTTATTCTAAATGTCAACTCAAATGTCAAAGATTGCTGAAAGGTACTTGAAACACATGAAGTTTGAAAGGATTGGATTTGATTTAAAAAAATAATTATATATGAAAACTTTATTCTAAAACTCATATATATTTTCATTAGGTTGTAGTTACAAACTGTTGCTCCATTCACTTCAATAAATTATATCATTAATTTATGAATGGTGAATTTGATTAGATAGTTCTAAGTTTTACCATATTGTTCCCCTTTATACTGTTGAAAAAATATATTCTTGCACCATAATTAGATATCTCTTTCAGTGAATCTTAAAAAGTTATTTTTTGTGATAGGAAATTCAATTTGTTTGTTAAAGTTGAAATATTGGTCAGAGAAATAAAGAGGTCATGGATTATTATAGTTCTAAGATATGGAGACTTTCTTCTAGCACATATCCATGATTAAAAGAAATATTTAGTCATCTAGCAGATTGATTTTATATTCTTATTCTTTCTCCTCAATTGAGAATATCAGATTATTGAACACAACTAGGTCACCACATTTTATTAATAGTATCATTTTCTTCTTGCTTAAAATAATTTATTATTATCTTTCCATCTGAAGAAATTTTACATCTTGAGAGTTAATTTCCTGGCCAAATTGAGTATGAGAGGTCTTCAACCTTGTGCTCATTTATTAGCTAACTCCACACTTCTATTCTTATTTGTTTTTAGCTTCACAATCATGCTTGATTTTCTTGAAATGAATAATTAATAATGTAAACTGTTCTGCTTGAATTAGAGCTAAGCAGCATAACACAATGTCTGAGTTTTTATTCCAGTGCTAGCACACAAAACTCATTAAAAAAGAAGAACCAAAAGCAGTCATTATTTTTGATTTTTAAAAATGTATCAATAATTATTTTCTAGTAATTTCCAATCTTATTCAGAACATCCAGTTTTTCCAGGCCCTCTTAATGTCATTTAGTCAGCTGGAGCTCTATGTCTGAATCCCTACCAGGTGATCTTGCCATGTCAATGAATTATGGCCATTCTGATAGACTAACTTTTTCCATCCCCTTTTGGGGGAGATAATAGTATATTAGAAAGAACAATAGATTGGAAATTGGAAATCTTAATTGGAATTCTGATTCTCTCTTTAGAATTTTTGTGTTCTTAGACAAGCATCATAACTTCCAAAAATCTCAGTTTTTTCATTTAGATTAGGGCACAAAAATAATTTAAATTATTATTAGATCACTTAATTATTAGGTGATCATCTATAAAAATGGACTATATTATGATATTCAGATTTCCTTTATTCTAATCACAAGAATATTAGAGTACTAAATGATGTTATTAATAGCTTTAAAGATATATGTACCTATATGAGCTAGTTTGGTGAGCTACTTACCTACAATAAAAGAAAAGTTTCTTCTGCCTTGTTATCTAGTTTACACAGTTTTATAATTTCATCAAAGTTGAATAAATGAATGAAATGAGTTACATAATTATTTGTATTTTATTTATCTTCATTAGATTGTCTATTGTCTGAGTTAGTATACGAGTAGATAAATGTATAATCTAGAATATTATTATCAAAAAACTTTGAAACAAGGTTATATAATGATGAAACTGAATGTCTTCATAAATACATAATGAAAATATCACTTTCTAATTAGTATGTTGGCCTGTATCCCCTGATTCTAAAAAATCTCAGATTGATGTTGGACTTAGAGGGTCTCTTGAGTTCAGGTTTTTTGAACTATTGTAGGGCTAAATTCAATCAGATTTTCTCCTAAAATCCAGAAACAAGATGATGAATCCCCATTATTAGAAGGCCACCAGCCTACCTAAAAATAAAATCAATCTCAGGATTATTGGTCAAGGTAAAAATTTCCATACTGATTAACAGTATGATTAATTTCTAGATGATCACTGCACTTTCAGCATGGATGAGATAGGACCAATTTGTGCTCAAAAACATTAAGAAATGTATATTTGTCAAATTAAAGATTATTAATCCTCCTCATTACATGTCTTTTGTATCTGGACCCAGAATATAGCCCAATTCATGTTACTCCATATTTCTATTAGAGAGTGGAAAATTCCCTGTTGTTTTTAGAGTCAAAAATAGTCTAAAACTAATACTACCATCTTTAAGTTTCACCTCTCCCTGGAATATAAATATCCTAGAGTGCTACTGAATAAATAATCACCCTCATAGTGTCATTTCTCTGCCCCTTGAGGCTCAGGTTAACATTATCTTGAGTTCTTTGCGTCCTTATCAGCAAGGTATCAGTGGGCATGTGCAGAAATCCTATGGAGAGTATGGGGGGGAAAGGTATCCTGTAATTTCATCAAATTGATGAAAAACTACTTATATGCAGAATAGATCAGACCCAAGAAAATGAAGTTTCAAAGCCTTTTGGCTAAAATATTATTTTAAACTATTAAATGAACTCTAGCAAGACAGGATTCATTAATTTACCATTAGACAATGAGTACAGGGAAATGTCATAAATAATGTGAATCATCGTATTATGCTATTGCTATATCCCAAGAGTTAATAACTGAGTTTTCAGACATTCCAAACATATTATTATATAATTTAACCCTAAAATTTCATGCTTTTTATTGTTGCTTTGTTTTTGTTGTTATTGTTCAGTTGTTTTCAGTCATGCCCAACTTTTCCTGACATTTTTAATCTTGCCCAATGTAAAATTTAAATTAATGTCAATAAAAATAACTCCAGGTTCTTATTTTTCTATAGAGTTTTATTAATAATCACTAAAAGTAGAGAAAGAGAATTAAGCCTAAGCTTACCTAACTTTGGCCATATGGTTCTCTCCATGGCTGACTGACTCAGTCATGGTGCTCCAAGGGAATAGAGAGAGCTCGTGCATCTCCCAGCACACCTTTATCCTTTCTCTTGAACCCGGATGCATAACCTTTAGTTCTTGGGCATGTTCCTAGGGCTCTTCAAATGTGACCTCTATTTGGGGCATTCACGTGACATCCAGCCACATAGTGAGGTTTTTGGCCATTTCTTTCTCCAGTTGTGCAGATGAAAAAACTGCAGCAAACAGGGTTAAGTGACTTGAGGAAGATCATACATATAATAAGTACATGAGGCCAGATTTGAACTCAGGAAGAATAATCTTCCTGACTCCAGGACTGGCATTCAACCCACCATCACAAAGTTGTTTTGTTAGATGTAAATAAAAAATATGGAAACAATTGTGTGGAAATAAGGAGAGAGGAAGGAAGATAAAAGGAATGGAATTTTAAATCCCGATGCTACAGTCAAAATGGTTCATTTTGCCTTATAATAACTTTGGGCATATTTACAGCATGAAGTTTTTTGGAAAAAAGACACATTATCTATTTTGATACTTCTGTGGTACATAACACTCAAATATAATTTCTTCAAATTAAAGTTTAAAATGAATTATCTAAAAAAAGTATATAAGATATATTTCTGAAATGTCTTCAATCTGTAAAAGTTTTTTGTGTGTGTGTGTGGGGTAATCATCCATGAAAAAGTGGTTCATTTACTTTTTCCTACATGGCCATATGATAAATTGTTATAAATTAACAATCAAGTAAGGATGTATTTGAATTTGTGTCGAACTGCTAATAGAAGCTGATGCAGTGCTCCATCATTTGATGATTGAATAATGAAGGGCAGCGATGAGGGTGATAAATGAATGAGAACAAATAGCTCAATGTCAGAAAGAACCTCATTTCTAAAGATGACTTATATTGTCAACAGAAATAACATGCTTTATCTCGTAAAAAGTTTTTGGAAGGAGTTACAAACTACGATTGTTATAAAAAAGATATCATCACAGAAGAATTGTAGGGAGAGGTATTGAGAAGCTCAATATATTCATTTGACAGATAAAGAAACTTAGAGATGTTGGGTAAATTCCCCAAAGTCCACAGACTGTCATAAGCAGATTTTCCATTACACATTAATGCCTCTCATCCTCTTATTCGGGGTCAGAATATTCAACTGCAATTTAAAGTTCAGTTAAGGGAAAATCAACTCAAAATTTAAAGAAATTGGAAATAGCCTTAAATGCAATAACATTGCCTACATAATCATTCATTAAAATATAAAGGAAAGGTAATTCTTTAATTTCCAAGGCAGGAAAATAAGCATGGCTAAAAGTAGTAAGATGTCTTAAGTGAGGTTTGAAATGGCACATACTAGTCATGTCAAACCATCACTGCCACTTCCAACTCCACCTCTCCTCAGATACAGATTGAGACACTTCAACTCCCTTCGCCCAAGAAACTGGGAAGAGCAAGCCCCATCACTTCTCCCCTCTGCAGCCATTATCCAAGCAGAGAAGGGCACCACTCTTCTAGACACCAGTTCCAACAAAAAATGCCCTGATTCCAGCTTAACTCTTGAAGGTAGCTTTCAGAGGAACATCCTTTGCAAATATTTAATGTTAGTTGCTTCTGAAGATGATGCAAACCCTGAAAAGCCATTTGCTAAAGACCAGAAAAGAAAGTTCTTATAATCCAGGCTTTGACATTTTCAAAAGGTTCGACATAAGAAATGGATATGGTTTCTTTAATGGAATTGACACTAAAAATCAATCAATCAATATTTTTTAAGAAACTACTACATGCCAGGCACTGTGCTAAGTGCTAGGGATCGAAAAAGACAAAATACAATCCTCGCACTGAATAAGTTTACAATCTAATGGGAGAAACAACAAGAAAATAAATTTATACAAAATAAGTTATCCACAGAAAATAGGAAATAATTAACAGAAGGAAGGCACTGTAATTAAGGAAGGTTAGAGAAGGCTTTCTGTAGAAGTAGGGTTTTAGTTAAGACTTAAAGAAAGTCAGAGAAGTCAATAGTAGGAGGAGAGGAGGGAGAACATCCCTGGCATGAGGAACATCCTGAAAGAATGCCAGGAGCCAAGACACTGAGTGCCTTTTTTTGTGGTATATGGAAAAGATTAATGCCACTCAGATCAAAGAGTATAAATTGGGGATTGAGACGGGAGAAGACTGAGAAGTTATGAGGGGTCTAGGTTATGAAGGGCTTTGAATGCTAAAGAAGGCATTTTGTTTTGCTCTTTTTGAGTGGTCTGTGTCACATGATAAATTAGAATAAAAAGGCTTGAGACCAGTGGTCAAAACAGTAGACTACTGCAATAATTCAAGTGTGAAGTAATGAGGACCTCCACTGCAGACGTATGAGAAGAGAGAAGGTAGCGTGTTCGAGAGATGATACTAATGTGAAATCAAAAAGTCTTGGTCACAGGTTGGATATTGGCAACAAGACTGAGGAATTCAGGATGACTTCTAGGTTGTAAGCCTGAGGGATGGAGAGGATGGAGATGCTCTCAACAGAAATAGGAAGGGTAGAAATGGAAGGTGGTTTAGCGGGAAAGATAACGACATCTGTTTTGGACATAGTGTGCTTAAGAGGTTAGAAAGTTTGAGATGTCTGAAAGACCTTTGGAGTTATGAGATTGGAAATTAGATATTGGGTCAGTATGGGTAGATCTGAGAGTGATTAGAATAGAGATGATAATGAAATTGATGGAAGATGATGAGATCCCCAAGTAAAATAATTTAGAAGGGTAGGAAAAGAGAGCACAGGACAGAACCCTGAGGGATTCCTGTGTTTAGAGGGCATGATCTAGAGGAGAATCCAATAAAATTATAGAGAAGAATGGTCAGAAAGGTTAAGAGGAAAGCCAGTGGGGTCTTGAAAATCTAGAGAGAAGAGAGTTTCATGGATGAGGCAATGATCAATAGTTTCGAAAACTGCAGAGAAGGCAAAGAGAATAAGGATAGAGGAAATTCCATTTGGATATTTTTCTGATATGCCCTAAGGATCTCTCGACCTTTACATATGAATTGCAGGGGAAACGTCTTATGTGTTTTGCTTCCAATGTGAGATCTTGCAAGTAGCAATAGTGTTTCTTTTTTAGTTTTATCTATTATGTTTAGCATAATATTTTAAATAGAGAAAGTGTACTATATATTCATATCTAATCTATATTCATTCATATTCAAATTTGTGGCCAGTTGTGTGTGTGGCACACTATGGGGTTCTATTCAGTTATTATCAGCTTCCTAATTCCTAATTCAATAAGTTTCTACATTTGTTACTTTAGTGAAAAAATAAGGCTTTTTAAAAATTGAATTGACTAATACTTTACTGAACTGACTCAGCTGATCATTTTCATTCTGAAGTATTTTTTATGAATTTTGCAGACAAATATTTTGGTATGTACAGGCAAGAGTGAGATAACAATTATGATGCCAAATCAAAATCTGGAAAACAGTCCATTCAGAAACAAAGTAGCTTTTTATAGAGGAAGCTAGGTGGCACAGAAGGTGGGGGGCCAGAAGTGGAGTCAGGAAGACTCTCATCTGCCTCAGTTAAAATCTGGCCTCGATACTTACAAGATATGTGACTCTGGGCAAGTCATTTAATCTGTTACCCTCAGTCTCCTCATCTATAAAATGAGCTAGGAAAGGAAATGGCAAACTACTGCAATATTTTGGCCAAAAAATCCCAGAAGGGATTATAAGGAGTCAGACATGACTAAAAATGATTGACACAAAAGTTTGCTGTATTGTACTACTGGAAAATGCTATCAAGATGTGCCACTATAAAGAAATACCTAATCCAAACCACAGTGTGGATACTGGGGGAGTATGAGGGATATTTATCAAGTCAGTCACTAAAAAATGTTGAGCAGCAGACTTAAAGGGCAGTTTAAGGAGTTTATAGAAATAAATTTCAGACAGAGTAATACTTCTCCATTTGACTTCTTGTATATTCTGGGATATAATTTCCATCTAGGAATTAAAAAGGATTTATCTATCTGCTCAGATTTTAGTAGAATGACACTTCTAACAGATACCTAGATGGCTAAATCCCTACATCCCTTTTTTTGGTTGTTTTTGTTTTTGGCCTCTGTTCTAATTTGTTTTCAGTTGTTTTATCTGTATCAGAAAAGCACCATCTATATCTTCTATTTTTGACGAGGTGGTTGGTAGGAGATTCTCATCATAATATCTCTTCTGATTTTCATTTCTTTTATCCTGAGATAAAAATTTTATGCCTCTGTGATGTATAGATTATCTCAAAAGTTTTAACATAGTTATTTCAGATCCAGTACCTTAAATAACTTCACAAAGAATTTTGAAACATCTTAATGGTGGTATTTTAATTCCTTTATTTTATTATTGTTTTTATTATTACTACTAATAAAACAATAGCATATATGTAGTGATTTTAAGGTCTGTGGAACATGTTAACATGTTATTTTAATTTAAAAAACATATATCTCCATATGAGTATATTGTAATCATCAGTCCTATGAAGTATTAGTGATATGTATTATGTGATTATAGTTGCTGTCTTTGGTTGGATTATGTTTTTTTCTAAATGTCTGAAAGCATTGGTATTGTACCAAAACTCTTTTCTATTTTCTCTGGAAAATTACTTGGCATACCTACTGTAACCCCTTTGAGTTTAGTTGTAAAGTTTTATCTGTCTGCTTTTCTACTTCTAGCCACAATTAGGTTTAAAGCCAGTTCATCAATTTTGTGAATCCTGTTAGACATGCTTTATCCTGCTCCTGTTTAATTGCACTGTCTCTTGTTAAAGAAACCACTATTCTGTTATCATGACTCAAAAAATCTAATTATATTCTTTAATGCTATCTACCTAGATAGCCATTCACTTCCCATAATGCTACCTTTAATTTTTGTTTATTTGTTTTATTTTTCCTGGGCAAATCCCTTGAAATATTTCTGGTGAAATGATTTGTCTACGTTCTGACTCCCATGGTAGGAGCAACTTTATAAGCAAAATTGAAAGCTCAGTGAGGTACTAATTTTCTCAGCAGATTCATTTTGTTGCCTGGCCTTCTAAACAGTTACTATGGAACATTGAAATCTATTTTGTACTAAATAATACTGAATATGATTGGAAGATCATTTTTACACATATTTTGCTTCTGTTTCTTCAAGTCAATATATGATTTTTTTCCAAACCAATATATTCTTGAATGAGGAAACTGAGTCAATGGCAGGTGGGCAATCAAAAATTAAAGAGAGAAATAACTGCAAATTTTAAAATTAATGCTTTAGATATAAAATGTAACCTTGAATATATCTTGAAATGAATGTTCAGTCAATGTAGATTTATGCAATTTGTTAATAACATTTAAGTGAATAGTTTCTTGAGTGAATTGACTCAGATAATGATATATTTTCTAATACTGAAGATATATACCCTTTGAGTTTTACTAGTGAAGAAGCTGTTACATACCTGCAAATTTCTATTATTAGTGGCAGGATAATTCAACAAGGATTTCATAGAACTTACTATGTATTGAACTAGTACCTACTACATGTAAGCATGATGTGCTAAATGCTAGGGATAAAAAGACCAAAATCATCGCTCCTTTTAATTATAGTCCTACTCTAGAGTACAGTGTATAAACTCTTAGAGGACAGAGGGTATTTTTATCTTTTTATCTCCTACATCTTACATAGTAGCTTGCTCATATTAGGTATTTAATATTTATTGAGGAGAAGTGAAAGATCTTACATTCTATTGAGAAGATAATTATGTACCCAGAAAAAAAACAAGTTAAAATATAACATAACAAGTGAAAAATATTTTGGGAAGATAACAACAGATGTGGACCAAGGATCAAGAAAAGTCTTATATACAAGGCAACACCTGAAAAGAATCTCAAGGGAAATTTGAGATTTGAATAGTCAAAAATGAGGCCAGGCAGTCTAAGCATAAGAGACATGCTCTGTAAAGTAATAGAGATGGTCAGTAGAATATAGTAGGAACTTGTTTTACATGTCCAATACATTCCAAGTCTCTTTGAGTAAGTTGAAAATCACACATGATAGCAAACTCAATTATTTGATGAATATTTCTCATAGTAACATAACCAGGTACTTTATGACTTTTCTTAGATGAATCAGAGCTACTAGTATCCCTAGTCTTGTACTTTGGAGTCATTATTAATAACTAAATGAATTAATGAAACAAAGAGAGGCACTGCTCTAACACAGACACAAATTGTTATAACCAAGAACTCCTGACAAATTCTAATGCAGGAGCTAATGTTTGGCAAAAAACAATGTAAAGATTCACACTAATGCTTTTTTATTTGTTTTCTTTTTAGAAAACAAGATGGAAATACACATTGAGAGCTATAAAGTTGTTCATGATCATTGACCTATGTATCTCATTACTGGGGTTAGGCCCTAAGTACATTATAAAGAGGTTAAAGTGCTGTGTATATATGAAAATATTCATGAAAGTTTTGTTTGTTATGAAAAATTTCTAGGAAATAAAACATATGCAATGAATGGGAGAAATTCCTAAATAGATTATGGTATATAAATGAAATGGATTGTATTATGTTATTAGAAATGACAAATATTAGAAATATGAAGAAAATAAAGGAAATATATGAAGAGATAAAAAAGGAAAGAGGATAAGAATAATATATATCATGGTTGCATTAAAAAAAACACAAAATCAAGAAAAAAAGCATCCAAATAAAACAAATCCAAAGGAAACTCAGAAGTAGAATATGTACATGTTAGTACATATATAATTTGCATATTTTTAAAAATTGTAAACAATGTGGAGTTTATGGTTTTACAGATAATTTTTATGCATTTTTAGTTAATATTTGTTGTTGTTGGTGGTGGTGGTGATGGTTCCTAAGTATATAGTAAATAAATAAATAAATGCTTCTCCTGATGGAATGGTCAATATGCAATTTGTTCCAATGACTGTGAAAGTGGCTAAAACAGATACTGTGGAGAACTTAGAGCTTAGTCAGACATCAAAGATGCCAAAGTCACCCATTGCATCCCAGGCCATGACTTTGGTCCTGCTACCAAACTTTAAAAGGCCTGGAAGAGAGACTGAGGTTCATTACTTTTACAACTCTGCTTCACTTACATTTGATCTATGTTCAAGTCAACATAGCACCTTCTCTTTGAAATAAAAAACTAACAACTGACAGTGCATGGTGCTTGGCACATAGTAATTTCTTAATAAATGCTTGTAGTCTAACTTCCTACATATCTTTAAGTAGATAGGACCTACAAGCTCCAAAAGATTCTTGTTCTATATCTATTAATAGTTGTAATTATTAGGAAGGCTTTTTCCTTCTATTGAGCCTAAATTTACCTCTTAGAAATTCCTACTTATTCTATGACTAATTCTTTATCACATCACCAATCTCATAGCTAGGATGCTTATATCAGGTTGGCATAATTTAAGGAAGAAGAGTACCCAAATGGATAGGCTTTATAACCCAAGGCATAATTAATTGCCAGTAATTTCATATTCAGGGGTGAGAGCATCTAATAAAGAGTCAGCTAAAGAGACCTGAAAATAATTGAATGCCAATGATATTTTGCTATGGCAGCATGCATTCTCTAAATCGTTTGCAATGTGACAGAGAAAGATTTTTTGTTTTGCAATTGTGGGCAAGGAGCACAGGTAGGGGAAGCCCATGTGAAGTATAATGACCCGAGAGAAAGAATCTCATCCAATAATGCTATTAGGCAGCCTGGGGCAGTTCCAGTCACCTCACCTTAGTTATGCTTCTACTAGGAACTAGCTCCATTGCTATATGTGGAAGTTGTCATTGTGTCTTTTCAAGGTCAAAGTTATCTATCTCAGCTAAAATAAATTAAATAAGCAAACAAACAAATAAACTGTGATCTTTGTGTCTATGGCTTTGAAGCCTCCTATCAGGTATCTGAGGCTCTAAGGAGGTTTCTATGTTCCTTAAATAGAGTAGCAGCTTAGGATTTTCCCTGGCATGGTCTGTCTAAGGAGATCCAGAAGTTTTAAAACAGGGAATCATGGGTTCTAATATTCTCTAAAGGAACTCACCTGTACTCACTGCTTCTACAGACCCCAAGAAAACACTAGCTGTCATTCTAACAATGGTTGCTTTTGTGAACATTTCCAAATGTAGATATTCTAGCAATCAAGCCAACAGCAACAAGTTCCCTGAACCCCGTCAATTCAAAAATCCTTTTATTACCTTGGGGTTTCTTGTGAATAAAATATCCCTCTAAGATTGTGTAGATTTTTGTTATTGTCAGTTTATCTACTTATATAATCCCATGTGTTTATTTAAAATTTAGAATGTTCTTAGAATCCAGCACAATCTCTATTTAGCATTTAAGACCTTTCACAATATATATCCAACCAATCTTTGCAAACTCACTGGACATCACTCCTCTTTCCTAAACTTTACCATTAAGCCAAACTTGTTTGTTCATTTCCTAGA
>NC_058135.1:139223706-139455738 GCF_016433145.1 Gracilinanus agilis
GAGAGAGAGAGAGAGAGAGAGAGAGAGAGAGAGAGAGAGAGAGAGAGCAAGGGAGAGGGAGGGAGAGAGGGAGAGAGAGAGGGTTAGTTTACAAAGTTTTAATATTCCCAATTCAGATTGTCAAAATGTAATATCTACACCTTTAGAGTATATGAATTCAATTAGATAGTAGTCCCTGTAGAACAAGTGAATTAATTCAAATCTTTTTTCAATTTTTAAAGGCAACTATTCTTTGAAAGTTAATTTTATACCTAAAACATCAAGCAAAACAGAAGAATAAAGTCATGCTGCAATTAAGTTGAATCAAATTGAAACCTCATAATAAAATATACATTAAAGTTATTTAGAAGTTATGGGAAAGCAATCCATCCCATTCCTTTCACTTTCTAATGGTGGTGGTATGGAAGAATATTTTTTGAATCAAGAATTTGGTCATTGCAGAGGGCAGATGAATGACACAGAGATCAAGATGACATGTGGAACAAAGGACATTCCAAGTAGCTGTGGGTACTGTGTAAGTGTATTGAATCTATGGAGCCAATTTGAGATTTTCTTCACCATGGTATTCCAGCTGGAAAGTTATTGGGAATTTAAGCCAAATATAATTATGGAAACATAAATAAAATGAAATTCCACTTCATAGAAAATAACTCTAATTAGTTCAGGCCTTAGTAGTCTCTTATGATTTGTAATTTAGACTACTGGCAGCCAACACTTAATAAATAAATACTAGTAGATTACCTGACTACTGGGACAGGCTCCTGATTGAATTCCCTATATTCTAATCTCTCCCCTCTCCAAGCTCTTTCTTATATAGCCACCAAAATAATAATAAAAAAAAGATATTGCTTAGTCTAGTATTGAAATCTCTCCACAATTTCTCTCCTATTTACTTTTCTAAACTGCACTTACTAGTTCTTTTGCACATTTTACATCCTTTCTCCATGCATCTGCTTAAGTAGTCTGCTATGTCATGAATAACTCTCTTTTAGATATTGAGTCTCTCTCTCTCTCTCTCTCTCTCTCTCTCTCTCTCTCTCTCTCTCTGTCTGTCTCTCAATATTTAGAGAGATAGATAGATAGATAGATAGATAGATAGATAGATAGATAGATAGATAGACAGATAGACAGACAGACAGGCAGGTAGGCAGATAGAATTAAAGATTGCCTTATTAGAAGATTGAATTCATTTTCTGCCTCCTATAGGAAATACTCCTTGATAACATCTAAGGTTAGTATCCTTTCTCATCTCAATTTTATTACAGTCACTAAACTGTATCCATGACATAGTGTGGAACAATGGAAAGAATATTTGCTTTGGAGTAAGAGGTTCTGGAGTCATATCCCAATTCTGACACAACCTATGAAATGAAGGGCAGAGCTTTGACTCCATATATGTAAAATTAAAGGTTAAGACAAGATACTCTCAGAAATCCAATCTAACGCTGGATCCATAATCCTATGTTGTATCCTAACAACAAAGTGTGTGTTTCTTGAGGATAAAACATATTCATCGTGTTTGCAACTTTGGCACCAAAAATAATGCCATGTATTTATATGAGTTCAAAAACCTTTGTTGAATTGAGTTTAATCATTCAGATGCTTAATTCAAAAATCTAATCTCATAGTAGGCAATTCACATGGGTAAATGAATTTTTTTTAAAATTTTGCTATTCTTTTTTCTCCTAGTTGTTTCTCAGAACACAGGGGGTCTGTTGGACCCTTGCAATGACTAAAGAGTTGGAAGTGGCTTCAGCTAAAACAGTAACCGTAGACATTTCAGCACACGGGGAAAAATGCTTAAGAATTAAGCAACAAAAAGTAAGGAATAGGAAGGGAGAGAAAAACAAAAGGGTCCAGGCCACTCAGAAACTGGCCAGGATTAACAAATTATTTCTACTACAGGTACCTAATTTTCTCAAAATTCAATGTGTTCTTGCAACATATTTTAGACCTGAAGGTACAGTTATTTGAAATTCAATCAACTGGCTAACTGCCAATCAACAGCTTAATTTTTCTTTCCTGAATTTGTCCTAATAAGGAACATGACACTTTTCAATTTTAGGTTATAAATTTGCATACTGGCCAGGTGTGAAATAACTAATATTATTTTCACCACATTAGAGTTTGGGTTGTTGTTGGATTTTTGCCTGTTTAGAAACCAATAGTTATTCTTAGACTAACTATTAATTTTCACATAACATGTTTTTTTAAATGTCAGTAGTCAGTTAAATTTCTGTAACAAATGGTGCTTCCATGAGGCATCATGCATAGCCTTCTAATTTCTGAAGTCAACTATTCAATAAATGTTCACTTAGGCCTCCTTAGTTATTCAATTCAATTCAAAAAACCAATACCTTGCCAGTTACCTGGAGTCTAATAAATTTTCCATCATTTCAAAAGTATATCAGGAGTAGAGCCAGACTTTAACTTTATAAGAGCTGTCCATACTTAATGTCTTGGGAGGCAAATGGATAAACTTTCTAGAGAGTAGAATCCTACTTAGTAATCTCATTTTTACCAAGATTCATTCCTGGTGATGGTTTTAATGCCCCCCCCCAAATTCCCATCTGACTGATATTATATACTGGTAGTAGAGTAGTGCTGCAGCAACCCACAAAAACCTGCCATTTTCACTTCTTCCTGTGGCTGCCATTCTCCCTTTGGGTTTAGAGGCAAAAAGAACTAATTTCAAAACCAGCCTCCAAGTCATTTAAATTGTGTTTGCCTCAGTTTCCTCAACCATATCTCACATGGCTATAGTAAAGATCAAATAAGATCATATTTGTAAAGAACTTCGCACAGTGCTTATTAGATAATAGGGGCTCATTTAAATACTTTCCCTCTCCCCACAAGGAGAGAATGATATTGTTACATATAAAATGAATAGTTCACTTAGATATCAGTAACTATACTGTTTCTCTAATAACTGGAGAATTATTTTAGTAAGAAGGGAGAAAATACATATTTATTAAGCACTTCATTATTTCATTTCATCTTTGTCAAAAAAACTAGGAGGTAGGTGCTATTATTTTTCCCATTTTATAGATGGGAAACCTGAAGCAGAGGTTAAGTGACTTGCCCACTGTCACACAGCTATTAAGTGTCTGAACTCATATTTCAACTCAGTTCTTTCTGACTAGGTTTAGCATTCTATCCACTGAGACACAGTTAAAATAAAGCTAATTTTAAATTTCAGCTGATAAAAATTACATCTATTTCAGTTAGCCCTCACCCTCATTTAATGATTTATGAACTATATCAGTATATTGGGTTTTTTTAATTTTTAAAAATTATTAATACAACTTATCCACAAGAACTTATCCCCTCCTTACCTCACAAAAGTCATCATCTGGGAGACAGATACGTTCATACAAATTATGTCTTTCATGTTTCCACCTTTCCATTCACTCTCTAGAGGTAACATTCACACTTTATTCTTCAAAAATCAAATCTGTAGCTGTGTATGATGTTCTCTTGCTTCTGCTCATTTCTCTGTTCATTATCCAATGTAGTTCATTCCAAGTTATGTTAAAATTATCCTTCTCATTGTTTCTTATGGTACAGTAGAATTTTATCACAATGATATACCATGATTTGTTTAGTCACTACAAAGAGAGCCGCAATAAATATTTTGGAATATATGGGTTCTTTTCCTTTTTCCCTGATCTCCTTGGGAAACAGACCCAGCCATGGTTTTGCTGGGTCCAAAGGTATACATAATTTTATAAATATAAATTCCCAATTGCTCTCTAAAATGGTTAGATCAATTCACAGCTTCATCAGCAGTGGGTTAGTGTCCCCATTCTTCTACATTGTCTCCAACATTTTTCATTTTTCCCTTTTGTCATTTTAGAGAAACCAATGGATGAAAGATGGTATCTGTTTTGGTTTTGGTTTACATTCTCTTAGCAGTAGTGATTAGGAACATTTTTTTTCATACATCTGCATATGGCTTTGATTTCTTTATCTGGAAATTATCTGTTCATACCTTTTGCCCATTATGTTAGCATATTATTCATAATTTCTATTTGGATATTCTTCCTATGGATCCTGCCCTGCCCACTATAATTTAGAAATGTTATTTAAGAATCCTTGTGGCTTAAAAAAATCATGACTTTGTAGATTACCTAGTAATGATATTGATTTAATATTTATCTCTGGGCTACACTTAAATCCTTTCCAGTTTAATAACACTTACTAGAGTCCAAGTAACTTTCATAACATGTAAGAAAAGAATTTCAGTAAAGTCCTAATTAGTAAGCAGTCAACAAATATTTAGTAAGTGTCTACTTTGTGCCAGGCCATAAGCATGGGAATAAAAAGAAAAAAAAATAAGAGTTACTGCTTTGAAGGTACTCACAGGGTAGTGGGGGAGACAACATGTAAAGAATTATGAACAAGAACATATATATGTATATATTTTAATATATATTTTATATAAAAGATATGTAATATATGCACATATATAAGATTAATCTGGAGATAATAAAGTGAAAGCAATTACATTAATTTAATATAAGAACTATATATGTTATATGTATAACATATGCATGTATAAGAGCCATATGACATAGATATGAAGTGGGAGAAGGCATCATAACTATTTTTTAAAGCACTCTTCAATAGACCTAGACTACATGACTCATGCTTAGATCATGATAGACTTTTAAGATCCATAAGAAAAGGTCTGGCTACAGACTTAGACACCCTAAGTAATCAAGCCTACTTGCATTGTCTTATTTGGGAGCCCCTCATGTATTCAGGACTTATTCAATCCTATTATCTTTTCTTTTAGGCTGGTGCATTTGTCTATTTTTGGATGAGTTTTAGACTTTATTTATCTTGTCTTTATAGTGACAAAGATCCTTTGGAGAATATTTTGGATGGCCTGTTGTATAGGACATCTGTTGGGACCTTTTATGAGATCACTTACATTATAGAGACCCCATGGAAAATTTTTTATATATTCTGCCTAGAATAGTTCAGCTAGAGATTTGTCCAGACTATAGTTGGGATGTCCTTATTTTTGAGAGAATCATCAGAGTTTTACCATGATAATTTGGTTTCTCAGATTTTGGTGAGTAGACTTTTTTTGCAATACTTTAGGTAGCATTCCATACATCTTAGAAGTTATTATCTTTCATGTTTTTTTCCCTTTATTGCTTTTGGATTAGTAAAGGTGATATGTGGGAGGAGGGGAACAAAACAAATCAACTAGATCCTTGTTAAGTACTATATGAGTAATCTCTGAGAAATATTGTAAAACGTGCTTTCTTGGTTGAATCCATATAATTCTCTATTTAGAGAATTTACACATGTGGGATGTACAGATTGACTACTTTGAGACCTTTCTGTAAAACATCTTGGAAACAGGTGAAATGATGGTGTTTATGATGCTCCAGGACACAGAAGACTGTTTATAACTCCATGTTATACAGATAATGTTTTCAAAATTCACTCTAGCCAATTTGTTGTGGAAAGTAAATTCTAAGTTGGAAAAAAGAATAGAATTCAGAGATTAACCAATGCAGGCAAAGACCATAGTACATGTGTTATATGTTTCACTTATGCCAGCCTATGGGAAAATTTGAGGAGCCTGTTTCGGGGAATATATGATACAGAAGCCCTTTTCCTCCCTATTTCAAAGTAGATTCAGGATCTCTTTTCTATTCACTTATATTTTGTGGTGACTAGAGATGGAGGAGGATGCAAGTGACAGAAGCCTGCTGCCTTCTTCCACTTGTCTTCTCATTTGGCTGCCAAGTGACAGTGAACATATAGCATACCTACCTGTTCATTTTTTTTTCCATTATATTTGTTCTTTCTTGATTTTAGGTGCATCACTAGCAGTGTTAGAATGGATCCAGTTATAATTTTGAATTTGGAAATAATAGAGGAGTCATTAGAAGTTCAGAAACTACAGGTGGTTGGCAGCATAAACTGCTGCTCATCCCAGATGAATTCTATAATTTGAGACACTAGCCTTTGGTCTTCAGGGAGACTTTTAAATTGAGAAGCCAAGATGCTATGGTTTGTACACAAAGAAATAAATTGTCTATAAGTTGTGCCACATCCAGATGTGAACTTGGTGTGGGCAATGGTTTGTTTCACATACTTTAGTTATGAGTTTTCTATCCCCAGGACTCATTCAGTCAGTCAAGGAGTTAAGCAGTTATTGTGTGCCAGGCTCTTTGCTAAATGGTAGATATATCCATAAAAGCAAAAAGAAAGACTCTAGAAGAGCCTACATTCAAAATGGACAAAAGTCAAAGCATAAAAGGTAGAAGAAAAGCACAGGTGAAGGAACTACTCAAATAGGGGTACGGAAGCTGGAGAATATGGAATCGCTGGCCTGGAACCTACACCAAATTGATGTCCTGGAAAGAATTAATAAATAATCAGAGGAGTCCAAAGGAATGGAATCAAGAGGCTTTTGACTTAGTAGAGTGAATTACAGGTGGTCTGGTTTAAGGCCTTTCCTGAAAATGAAGAGTTCAGGAAGAATTCATTGATGGGAGAAGGAGCCACAGAATAGAGTCTGGAGATAGCTCATGTGATAGGGGAGAATACATTTCTGGTCTGAGAAGTTGTATTTCATTTATTGATATACTTTCTCATTAAATAAATATTTCTTCAGAAAAGCTAATTGTTCTTAGTAAGTCAAATGATGTCAGTAAAATAACTGGTAATGGGATTAAGTGGAGACACTTCATGGAAGCTTATGAGCCATAATATTTTGGGGAAAAAAATCAGCCACTAAAGGTCACTTCTAGAACACTGTGAAATAGTAATAATCAATCTCTGGGCATTTAATCTTTCAATTTGAATATGAGTTGAGAGAGTGTATATATACACACATATCCATAAATATATGCATATGGACATATGTAAACATATATACATAAACATGCAATTGTTCCATATATGTGTAAATATGAGTGTTTCAGAGAAATCTGAAATTTGTTTGATAATAGTTTTACATATAATGTTATCTTCTAAATAACTCCCTTAAGACAAAGAAGAATTTATAGTATGCTTCAATAAGACATTTAAAATAAAAATTTTTCAAATGTTTTGAAATTTTATTCATTTAACTTCTTTAAAATTCCTACTAGTTATAAACATCCTTGCTAAAGCTTGCTACCTTTTAATTTCCTAAATATAACATATTTAATATGTAATACATCTATTTCTTAATATTATATCACATCCTAAAATAATGATACTTTTAGAGCCTCCTATTTCTAAGTGCCTTATTGGGAATGGCAGCTCAAACTTCACTTATTGAACAGAAATTAATTGAATGTACAATATAATGAATTTCATTATTTTCTGATTCATTGTGTAATGCTGTCATGACAAGTCCTTGAAATCCTAGAGTTTGTTCTTTTTTTTTTTTTTCTAAGATTATGGTCTAATTGCAAGAAAGTACTCTCAGATTTATATTTCCAAAATACGATGATACAATCTCAAAGACAATTCCATTACCTTCGAATTTCTGTCACAGGGAACTCAGAAAAAGAATTAATTTAGGTATCTTAAATAAAAAATGAATTTCTACCTGTTTTGTCATTTTGATGAATTAAATTGTGAAAGTCTTTTCTTTTCAAACTAATTCTAATAAAATATTACTCATGCTTCATTCTGTTACAGGGCAATAATAGAACAGTTTTAAAAATTATGTCACCTCTTTCAGTCAATCACAAACTGATGAGAATTTTTATTCTCTTGCAAGCCTCAAATATTTCAGATTTCTTTTCATTTTTTGTAGTGAAATCTAAAGCTAGAATGAAGTTCATAAACCACTAATACCAATACCTTCAATTTACAAATGAAGAAACTGAGTTCAAAAGATATGAAATAAAGTCTTCAAGTCACATAGTAAGTATACTCAATAAGATCTGAATCTAAGATATCTGATTCCAGATTTGGCGCTTATTTCACTGTGCTAAATTTATTTCATTGCTCTACAGTGAAGCCAAAATATTTTGGGGAAAAAGAAACAAGTTTCTATACACTATCATGGAAATCATATGATCCATTAAGTCAGGGGAGAATAAGACAAGGATCCTGAATGGACTTGGTACTCTAAGTAAAAGGGCTTCTTCTGGTCTAATAGGAGTTCTTGAATTCTCAGTGGAATCAGATGTCTTCCACTTCTGTGTTCTCAGTTGATTCACATAACTGTTCTCAAGCTTAGATTGTATTTCATTAAAAAATAGAAGTTAAAATTATTATTTTCATAGTTCATGATACTACTCACTCTTTGGCATTTGTGAGGTGATATGGTATACTGGGTTACCATAATACCAATATTCTTTGATTATATATGACTTTGATTTATGGAATGTCATGGTCTCTATTGAACTAAATTGGAAGAGGAATCAATCACCTTATTAACAATCATGTAGTAAGGACACACTATGTTCTGCGCATGGGGATATGAAGATAAAAATGGAACACTCCTGTTCTGAAGGGATTTGCACTATAAATACAGAAAAAACATAAGTATATGTCAAGCACATTCAAAGTAATTTAAAGATATTTCAGGGAGGGGTCAGTAACAGATGGGTGAGGAGAATCAGGAAATATCTCAAATAGGAAGCAGAATTTGAACAAAGCTTTAAGGAAAGGTAGGGATTAAAAAAGAATGAAATTAGATAATAATGTAATCCTGGCATTTAGGATAGTTTATGCAAAGACACAGAAGTGGAAGGTGTATATTGTGAAGGAAGAATGGCAAATAGGTCAGTTTTACTCTACTGTAGGGTATATTGAAAGGACTAGCATAATGAATTTGAGAAATTAAGGTCAAGCTATATCACAAAAACAAACAAACCAAAAAATCCCTTTAATTTTGATGAGGTCTGAGTTTGATTATAGAGGTCATAGGAAATGACCCGAATTTACTAACCAAGTCCAAGGCATGGCTAGACAGGTTCTTTAGGAATATCAGTTTGGCAGTTATGTGGCAAACAGATTGAAGAATGGAGGACCTGGAGGCTAACTTTTTATATGACTGAAAGCAATAAGTGATGAGGAAGGAAGCTCAATGACACAAATAAATTGGAGTTGGAAGAAAGCAAGAGGTTTCAGGATAAATTCAGTACTATTCAAACTGGATCAAGGAAACCAAGAGAAATTGATGTCTATTTATTAGTATTTATACCAAGTCCTTGTGATGGGGTCAAATCATAGAAATACTGAGTAGAAATATTATATTTATCAATTAATTACTCACTTTATTTGTGGAAGACATCATGACATAGTGGATAAAATATGGACCTTTGAGACAGAAAAACCTGCATTTGAGCTCTACTTTTGACATGTACTATCTGTTGACTCTGGCTATATAATTAATTTCTAAGTAACTCCAGGTAATTCTCTAAGACTAAGTTGCCAACTAGGCAGTGCTCTGTTCTAATAGAAACAACTTCCTCAGATAGATAGATAGATAGATTGATTGATAGATAAAAATATCTTCTTAGCTAGAGAGAACATACAGATCCCCCAGATTTCCTAATAAAAAGAATGAACATTTAAACTAATGCCTTGAAAATAAACCAATAAATCAACAATTAGAATTCCATAGTGGGGGGGGGGGCAGCTGGGTAGCTCAGTGGATTGAGAGTCAGGCCTAGAGACAGGAGGTCCAAGGTTCAAATCTGGCCTCAGACACTTCCCAGCTGTGTGACCCTGGGGAAGTCACTTGACTCCCATTGGCCACTCTTACCACTCTTCTACCTATGAGCCAATACACAGAAGTTAAGGGTTTAAAAAAAATAAAAAATAAATAAAAATAATTCCATAGTGGCTGTGAGTAATCTTCTGCATATTACCAAGGAATGACAAACTAAGGGACTTTGGGATTCACAATTGGAGGCTATTGCCTTCCTTAGGAAATAATTTTCATGTACAAAGGCAATTTAATTCAAATGGAAGATGTGGATTTGTGAGCAAGATGATCTATTGTATGTTCAAATACTTCTTCATTTATTCACATGCTGCATGACAATAGCCCCTGTCTCAAAAACTGTTGCAAGGATTTAATTTTTAAAAAAGGCATCTATTTTGTATATCCTAAAAACTACATTAATATTATTCTAATTTAAGTATTTAAATAAAATAAACTTATTAAAATTAAATGCTTATACCTCATCAATTTTTAAAAATTATATTTACATTATACATGTATATTGCATACACACATATATATCTATGTATCTATATGTATATCCATATCCATATCTATATATCTATCTATATATATATCCATATATATATATATATATATAACATTTGGACAACTATCTGAATTTCACCTTTCCCTTTAGGGTCCTACCTTGAGGTCAAGGACCACATTTTTGCCCTTTTTGTCAACACTACTTAGAATGATACCAAAATTTAATAAAGACTATTTATATTTATTTCCTGCTTTCTGACAGACTCACTTAAGGAACAATGGGTTGTATTGTATTCAAAAGCAGAAGAAATGCTCTGCCCTCTTACCACTCATTCTGTTTCTATAGTGAGATACCACCCATGCTTCTACCAGTCTCTTCCATCAGTTGTTTGTGACCCTCTCCCCATCTTCTTATATATTTCTTATCTCCCCAGCTTATCAATCATGTCTTTCCAACTCTACTTTGTAGATGTTAGTCCTGTATCATCTCATCTGCTTTGTCCTTCTCCAGGTGTGCTTATCTTAATATGATGAAGCACTTACTAGGGACACTGATCCTTGATCTCAGGCAAGTGGCCTCTAAAATCCTTATGAAACTCTTTAGGGTTTATAAGAAAAAAAATAGTTATGAAAAATAGGATGCCAGAATTGTCATCTGAGGACCTGGATTCAACTACAATGATACCTCAGTTTTCGTGGGCTGAAAACAATAGATGAAATCTGAAAATGATGAAAACTGAGGCAATTATTTCCATTTGGATCAATATAAATCCAATTAATTCATTCTAGACACTCCAAAATACATACCAAAGAGGTTATTTCATAGTGAATAAGTATAGCATTTAATACTATAAAACAACAAGAAATTAATATAAAATGAATATAAAAGACTAATATAAAAAATAAATGAGCACCTGAGCGGAACCCAGACCATCAGGATGCAATACATGGCTTCCTACTTTTTGGCAATCCTTGGCAGCGAAGCTCCCCCAACTCTGAGGACCTGATCATCTGCATGGAGGCAGGCAAGTTCAGAGGCAAAAGCATTGAGGAGGTGTGATGATCTCAAGGGAGCAGTAAGCTGGCCAGGGGTGGGCTATTGTCTTCAGAAAAGCAGAAGAGTGGCACGATGACATGATGTCATGGGCTTTGGGCTCTTTGAGTGCCCAGCAGGATCCTTGAAAGCAATTGTTTTGCTAGACACTGGGGGATGATGCTGAGCCAAAGAGAAACAGTGCCTTACTGAGCAGGAGAATGTGTTGGGTTGCTCTTTGTTTTTGCAAAATTAGCCACAAGGGCATGTGGGCAGACCAGCTAAAAGGAAGACAAATTTTTGGCAGAAAAAACTCTAAGAAAACTGAAACCAACAATAACTGATGTCACCCAAAACCGAGGTATCACTGAACTGTCACTGTGATTTTCTTTACCTCTATGACTCTTGAACAGTAATTTTACCTTTGTGGGCTTCAATATGAACAAATATAAGGACATTATACTAGAATATCATTAAGATCCTTTCTATCTATGATTCTGTGACATATATTACAGTCACAAAGAGTTATGATAAGTTTGGTTGAAAATAATTCCCCATACTGATAAAAACTATAGTTTTGTTTTGTTTTTTACATCTAGGTAGAATCCCGAGGCAAGTACTAACATAAAATGAAGCTCCAGTCACTTCCCCAAGGGACTTTATCTTCTAATATTTGTTCACTTATTATATTCCACAATATCAGGGTAAGGGTTTCTAACATAATTATTAGAAAGAATAGCCCAATACTACCATTCAAACACTTTGCATTTCTTTGAGTGTCTATCTTACAAACATGCTAGCATATCATTGTTTGCTTAAGTTTATTTTCTTTCTAAAACAACCATGTGAGGATCAGGATATCTAAAATTATTCTTTTCCCTTCCATGTAAATATCATAAAGAAATAGTGGTAAGGGTTAGGGTGGGTGATCATATATTCTATTGTACAGGCATTGATCATTTGATCAGAATGGGGAATTCATTTTTTTTCTTGGAATTTGGAAAATTCTATTTAGTTAGTTAATTTAGAATATTTTTACATGGTTAGAAGATTCATGTTCTTTTCCTACCCTCCCCCCCCCATTTCTGTAGCCAATGGCATAGTTCCACTGGGTTTTACATGTGTCATTGATCAAGAGTTATTTCCATATTATTGATATTTGAACTAGGGCGCTTGTTTAGAGTCAGTATCCCCAATAAGATCCCCATTGACCCATGTGATCAAGCAGTTGTTTTTCTTCTTCAGTGTTTCTACTCCCACAAGTCTTTCCCTGAAGGTGGATAGTGTTCTTTCTCATAAATCCCTCAGAATTGTCCTGGGTCATTGCACTGCTGCTAGTACAGAAGTCCATTCCATTCCATTGTACCACAGTGTATCACTCTCTGTGTACAATGTACTCTTGGTTCTGCTCCTTTCACTCTGCATCAATTCCTGGAAGTCTTTCCAGTTCACATGGAATTCCTCCAGTTCATTATTCCTTTGAACACAATAGTATTCCATCACCAGCATATACCACAATTTATTCAGCCATTCCCCAATTGAAGGGCATCCCATTATTTTTACCACCACAAAGAGCTCAGCTATACATATTTTAGTACAATCTTTTTCCTTATGATCTCTTTGGGGTATAAACTCAGCAGTGGTATGGCTGGATCAAAGGGCAGACAGTCTTTTAGTGCCCTTTGGACATAGTTCCAAATAGCCATCCAAAATGGTTGGATCAATTCACAACTCCAACAGCAATGCATTAATGTCCCAATTTTGCCTCAACTGCTCCATCATTTATTACTTTCCTTTGCTGCCATATTAGCTAATCTGCTAGGTTTGAGTTGGTGTCTCAGAGTTGTTTTGATTTGCATTTCTCTAATTATAAGAGATTTAGAACACTTTTTCTTGTGCTTGCTGATAGTTTTGATTTCTTTATCAATTGGGGAATGAATGGCTTCATAATTCGTACAATTGATTTAACTATTTATAAATTTGAGTAATTAGACCTGTGGTTCTCAAACTTGTTTGGCCTACCTACCGCCCCCTTTCCAGAAAAAATATTACTTAGAGCCCCCTGTCATATACTATCACCTCCCCCTTACAGTTATTCACTGCCCCCAAATGCACCTGTGGCCATCACTGCCCCGCCCAGATCGCTGCAGCACCCACCAGGGGACAGTGGGGCCCACTTTGGGAATCACTGAACTAGACCTTTGTCAGAGGTTTTTGTTATAAAGATTGTTTCCCAATTTGGTGCTTCCCTTCTAATTTTGGTTGCATTGGTTTTGTTTTTACAAAAACTTTTTAATTTAATGTAATCAAAATTATTCATTTTATATTTTGTAATTTTTTCTAATTCTTGCTTGGTCTTAAAATCATTCCTTTCCCAAAGATCTGATAAGTATACTATTCTGTGTTCATCTATTTTACTTACAGTTTCCTTCTTTATATTCAAGTCATTCACCCATTCTGAGTTTATCTTGGTATAGGGTTTGAGATGTTGGTCTAAACCTAATCTCTCCCATATTGTTTTCCAATTTTCCCAGAAGTTTTTGTTAAATAGTGGATTTTTGTCCCCAAAGCTTGGATCTTTGAGTTCATCATAGACTGTCTTACTGAGGTCACTTACCAAAATGGAGAATTCTTAATGAGAAAACATGTTTCTCTGATACCAGTCTGCAAATTATTTATAACATGTCACCTTAGGGAGCTGACTTGCATTGGGTGCTGAGAAACACTTGAATACAAGTCATTTTGACTCAAAGGACAGTCTTATTTCTAAGATATCCACCCTTTCCTATAATGGCTTTTAGATCAAACACAATCCCAATTCACCAGCACTGCAACGATAAGAAAGTGTCAGCAACAATAGTGGCACCAACTTAAATAACTCTAGGTGACCTATATAATGATCTTGCTGAACTTTAAATATATGTTGTTCAATAAAAATAAAATTTTATCTATACAATCTGTGGTTTCATTAAGGGAAGTGGACTACAACATATCTTTAGCTTAGTTTATAATTCTTATATAGTTGCCTGACGATCAGAGAGATTAGGTAATTCCTCTGCTATAAAGATCGGGAGCTTTAGCAGAGACAACAGTTGAACTCATGTTTTCTTGACTACAAATCCAACATGCTATTCTCTAGGCCATGCAGCTTCTACAATAATCTATGATAACACTAAAGAAATCATTATTAAATATTTAGATTATTTGGTCTTGGGAAGAGGTGGATTTTGGTCATGGTGAAATAATTTAAATACTATTTTAGGGTGGAAATGGGAGGTAGAATGGGTCCAATTTTTGACTGTTCAAAAAACTAGATAAGGAACTAGTGATATGATGCACACAGGTGACAAGATGATCACAATAGGGGAGATAAATTCAGTTGTAATGTCAGATTCCTAGAAGATCTTTGGCATAGTGTTACTATCAAACCCAGGCTTTGTTCCTTCTTGTCTGGGATGCATTATTCATGAGAGTAAACAAGATTTTAAAAAAATGAATCAGAATGTAAAGAAATAGCAGGTGTTGGCTCTGATGAGTAATTTTTTGGCATATTTATCTACATCCCAACCTTTTTCTCAGCAGTTTTCAAAAAAGGAGGTAATGGTGGGGGGAAGCAATGTATCAATGAAGAAAAATAGAATAAATACTACACAATTATCTCCTGTCAAAACATTGTTGTGTGTGATGTCTTGTATTTTTTGTTTTTTTTGTTTGTTTTTTTACATTTTAACATTCATTCAAATTTTGAATTCTAATTTCTCTCCTTCCCTTCAGGCCCTTCCTGACCCATAGAGGAAGCAAGGAGTATGATAGTCCATTATGCATGTGCCTTGTATTTTTCTTAAACCAAATGGATTATTTTGATAAAAAACAATTGCATTGTACTCTTTATCTAACATATGGTTATAGCATTGGTATAGTGGACTCCCTAAAATTAGTACTCCAGTATAGATAAACACAAAACTTTCTTCCCTCTCCTTAATTCTGACATTTTATATCTGAAACAGCTAACATTTCACTAGTCTAACAGAATATCTGTGCAAAATTTAAGGTCAACTCTTCTTGTCTTCAACTCCACCACTCTGTTGACTATGCTGGATTACTCTGGCTAGATACCTTGTGACTTTAGATATGTTTTTATGTTACCTAGTATTAAATATAATAATATTAAGTGTGTGTGCACTTCAATGTTCTGTGGTTTTATAGGAGATGTTATACATCAAAGGGATCATCACCCATCTTTCTTTAAAAGAAGTATTAGAGATTTCCTTGAGGGTCTAAAGGGTGAAGTGACTTGCCCTCAGTCATACAACTAGCCATGATTAGATACAGCATTAACTTCTACCTGACTCCAAACCCAAAATTCCTACTATGTGCTAGGGACTACATTAGGTACTGGAGCTTCACAGGTAAAGCAAAACAGTTCCTACCCTCAAGGAGCTACCACAACTAAGCCTATTTTGAAAATGAAATGGAAGTTTTAAAAGGGGATTTTCAATGATATAGTTTTAAATATTATCATTTTCTATTATTTTTAGTTACATGTAGAAATAATTTTGACATTGTTTTTTTTCATATTTTAACCTATCCTAACCCTTCTCCCTAAGGTGATGATTCATGTGATATAGGTTATATCCATATTCACATGTAATACATATTTCCACATTGCTCATGTCATGGTAAAAGACATATATTGCACATTAAATGGAAATCTCGTGAAGGAATTATAGTGAAAGATGACATGCTTTGATTTGCATTCAGACACCAACAGTTCTTTCTTTTTCATCCTGAGTCCATGGTGATTATCTTGAAAATTTGCTTTGCTGATGATAATGGTTTAGTCTTTCACAATTGATCATCACATAATATTTCTTTTACTATATACATTGTTTTCTGGGTCCTACCTGCTTCATTTTGCGTCAGTCTTTCCATGTTTTTGTTTTTGTTTTTCTGAACTCATCCCATCCATTGTTTTTTATGGCACAATCGTATTCCACAACTTGTGATGGACAAACCCTCATTTTCTAATTCATTTACTCTGCAAAAAGAGCAACTAGAATATTTTGGTACAAGTACATCCTTTCCCTTATCTCTGATCTCTTTGTGATATAAACCAAGTAGTGGTATTGCTGAAGCAAAGGGTATGCATAGTTTTGTGGCCCTTTCACCCTGGTTCCATATTGCTAACCAGAAGAAATCACTCAATTTTCATAATTTCTAATTTTTTGTTTAATTAGGGATTTTTAATTTGTCCTTTCTGTAGTTTTTTTAGTCATGTGTCTAAATCATTGATCTGTTCTTTCTATATTGTATTGATGTAAGCATTTGGAGAAATTAATTTCCACCTAACTCAGCTTTGGCTGCCTCCCATTAGTTTTGATATGTTGTCTCATCATTGCCATCTTCTTTAATGAAATAGTTGATTTTTAATATGATTTGTTCTTCAGTCCATTTATTCTTTAGGATATGAATGTTTAGTTTCCATTTAATTTTTAGTCTTTCTGCTGACTTTTTTGAGTATGATTTTTATTGCATTATGCTCTAAAAAGTATCCATTTAATATTTCTGCTTTTCTACATATAGACATGTATTTTCATGCTCTATTCTGTGTTCAATTTTTGTGAAAGAGCCATGTACTTATAAGAAAAGGCATATTCCTTTCTATTCCTATTAGTTTTATTTAGAGGTCTATCATATCCAACTTTTCTAAAGTTCCATTTAGCACCTTAACTTCTTTCATTATTATTTTTTGTTTAGATTTACCTGCTTCTGAGAGAGGAAAGTTAAGGTCCCCCATTAGTAATATTTTACTATCTATTTTCTTTTATAACTTTTTCTTTGGAAATCTGGATACTATCCTATTTGGCACATATATGTTTAATATTGATATTGCAACTTAAATTTTTTTAGGTTTCCCATCTTTTTCACTTGTGTAGAATACCTGGGACTGTGCTCATTATGATTATGCAGCTTTGTCTCTGGTAGAGTTGCAAAACATGTTGGATTGCTGCAAGTTCTGCCATTTCTTGTGGATATTGTGCTGCCTGGGCTAATCTCTCTTCTTACTCCAATGAGGCATGTTCCTCCAGTTTTCCTTTATTTTTAGGCAATTTATTTTCATGTGTGTGTGGTGTGGTATGTGTGGTGTGTGCAGGAATCAGGGGAGCAGAGCTTGCTTTACTGTTCCTTCTTAACTTCCTGCATACCTCAGTGTTAAAGTTTTATAAATGCTGATTTCTACATCATAGCCTGCTTTCTAATAAGACCAGACATAGTGAGTCCTCAAATTATTTGATTTTTAAAATATTTATTTGTTATAGTTTATATTCCAAATTGTTTCCCTACATTACAGAAGGCCAGAGTTTGATAGACTTATATGTAAAACTACATAATACATAATTGCATATGCCATTTCCCCCCCCTGGAAGTGGATAGCATCTTCCCTCATAGGTCCTTCATAGTTGATTGGATGGATTATTTGTGGATCCTGAGTCATGTCTGCCATGACATGGTACTTGTTAGTGAGAAACATGATGATAGCATAGAATTCAACTTTGATTTTGAGATTATATGAGAAACTAATAAATTACTGATTAGTTAACAAAATAAGATCTAATTTGCCCTAACAGTGCAAGGATATGTAAAAAGGAAATAGTGGCACCAAGCTTCCATTTGACACCAATAACCTTGTCCTGATCTGGAAATATTTCCAGTTTGTAGGGCAAGGTATGATGATTGTGCCCTCAAACATCCAACTAGTTAGAAGGGCCTTAATTTACCATAGGTAGGACTTTTGAATGAATTTAATTTAACAGGGATCTCTGACAAAGGAGGCAGAATCAATCAAGTCTCAGAAAGAAATACTTTTTTTTAGAGAAAATTAACTATTGTGTGAGAACATAGAACATTGGTCAATCATAATATTAATAGTAGTTTTCCAGAGGAAATTTCTTATTTTAACTACATGGCTTCATAAACCATAAAGAAGTAGAATAGAATAAATTATTTTGTACAGATATACCACTGATTTCTTAAGAAACTATCCTTTTTTTTGTATTCAGTTCTACAGTCACTTATTAAGTCCTAAATTAAATGCAAATCACGATGCTAGGCATAAGAGATAGAAAAGGAAAAAGAGAAACAAAAAGAGCTCCTGCCCTCAAATGCCTCATTGTCTATTAACCAACTTTATAAAAAATGTATTATTAAAGGCAATTACAGAACCTTTTACAAAAAGTTATTTATCATGATACTAATCTTTGATTAAAGAGACTTATCTATAGAAATATTTCTATATAAGTATTGATCAAGTGTCTGCTTTGACCACAGAGATAGAAAAGGAGGCATATTATGTTGTATATCTGTACCATTACTTTAACAATACCTTAACCTTTCTTCTTCTTTCTGTTGCTAAGCTTCCCAGAATTGCTTTGGTGCTAGTATTCTTAGGAGTTCTCTGGAATACTACTTTAAATAATTGACATCTGCTTTGCCTAAGTAAGTAAGACCCATAATCTGTATTTGAAGCAGTAGATTATTCTCTTGGACAGTATGAATCTCATTTTAGGTTAAATATGAATTTTTCAAAAGAAAACATGGGATTCTTGGTTCCCTTCCCTCCTATAGTATAACATCAAATAAAGGAAATTTCAAGTGTTCCTTTAACTCTTGTGGATTTTGACATTCCAGTAACTTTTTTGATTTTCTCTGAATAGGTTTATTGCAAACTTCAATTGTATTTTTATTTTGTTGTTGGTGTTCACACAGCCTTAAATACAAGGTCACTCAATTAGCAGAATCAGGAGAACATTGTACACATTAACTGAAACATTGTGGGAGGATCAACTGTAACTGTCCTTGCTACTAAGAGCAATGCAATGATATAAGAAAGAACACTATACACATCTAGAGAAAGAACTGTGGGAGTAGGAATCCAGAAGAAAATCTATGATTTACCACTTGTTTATATGGGTAGATGATTTGGGGTTTTGGTTTAAAAAGATTATTACAAAAATGAATAATACAGAAATAGCATTTGAGGGGGAACTGCTTGTCAACTCCAGGAGGGGAAGGGAAGAGGGGAGATTAACAAAAATCATGTAACCATGGATAAAATTAAAATTAGAATAAAAAATACATTCACTGACATTAAATAATATAGAATTATGACAGATCCATTATTTGGGGGAATATATATACATGTCAAAATCCTTGGTTGGAGTTTCCCCTCTAAAGTCCTCTGGTGCTTCATTATTGCCATGAAGGTGAATGAAAGTCGTTGAAAGTTATACCAGTAGATTGTAATCTCTGGCTAGTCTCACCAAGCTACAAAATCTTTGGTCATTAGCCCATTGATATATATCTGTTGTCCCAGGAACTATTTGACAAGCCTCAGCAGGTTTGCTATTTAGGTGGGATGTAGGGATGCAGTGATGCAGGTGAAAAATTCTCAGCCTTGACAAATCTTAAAGATCATAACCTAAGTGAGAATTTGTGTGTGTGGAGGAAGTACCTATACTACAGAAATCCTTAGAAGCTATGTCAGCTAGAGTAGAACTTTCTGTGTAGTACTTGTGGAAGTCTATCCATAATATGAAGTCATAAAATTTAGTTTCAAAGAAAGTAAATTTCATCTTATCACTTTTATAGTACCTTTCATTTCATCCCTCTTATAATGACAACCTGGGGTTATTAAAGACATTTATTCTTTGCATTTTTCTAAGTTTCCTGGGTCTCAAAAACACAGAAAATTCTGTGTTTTTTAATGTTTTTGTTAGATTATGAATTAATATGACATCTCATAAGATTGTAAAGATGAACATCCAGCATATACTGGGCATATCAAATTTTGTGCACCTGTTATACTTCAAAAAACAGATCCTTTGAATAAATATTTCTGTTTCCCCTACTTCTAATAATGTTTTAATAATGTAGTCGACGACTGGATTACAAGCAAATGGAGCTGTGTTTTCTGTTTAATAAGGATGTCATAACCTCTTTTCTTCTTTTATTACTAGGGTTTATCTTTCATAATCATGTTGAATCCTAAGACACGGTGGGCACAGGATAAAAAAGATTGAAATAGCAAGCAGAGAGAGAAGTTCATTATGGAACAACACTGATTGTCAATATTGGAAAAAATAATCTAACAATAGATTGGCATCTCACATTTTAATTTAACTTGGCTAAGTAGACAAGCAGGTCTAAGGATCTGCAAATACCTTTTAATATTTCAGATGGAAAGAGACTGAAACTAAAACCATCTCTTTTTTTGTGGCTGTGCATGGCTTTTTTTTCCTTAGTAAAATTTTAATGATGAAGTCTCTCTTATAGAGGGGAAGTTTGCTTTGAACTATGCAAAAAGAAGTCAAATCATGTACAATATCCTAGAAAAGATATTAAAACTGGTAAGTCTTTCAATGTTTGAATGTTTAGTTCTTTCTTCCTTTGATTTTTGGTTGCATAGTTAAAAATTGCAATTATGATTTTTATATTTCCCTTGATTATAGGACCAAAGATTTAGAATTTAAAGAGATCTTTTATGTCATCTAGTGTGAACTCTTTATTCTGCTGAGTAAGAAACAGACAAAAAGAGAAGTCGAGTGACTTTTCCAAGGTCACATAGATAGTATGTGATATGTCTGGGATTTATTAAATCATTTATATAGAGTAACAATCAAGAACATAAAGGAAGAAACTTTACACATTAGAATTTTACTTTTGCACCCAATATAAATGTTTTGTTTACAGGTGAAAGGAATTATGACTCTGTTTTTTGTGATATCGCAGATCCTTATTTCAATTATGCAGTGTTGTTTCGGGGATGGCATGTTAGAATTTAAGTCAGTTAAACCTGAGTTCAAAACTTACACATACTAGCTGAGTGACCATGAGCAAGGCAATTTAATGTTTGTGAATCTCAAGTTCTCCAGCTGCAAACTTGATGACAATATTACATAAACTTACCTGACAGTGTGATTATGAGGCTCCACTAAGATCACAAAAGACCATTTGGAACCTCAGAGCATCATATGGATGTAATTTATTATTGTAACTAGCCTGTGTGACAAAGGGAAGAAATTGATTCTCAGTTTATTCATCTGTCAAATGGGAATCATAATGCCTTCAGTACTTTTAAGACTGTTGAGAGTTTGAAATGAGATAATGCATATATAGACATCAAGTTGCAAGCATTAAATCACTTTACAAATAACTATTTTAAAATTATTATTATTAGTAGTAGTAGTAGTAGTAATAGTAGCACTAATTGTTATTCTCATGGTTGCAGCTGTAGTATTACTAGGGATAAACCACTGTGCCTTACTTTTTCAACTGAAAATTAGATGAATATTGTTTCAGAGGGTTGTTGAGAAATACAAACACAAACATAATGCACGATTTAAGATGAGAATATCAAAGGATCTCATTTCAAAGGGATATGAGAGACATTTTAGTCAATTCTCATTTTATAGATACTTCAACTGAAAAGATTAAATGACTTGCATGAAGTTACAGAGCCTGTAAATAACAAAGATTTTATTTTAAATTAAACTCCAAACCCATTGTATTTTCCATTACACTAAAGTCATTGCATTATATCCACTCTCACTACTATGGAATTCCTTATAGTCATATACCTTAATGTGTACCTTAATATTCCCATCTCTTTCTATTGGATTTGTTATTGTTGTTGTTGTTGTTGTTTTTATGATTCATGAAGCCCTTTAGCAGTTTGATGAAGCCTATGGACTGGTTCTCTGAGTAAAGTCTTTAAATACTTAAAATAAAATACATAGGGTTATAAAATAAGCTAATTATGATGAAATATATATTTCTATTGTTTAAAAGAAAAACTAAGTTCACAGACTCCAGGTTAAGACCTTTGACCCTTTCTTTCCTTTTTGAAAAAGACTATGAATTTCAATCAAGTGTATGAGCACACAAAGTTTTATAGATGTCAATGAGACTGCTATTAGATTATATATACAAGTTTGTTAAAATTATAAATTAATTTGATTCTTTTTTCATGCTCCATGTAATAATATAGAGACATCAAAAGCCATAAGAGTGAGACCTGATTCTACTATCTATCTATGCTTAAGAAGGAATGTAAAATATTGAGACTATGATACTATAATATTAGTTCATATTCCATCTTCCACAATCTTATATATTAGAGGTTTTTTTGCTTTTTAATTTTAACATAGATGTTTTCTCTCACTTCCTCAAATGTTCGTTTTTAGTTTTAAAAAAATCAGGTGAGACAAATTGTAGTATATGATTATAATGGAATAATATGCCATAAGCAATGATGAACAAGATTATGACAAAAAAAAAACAATCAAACGAACAGAAATACTTAGAAGAAGTGGTGTCACGTCAAATATAGAGAACCAAGAAAATATTACACACAGAAAAAGCAATAATATGCAATGATCAACTAGGAATCACAACTATTATCAGCAGCGCAGGGATCTAGGATAACTCCAAGGGACTTGACAAAAAAGGCTCTCTACTAGTTTACAAGGAATTGTCAGTCTGAATTCATATTGAAGGATACGACTTTTTTTATTTCCTCCATGAATTTTTCTTCTAGTGTAAGTGATATGCATCTTCTTTCACAATATGACAAACATGGAAATATGTATTGTATGATAACACATGTATACCCTATATCATATTACAAGAACTGATCATTCAGAGGAGGGGACCAACTCCTCATCTTCTCTTTACTCTATATTTGCTCACCTAATATTTTTTATGGTTCTGCTATATAATTCTTGAGAGAACTAGCAGAATTTTCCTCAACAGATCATTCAGCTCTCTCCTCTTTAGGGAATAGACTAAAATCTGTTTTTAAGCTTGAATTTTATAAGGGATCTTTTCTTTCTCTTTTTTCCCCATCTATTCTGCTTTGTAACACAATTCTCTACCCTATTGTCAAGGGACAACTCTCCCCTCCTCTTCTTCCTCTTCAGGATCCTTTTTTTTTAAACCAAATCAATTCGATTCAACAATTATTTCTTAAGCACTTACTTCTATATTCCAGGTACTATGTTAGGCATAGAGACAAAAATGAAGCTATTGCTACCCTCAAGGATCTAACATTCCATCTGTAGAAACAATCTGCACAAAGAAAATTAAACATAAATTACACCCAGAGAAATTTCCAGAGGGAGAGTGCTAGAAAATGTAGGGTGGGGTGGAGAATAGGAAAGATTAAAATATGTTTTCTGTGGGAGGTGGCAATTATAGAATTTAATTTTACCTCCCTTAAATACTCTGAATTGCTTTCAGTAATCAGCTTCATGTACATATGTTTCCTATAACCATAGAAGAAGCATGGTATAATGCATAGAATGTTAGACTTTAAATCAGGAAAAAATAAATTCAAATCTTATCTCTGACATTTATTAGCTGTATGATCATGAACAAGTCAGTTGAACTCTACATGCTTCAAGAAACATATTAGGATTTATCTACTAAATCATTGATGAGTCATGACCTGCATTGATTGAAAGCATTTCTATAGCAAGAACTCCTTAAACTAATAAAATAATAGATCTGCCTATGCCAACACATATTCTCAATATTATCACAAGGAAACAAGTATAAATCAGGTTGTAAAATCTCTAAAATGATAATGCTCTCATTATCTTATATGGATGGTTCTGTATAATAGAGTTCCATCAAATAAATGTTTTTGATTAATGGTTTAGTTATCCAAAATAATAGTTCCCATGTTGTCTCAGGAACCTCATTGTTATTGGGGGAAATTTATCATTGTCATAATAAATAATTGGGAAACTGCCCACAGTCCTTACCTTTATGTCACTGACAAATTATTTCTGCAAACGCAACCAAAACATTAGATACAACATTATTAGAAATGCCATATTTAAATGACATCTGGTAGCTCTTCTGTGTTTCATTGCTGGTTTTCATTCATTCATTCATTTAAATATATATTGAATGTTTACTATTTAGAAGGATGAACAAAACAAGTTATTCCATATTTGACATCAAGAAGAAAGGTATTTTTTAAAATTCTGTATTTAGATATATTTGGAATATCATACACAATCTGCTTAAATATTCATTGCCTTTATTCAGGGATATCTTTAAGTATGACATAAATATGTATCTAGATGTTGTCTTTCTCAGATGCTTCTTCTAACCCTCACACTTAATGAAGATAATTAGAATGACACTTCTTTTTTTAAAATGTTTTATAAGAATATGAAATATTCTTTTTGAACAATTATTTTTTCTCTTTCAATAGAGTTTTTCTTTATATATTCTTGTTCTTTTTATTATTATTCAAAATTAGTTGTAGAAGGGCAAGCAATCCTTTACAGGAAGAAAAAAAGATTAATTATAAGCTTTGGTTGTCTGATATTAATCTAATGATTCTAAAAATGTTGTTTTCTTCTGGTATTTGTTTTTTAAGAATATATTTGCCTAAAATTAAACAGAAAAGTCTGAGAGTTTCTTATATAATTACCTTTCCCCCTCTTTGTATCTTGAATTGGTTTTATTTGTTGATCATTCTACAGATTTCTTAAAAAGTTTTAGTTATAAAAATAATTTGGAACATTTGAGTGCAAAAGGGTAAAAAAGATATTAATGCCATAGGTATTAACTCTAAATCATATTCTATTATATTGCTTCAATGACTATACACTTATAAATGCAGATATACCCTTCAATGCAGATTGAAAAATCGAGTTTACTTGTCCTATAAAGTCCTTACTTCTTTTATAAGAGCAACCTAGCTATTCATCTTATCTTATCCCATCTTTAAAAAAATCCTTTACTTTCTCTTTCCCTCTCCCTCATTCCCTCTCTCCCTCCCTTCCTCTCTCTCTTTATCTCTCTCTGTCTCTGTCTCTCTCTTTTCTGCTCCTCCTCCTCCTCCTACTTCTTCTTCTTCTTCTTCTTCTTCTTCTTCTTCTTCTTCTCCTTCTTCTTCTTTTTGTCATACATTTCTCTGATATTATTTTTATATAGATACACATAAGTAATTCTGTATTTCTAATATAGTCTGTTGACTCCAACCATGTATTCCTCTATTGTTCTTTGAAGAGGCCTCAACTCTAGTTCTTCCTAGAAAGACTGTTATATGCCTGCATAATGTCACTTATAATACATTTAAGATAATATAGAATGTAACTGAAGGAGGAAAATCTTTATTCAAGCTATGTAAGCTAAATAACTTCTCTAGCTTTTCTCCTATGATAGTAGGAGATTTTAGGTTTAGCTTTATCAGGGTTATTAAAAGAGTGAGGAATCATTATTTGTAGCATAGGTATAAAAAATCACTGTCTCTATTACATTGTTGGGAATTGTTTCCAGAGGAATCTTATTTTATTTTCTTATTCTGAATATTCCATTATCTCAATGATTTTTGACAAATTGTTTTATTATTGACAAATTGATAAGTTGCTTTAAATACATAATCTCATGTAAGCCAGACCCAAACCCTGTAAGTCAGGAACTACAGGTGATATTATCCTATTTTATAAATAAAAGTTACTTATTTTCCAGTAAGATGTCAGAATTTCTTCTATTTTTTTCATTCTTTTGAAATTGTTTTATTGTTCCCTCCTGTGTTAGAGAATTATTAGTTTCCTTTTGTCCAATTCAAAATTTTAGGTAACCATTTTCTTCTTTGAGGTTTTGGACATTTTGGGGAATTATTATCTTGCTTGAGGATTTATATTTCCATTTTTAGAGAGCTGTTTTACTCAGTGAGTTTTTGCTATCAACTTTATTTTTTTTGTCATTTTCTTTTCTAATTTTTTCTTTTAAGTCTCTTATTTGACTTTTGATCCTCTTTTGGAACTCCTGTTAAAGTTCATACAGGAGTCTGCCAACCTTTCACATTTTCCTTAAAGTCTTTACCTGTTTTCAGTTTTGTATTACTGTCCTTTTTTGAGCTTACATTTTAGTCCTCTCTCTTACCAAAATAGTTTCCCAGTGTTAGACTTTTTATTTGTCTTTCACTCCTTTGGGATATTATTTTTCCTGCCTTTGCCAATATATTGAAACTTTGCTTTTATTCCTGGGGTGAAGGAAGTGCTGTCAAGCTTATACTATGGTCTATTCCAGTGCCTTGGGTCAGCTCGACTATCTTTCAGGTCACAGACTGAGCACTCTGCAGAGATGCCCTAGTTGACATGCTGTGGGGAAGCTAGCAACTGTTCTGTTCAGATGCTGCTTATGCTAGATGGTGTTGTGTTCTGCCCTCTCCCACCAAGGCTGGCTTCTGTTGGATTTTCTTTCATCTTATAATACTCTCTATGTCTTATTTGGTTATAAATTCTTCCCTTTTTGAAAGTTCTTCCAGGTAAACTGCTCTGTGTTCCCCTATTTTATTTGTGGTATCACTCTTTACATATAAATTATATATCCATTTTGAACTTATCTTGATTTAGAGTGTGAGATATTGGTTTATATCTAGCTTCTGCTATACTGTTTTTCAATTTCCCCAGCAGTTTTTGTTAAAGAGTGAGTTCTTGTCCCAAAAGCTGTGATCGTTGAGTTTATCAAATTCTAGATTGCTAAAGTCATTTGCCCCTGTATATTGTGTATCTATTCAACTCCATTCATCTACCATTCTATGTCTTAGCCAGTAGTTGATTATTTTGATATTTGAGATTTGTTCTCATTTGGCAACTTATTTCACATTTTTTCAATAATTCCCTTGATATTCTTGACATTTTGTTCTTCCAGATGATAGTTATTATTTTTCTAGTTGTTGTAAAATAATTAGTTGGTAGGTCAATTGATATGGCACTGAATAAGTAAATTAATTTAGGCAGAATTGTCATTTTTATTATATTAGCTCAAACTACCCATGAACAATTAATATTTTTCTAATTTAGACCAGACTTTATTTCTGTGAAAAATATTTTGTAATTTTGTTCATATAATTCCTGTGTTCTCCTTGCAAAGTAGATTCTCAGGTGTCTTATATTGCTTACAGTGATTTTAAATGGAATTTCTTTTTCTAACTTTTGTTATTGGATTTTGTTGTTAATATAGAAATGTGGATGGTTTATGTAAATTAATTTTGTTTGCTGCAATTTTACTAAAGTTATTATTTCAACTAATTTTAGTTGATTTTCTAGGAATTTTCCTTTCAAACCTATTCTTTTTCCTTTTAGTCTGTTCCTCCTCATTGGTGCTTTGCTTTTTATCACCTCACCCCTTTCTCCCATCCTTCTATTATCAACACCACCCCTGCCCTTCTCTTATTCCACTTCTACTTCTCTTATTGTGATAAGATAGGATTCTATACCCCATGAATATTTTAGTTATTCCCTCTCTGAGTCAGTTACCATGAGAATAAGGTTATACCTGTCACCACCCTCATCCTCCCCACCACAGTAATAATTTTCATACCTCTTTAAGTGAGATAATTTACCAGATTCTATCTCCCCTTTCCCTCTTCTCTCAGTGCAAATCTTTTTTCACACCTTGATTTTATTTTTTCATATCATATCATCCTAATCAGCTGATTTTCATACTTTCTCTACCTATACTCTTCTATCTGGTCTACTACTCATAAAAATTTTTAATAATTACAAATCTCCTCTTTCCATGAATGAATACATACATTTTTGACCTTATTGAGTCCCTTAATTTTTCTTCCTCATTTACTTTTTTAGGGTTTGCTTGGGTTTTGTGTTTAGACATTAACTTTTCTGTTCAGGTATGGTCTTTTCAACAGGAATGCTTGGAAATGTTCTATTTTATTTAATGACCCTTTTTTGCTCTGAAAGAATATACTTATTTTTACTGAATAGGTGATATTGGGTTATAAGCCTATATCCTTCATCTTCTAGACTATCATATTCCATGACATCTGTTAACTTAATATGGAGGCTGCTAAATCCTGTTTAAATCCTGACTGCAGTTCCATGGTGTTTGAAATTGCTTCTTTTTGGCTGCTTACAGTATTTTCTTCTTCACTTGGGGGGATAGGAGGACTCTTGAATTTAGCTATAATATTCGTGGGAGTTGTCATTTGTGGATTTCTTTCTGGAGGTGATCTGTGTATTATTTCAATTTTTATTTCATTGTCTGGTTCAAGAATATCAGGGCAATTTTCCTCGATAATTTCTTGTATTATGATGTTCAGGCTTTTATTTTTTTTAGTATTGTTTTCAGTTGTCAAAAATATTTTAAATTACCTCTCTTGGATCTGTTTTTCTGGGTCAGTTGTTTTTGCAAGGAAATATTTCACATTTTCGTCTTCATTCTTCTGATTTTGTTTTATTGTTTCTTAGTGTTTCATGAAGTCTTTAGCTTCTAGTTTCCCAATTCTAATTTTAAGTAATGATTTTTTGAGCCTCCTTTTTCATTTGGCCCATTTCTTATTGCATTGCTTTAATTACTTTTCCCCTTTTTTCCTTCTGCCTCTATTAATTGGTTTTTGAAATCCTTTTTGAGGTCTTTCAGTATCTGAAAATAATTCATATTTTTATTGAATCTTTTCGTGTGTTTGCTTTGCTTTCATTGTCCTCTTCTGTATCTGTACCTTGCTCTTTATCTCTATAAAATTTTCCTATGGTTAGGTTTTTGGGGTTTTTGGGGGGGACATTGTTTTGATGTTTATTCATTTTCCCTGTCTTTTTCTTGACTTTCACTTTTATTTTAAAGGTAGGCTCTCTTCTCAAGGAGGATAGTGCTCTCTCTTAAACTTCAGTTCTTCCTTGATGTCACCCTTAGCCTTATTTCTGCATTTCTGTAAGTTTCAGTTCTTCCAAGATGGTATGTTGGCCTGTGGGCTCAGAGCTCTAATAGTCACTTCCTGCTGCTGATTTAATCACCCTCTGAGACTATTTATGGCTTGCAGTGCTCAGAGCACTTTGAGCTACCTTGGCCTGGGACTCTAGCCTCAGGCTTTTGGTCTCATTCTGGGTTTGATCAGGTCAGGCACATTGTGTACTGCTTTGCCCTGGGGCTCCACAATGAGCATTCCTAAGGGATAGCTAGGTCTGTCTTTTAGGCCAGCCCTTTTCCCAGACTATCTTTGCTGGGAATTTGGGAGACTAGCTCTTAGTTTACATTGGTAAGGAGAACAATGCAGACTATTTCAAACTATGGTTCTCACTATAAGCTTGAGCTGGGGATCTTGGCTTCACTCTGGATATACACAGATTAGGCACAAAGCACAGACTTCATTGCACTGGAATTCCAGACCTAATTGCAGGATTGCTTAGAATTTTAAGGAGTATGCATTGGGTTGTTCTGCTGTTTGCTTAGGCAAGGTTTCAAAGTCTGGATGTTGGCTTGGGCCCAGGTTCAAAACCTGGAACATTATTTGTTGCATCAGGTTGTGAGTTGCATTTGTCTGTACCTTATTCCTTGTTGTAACCTCCTACTGGCTCTGCTACCTTCTCATACCAGAGACCCAGATGTTCTCTACCTATCTTTCAAGTTGTTCTCTGCATGAAAGTTGCTTCATTCTCTTTCTGTTTTCTTTTTTTTTACTCCAGTATTCATTTTGTGGTTTTATTTTAAGATTGTCTGGAGAGGATTCTCAACCATTTTTGCTCCCTCTCACACTGATCCCTTAAGCTTTTTTCAAGGCTTTTAAATATATTATCTAATTTGAGATTCATGGAGTAAAGTATTGATATGTTGCAGTCTGCATGATAGTAGGAAATGTCAATGTCATTGATGTCATACATCCAAGGAAATGGTCAAAAAATACTCTCATCATTTTCATTCTACACAGAAAGGCCAATCAGACTCTGGCAATGATGGTTTAGAGAAGATTTCTGTTTCTTATTTCTGTTTTCTTCTAGTTTTCCCAATTAATTAAATAAGTCAACCAATTATCATCTTTTCATCTTAGGCAATTTGGGCAGCAAAAAGTGCCAAAGTGAATGAGGTTGTATCAGGTGAGGTAGGGAGGAAGCAGTGCAGGAATAAACGATGGAGAGTAGGAAAATGCTTGGCATTCTTATTTGGGCAATTAAAATAATTTTGAAGTAAAATGCATGGGAAAAGAACAATAAACATTAAGATGTCATACACAAAATTTAACCTTCTCTGCATGGTTCATGACTATCCTGAATGATCCTACTTAAACTACTGGAGCTGGCATTTTCTACTATTCTACTCTTAGATTTAGCCATAGAATTGAAAATTTACATACATACACTCACAGTTACATAAAACTAATATAATTTTCCCATTAATTTAATCATTGGTATAGAGCCAGTACTTGGATAATTTGTCCTTTTCTGAAAATATTTGCACAGATCTACTAAGCAAAATCCTTAACAAATCTGTTTCCAGCATGACCTTTAACAGCTTACATCTAGCACTTACAATTAATTATTTATAGCAACCAAAAGTTGGGATTCCCAATGAAATAAAACATTTATTTGTGACCTGGATGGCATGCAGACATTAACCTTTACACTATGTCCAATCTATTTTGGTACCACTTTTGGCATAGTGACAGTACAGATTATAGAAAGTTCAAGACCTGATTTTTAAATCTTGTAAATTGGTTTCAAAATTAATGTTACCTTAAAGCCCAACACATGAAGACTTATTCTCTCTGGTGTGATGATTACTTCTTGAGAGTATCTTCACTACTTTAAGAAGTTACAGTAATGCTCTCAGAAACCTGAGACATTGAATTGATAATTCAATCTTTCAAATAGGCCAAATACATTTCTTCTTTTTATGGATATGAAAGAATCGCAATTCAGATAATAGAAAACAAGAATTTTCAATACAGCGAAGAGTTGAACATACTAAACTGAATATATGTTCAGGTCACTTCAATAATCTCTTTTTTAAAGAAAGAGAGGTGTTTATTTTTTTAATTGGTTCCTCTTAACTCCACTATTGACTTGAATGATGGAGGGGAGCTTTTTAAATTTGTGGGCATCCAAAGCAGTTTTTATTATTGCCTGAAAATCAGATAGATACACAGTATTCTGAGCTTTGAATTGGTTGAATTGAGTAAAAGAGAATAGTTTGTTAAAATGAATTATAAAATATTATTTTTTATTTTTCTCGACACAAATATGTTGGGCACAAACAACAGCATATGTGTTTCTTGTTAAAGAGGAAAAGAATCTAAGGAGGGAGTGAGGAAGGAAGCAAAAAAGGAAGGAGGGAGTGAGAAAACAAGGGAAGAAAAAAATCAACTATTGTTTTTGTTGTTTGGTTATTTGGTTATGTCTGACTCTACATGATCCTATGGATGATAGCATGGTAGGCCCTTCAATTTCCACTATTTTCTTTAGTCTCTGAAAGTCCATGTTCATTGTTCTCATGCCACTATCTATCTGTCTCCTCCTCTGCTATCCCCTTCTCCTTTTGCTTTCAATCTTCACCAACATCAGGGACTTTTCTAACAAGTTCTTTCCTTTCTTTCTGAGGTCAAAGCATTTAAGCTTCAGCTTCAGGACCTTCAAGTGAATAGTCTGAATTAATTATTTAAATATTGTCTGATTTGATCTCATTGGACTGAAATTTAAATTTTCAGTTCCTCCCACCAAAGCTTTCATAGTGTTTTACTAGGTGATAATGAATTGAATTCTCTAGTACTTAGAATTATTGCTTGCACATTTTTATGTTTTGAACAAGTTTAATAACTTGCTATAAATCTTGTAAACATCTGACTGGTAGTCTATGGGGGACTAACCTTTCATATTCCTTTGTTTTGATAGTTTTATTTGTGACTTTTGGAATTTGAAAGGAAGCCTTCACTAATACTTATTTAATTGGATAGGAGCTGTAGTTATATATCTATGAAGTTAATTTCTATCCTGAAATTCTGTATTTTATAATAAGCACAATATATAATAATTTATAATAACTGATTTTTAGAACAACATTATTCATTCCCTTTCAAAATCTGAAGCTTGAAATCTTTAGTCAAGTTGAATAGTAGACCTCTAATATCATTGGTATTTCATAAATAGAATGCTGTTTTTTTATTGTTTTATTTTGTTTAAATATTTTGTTGAATTTTTTTATTTTTAAATTTCAATTTTTATTAATTTGAAAACAAGCTTACAAATAATAAATATTAATAAACCCAAGAAACGCAGGTATACGCATTACATTAGGCTATTAAAGATTTGAATTCCTCTTTCTCAAATAGTTCTTTAAGTTGAAGGTCAGTTGAGGTCTCCTTCTGCTGCATTAAATTAGCAATTCTTTTGCTAACTCCCTGGGCATCAGTTTTGGATATGGAAGGAGAGTATAGCCTCTCAGAGGCCAGTGGTAGAGACTCCCAGTACTCCTCCTTGCCCTTGCTATAATCCAGGGCATGGTGTGCATGCTCAAGCCACTCCCCCATCTGCCATGTTTTTCAGAAGCATTAGGTACCTGCTCCACAGCAATCATTCTGATATGATAAAGTGCACACCCACAGCAGTTCCCAATGTACCTGAAATCTAAGTTGTAGGCTTCTCTGGCATATTTTGGGATATCCCATTTTGTAGCAACTTTGAGTTCCAGACCAAAAAGGAAATTTGTAAGATTGATAAATCTTTATTTACTGTATTCTGGAGTATGACAAGTCAACAGGTAATTCATCAAAAGGGCTTTTTATCTAGCAGCCAGCCTCCAAGCCCTCTTTCATGAAGTTCACAGTTTTTAAACTAGTTGTGGGGTTAAAATGGTAGTTCATGCCAACAAAAGAAACTCCTGCTTTAACCCGCCAAACTAAATATTGTCCAGGAGTCAAACCATGAGATCTTCTGACCCAATGCACATTATAGTGGCCACTAGCTTTCCATATTCTTTTTATATTTCATCTGCCTGTAGGCTTCTTCAACCTGATCAGAATACTCTGCAATCAGAAAGTTCACATTCTTTTTCATAAAGATTGTTAACTGTTGTCAGAAAATTTTTTTCACTTCAGTTTCATTCTTGCAACTCAGATATGATGGTGTCTGACTAACTTTGCTGACACAAAGTGTCTCCTTTGTACTTATGTTATCATATAATGCATATTTCTATGTTCATCGTTATGAGAGAAGACATATATTACTTACATGAAAGAAAAATTCATGGAGAAATAATGTTATATTTCCATTTTAATTTGTATTCTATCTTTTCCTTCTATGGCAGAGGACAGAAATTTGTTTTGACTCCTGTTCTTACCACTTCCGACTTTAATGATGTTGGACAAATCACTTAAACTTTCTGTCCCTCCATGTCCTCATCTATAAAATAAAGGATATAGACTAAGGTCTATTCCAGTTCTGAATCTATGATCCAATGATATTATAATGATGCTGCTCCTGCAACTGATGCTAATGATGGTAATTATTGGTAGTATATATGATCTTTGTGTTCATGTAGATGAATGACATATGAAGAATGGATAGGGTACTGGACTTTGAGTACCAGAAGACCTGTATTGTGTAATGCAGGATTTATGCAAGATTTCTTGCATTTGCAAAATCATCCTAGGCAATTCTGTCAGTTAGGAGAATGGAACTCTAGCCCAGCAGGTGACAGTCCCAGGAAATGAAAGTTTGAGATGGGACTATAAAGACCCCTGCAGAACCAACCTGGGGGTTCTGATTTCCTTGACCTAACCCAGACACCCAGCTACCCCTTGACTTCCTTTGGGGACCTGGGAGGGATTGAGGGAGGTGGAGCATGGACAGGGAATTAGATTAGGTCAGCCTAGCAATAGGAACACCCCAAACCAATTCATCAACTATATCTGGCTAGCTGGTGGATCACATAACATCAGGGCAGTGTAAATTATCTCTGGCTGAGGGCTGGTTCCCTCAGTCTGACCTTACCTTCTAGGTACATAGCCAACACTGGCCAGTTGCCCTTAGCAACAGCTTCTCCAGACCCTAAACCCTCTTTCTTCAGTTTTCCTTTCTGAGTTTAAATAAACCCTTAACCTGAAACTGTGAGCTTCTGTAGTTATTTATAACATCATCCTGGGCTAAGGGGCTGAAGAGAGGGGAGAATAGCAACCACTTGACTTCAAAGGAAGTACTGGGCAAGCATCCATTTTATTCAGGAAGTGTGTGAGCTTCACTTCCTGTTGAGTTCTGCTTTCACTCCAGCAGGGAGGGGCTCCTCACTCTCCACCTTAAAGGAGCCTATAGACAGCAGGGAGACTGACTGGGCATCACAGCTCAGGCTACACATCCCTGACAGTCTCAAATCACCAACTACAGTAGTTACAGGCTCCCTGGCCCAGGTGACTCACTTATACCACCAGCTCCCCTATTATCAGACACTTTTCCCCTATATTACAATTGAAACTTCACTTTGGTTTCTTCACTGCCATAAGCCTGAGAAAATGACTAAGTATCTCTTTGAGTACCAATTTTCTGATTAATATAATGGGGATAAAAATTAAACTAATTTTACATGGTTTTGTGAGTATCAAATGATATTAAGGGAATATAGAACACCTTATAATATTTTAAAAATATGAACTAGTATAGGATATGATGAAGAGAATACACATGCAGATCTTTGAAGTGCTAAAATAAGCACATTTTTGATGGCTGACATATTTATGCAAATGTTCCACATTTTTCAAAATATACTTGTCTGGAAGTTCCTCTATGTGCAAGAGATATCCACAAAAGGACTGTCAGGTGCCTACTTCCACAAAATATATCTAGCAACTCCAAAAAAAATACTGCACAGTAGTGCTTATGGCAGAATATAGTGGGGACCATCTTCAATTTGTCTCCTGATAATGTATTTTAATCACTCATAAACAAAATTATGCCTATTAGTATATACAATTATCCAGTGTACTATCAGATAACTAGTGCCTCAGTGAATATAGCCTGAGTCCTAGTTCCAAAGAGTTATTTCCTTCATGGAAAAAAAAGTAAATATAATGCTTTGGACAAGCCAGGTAAGTGCTGTCCTGTTATCTGAGCAAAGCAAAGAGATGGTGACCTACTTTCCTTTAACATTTTCCCCACCAGCGATATTAAATCAAATGGAGCCCATTAAAACCATCACAGAAGGCAGACAATGGTTTCCCTCTGATTGCCAGACTCAGCCTGGTAGCGGTGGGAAAGTTACTAAAGTCATTTGTATTAACTCATTACCATGTCACCTCATTCCATGCCCCCACTGGATAAGTAGCAATAAGACAGGCCTGCCTCAGAGCATGCCACACACTCCCCATTAGAGCAGATTCTAATAGCACCCAGCTGTTGAAGATTACCCCAGACAGTTATGGAGATTTAAGAAGGAGAGTCTGCTACTGATTCAGGACATATTCCCGAGAATGTTCTGCCATTTATTCTAGAGCAGGGATAAAGCTAATTTGATGAGAAGTATTCATGAATGATTTGTTGCATGTAGGTTACCGTAATGCTCCCAGCAGAATATTCTTCTTGCACTTTAATTCAAGGTAATGATATTGTCGCAACTTAGGTTGGCTCTTAAAATGCACTTGAATAGCACATCAACAGGCAGAACTTCAGAGTGAGTTCCAAAGGCTTTAAATTCTCTGAAAAATGAACAGACAAAAGAGCAGATTTGATATATTAAAACTCTGAGCCTTCCATCCCACATCCCTTTTTCCCCTCAAAATGTCAATAACTGTCAAAATCACCTCCTGTCTCTAAGAAAATCAACTGGCTTATTAGAAGCCAGATGGAAGGTGCAGAGCTAGAAATTGTCTCTAGGTAGGTGTCCCTCTTAAAATGCCTTCTCGAAAGTCTTAAAAGGCTAAACAACCTGCTCAGTTGGAAGAGAATGCAACTGTGAGTTTAGGAGAACAATTTTTTTTCAAAAAAATTCTCACTTGTATTGGTTTGGATTTGTTAATGAGGATAATAATGAAAGTTCTTATGCTTTTCTCATCGTGGTATCTCTTTCTATGTCAAATTTAAATAAAAATCAAATCATCTACTAAATTATGAAGGTTATCCATTTTTGTTCAATATTGACATGCCACTTTATTTTCTTATATCAATGCACACTTGAAGATGGAATGATGCAAGTAAAGCCTTTTGTAAACTCTAAAGTCTTAAGTAAAAGTCACATTTTGATGGAGAAAAAAAGTTGACTGGATTATCATTTGAATAGACCTTGGGGACTTCCGCATTAAGATGGCCCAGAGTAGAAGCAAGGCTCTTCCTCTTCTCTCCACTGACCAATATAAAGTGCCTCAATAGGACAAAACCAAAATCAGATGATTGAAGGGGGTCCACGGTAGGACATAGCATTAAGGTAGGCAAAGTTTGGGTATTACCACACTAAAGGGAAGCAAAATAACTCCCACTAAAACCCAAGTTCTTACCAGAGCCAGAGCAAGCACAGGATAAACTCTAGGTTTTCAGGGGGTGGGGCTGGCTGAGGACACCACAGACTTACCTCTAAGAGCAGCAAGACTAGGCACCCCAGGAGGTTGAGGAACACAGAGCTTGGGTGCAGAGATAGAGCAGGGCTGCACAAAGCAGACACCACCATGGAGACTCGAAAAAAAGTCTCAGGGCAAAAACCTCTCTGGAATTCAATACAAAGACTTGCCTAAACTCCTCACTCAGACTTCTGGCTGGGAAAGGAAGGAAAAATTCAACAAAGTCATGACCACCAACATCCAAGAAATACAATGTACACACACCAAAAAGAATGAGAGAAAGGCATTGGCCCTGGGTATTTTTTATGGAGAAAAAATCCAGACCACAGAGGAGACAGCAGAGGAAGAAAAACAAGCAAACAAATCCAAACTTTCCCCCCAAAAAAGGAAATTGGTGATAAGCTCTCTAAGAAATCAGGCAGAAAATTGAGAACCAAATTGAAAAGATAGGAGAAAATTGGCAAGAAAAGTGGGAAATAGTTAAAAAAGAAAATGGCAGTTTAAAAGACAGAATCTCCCACTTAGAAAAAGAAGCCCAGAAATCAAATGAAATGCTAAGCAAATTGAAGAGCAGAAAAGACCTGCTGGAAGCCATGAAACACAGGATAGACCAAACTGAAAAAGGAAAATCAAAAAATCATAGCTGAAAGCCAGTCTTTAAAGATGAGAATTGGGCAAGTAGAAGCTAATGATCCCACAAGAAGCAAGAATTAATAAAGCAAAGTCAAAAGAATGACAAAATAGAATGAACCATGAAATAACTCTCTGAGAAAATGGCTGACCTGGAAAACTGGTCTAGAAGAAACAATCTGAGAATCATTGGTCTTCCTGAAAAATCAGAAACAAAAAGGAATCTTGATAGCATACTACAAGAAATTTTCCAAGAAAACTTCCCTGATGTTCTTCAACAAGAGGACAAAATAGACATTGAAAGAATCCATAGATCACCCTCTACAGTAAATCCTCAAAAGACAACCCCCAGGAATGTAATTGCCAAATTCAAGAGCTTGCAAGCTAAGGAGAAAATATTGCAAGAAGCCAGAAAGAGACATTTCAGATATCAAGGAGCACCAATAAGGATTAGACAGGTTCTGGCAGCCTCCACACACAAGGCTTGGAATATAATATTCAGAAAGGCAAGAGAATTGCATCTACAACCAAGGATTACCTACTCATCAAGACTGATGATATACTTCTTGAGGAAACATGTGCTTTCAACAAAATAGATCTCCAAATATTTGTAAAGAAAAGACCAGAACTAATAGGAAAAGTTGATATTCAAATACAAATATCAAGAGAAACAGGCAAAGGTAAATAAGAAAAAGGGGGGATTGTTAAAAAAATTTTAAGGGCTTCAATAAGGTCAAATTGCTTATATTACTATGTGGAAAATGTTTTTCATAACTCTCAAAAATTATATTTAATATTATAATACTTAGAAGAATTTTTCATAGGTAGAGTTTAGAGTACTAAGTAGTTTAAGATGATATGCGAAAAAAAGAAAAAGAAAAAGGGGAATAGAAAATAGCACCAAGATAAACCTGAAGGAATAAGAAAAATAAGGTAATTCATAACATATAATGAAGCACAAAGGAGGGGGAGAGAAAGAATACTATTACAAGAAGGAGAGGAAGAGAGCCCTAATAGGAAATAATCAAACTTTACTCTCAATGGAATCAAATCTGAGAGGGAAGAGAACCTAGAACCACTGGGGTACAGAATTCTATCATCTTCTGGGGAAGTTGAAAGGGAAAAACTAAGGGATGGGAATGGGTCAGGGAGTACAGAAAAGGAGGGAAAGAGAGAAGGTAGGGAATTTAATAGACCCTAAAAAATAAGAGGGAAATAAAAAGGGAGGGGGCAGAAAGGGAAGTAAAATAAGGGTGGGGATTAGGGGAACTGATTAAAAGCAAACCACTGGTATAGAAAGAAATAGCAAAAGAAGAAAGGGCAGGACTAGGAGAGGAAATCAAAATGTTGGGGAACACTCAGGTGGTAATCATAACTCTGAATATGAATGGGATGAATTCACCCATAAAACGGAAGCAAATAGCCTAGTGGATTAGAAACCAAAATCCTACCATATTGTCTACAAGAAACATACATGAGGCAGGTAGACACACACAGGGTAAAGGTAAGAAGATGGAACAAAATATATGGGGCATCAACTGAGAAGAAGAAAGCAGGAATCACAATCATATTTGACAAAGTCAAAGTAAAAATAGATTTGATTAAAACATATAGAGAAGTAATTACATCCTGATAAAAGGCAGTATAGACAATGAGGTTATATTACTACACAGCATGTATGCATCAAGTGGTATAGCATCCAAATTTCTAAATCAAACCAAAAAATTAATTAGAAAGAGGTAAGAGATGTTAATGAAATCTTAGAAAAATTAGACTTATTAGATATGTGGATAAAAATAAAGTGGGACAAAAAGGACTACATCTCCTTACATTCACAAAAATTTACCATGTACTAGGGCATAAAAACATGGCAAACAAGTGCAAAAGATCAGAAATAATAAATGCAAACTTTTCAGATCATAATGCGATAAAAATAATAATTAATAACGGTACACAGAGAGGTAAATATTAATTGGAACTTAAATAATATGATTCTCCAAAATAGGTTAGTTAATGAATAAATCATAGAAACAATAATTCCATTGAAGAGAATGACAATGATGAGACATCCTACCAAAATCTATGGGATGCATCCAAAGCAGTACTCAGGGGAAAATGTATCCTTGAGTGCATATATTAACAAATAAGGGAGGGCAAAGATCAATGAACTGGGCATGCAAATAAAAAAATAAACTAGAAAGGGAACAAATTAAAAACCAGTTAAAAACTAAATTCAATATTATACAAATCAAAGGAGACATCAATAAAATTAAAAGTAAAAGAACTATTGAATTAATAAATAAGACTTGAAACAGGTACATAGAAAAAACAAATAAAATTGAGAAAGTACTGTTCAGTCTAATTTTTTAAAAAAAAGGAAAGAAGTATACAAAATTAACAGTATCAGAGTTGAAAAGGGAGACCTCACCTCTAATGAAGAGGAAATGATGGCAATCATTAAAAATTATTTTGCCTAATTATATAGCAATAAATATGACAATCTAAGTAATATGAATGAGTATTTATGAAAATATAAATTACCTAGATTAACAGAAGAAGAAATAGAATACTGAATTCCATATGAGAAGAATAAATTGAAAAAGCTATCAAAGTACTCCCTAAGAAAGATGGATTCACAAGTGAATTCTATCAAATATTTAAAGAACAACTAATCCCAATACTAACAAACTATTTGACCAAATAAGCAAAGAAGGAGTTCTACCAAATTCCTTTTATGACACATATAACTACTAATTCCAAAGGCAGGCAGATCAAAAACAGAGAAAGAAAACCAATCTCCTTAATGAATATAGATGCAAAAGGCTTAAATAGAATACTAGTAAAAAGACTCCAGCAAGTCATCATGAGGGTTATTCATTATGATTAGGTGGGATTTATACTAGGAATGCAAGGATGGTACAATAGTAGGAAAACCATCCATATAATTGACCATATTAAACAAACAAACAAAAATTACATGATTATCTCAATAGATGCAGAAAAATCCTTTGACAAAATACAACACACATTATTATTGAAAACAATAGAAAGTATAGGAATAGAAGGGCCTTTCCTAAAAAAATAAATTATATATTTAAAACCATCAGCAAGCATGATCTGCAATGGGATAAATTAGAAGTTTTCTCAATAAGATCCAGAATGAGAAATCCGGCCTCAGACACTTCCCAGCTGTCTGGCCCTGGGCAAGTCATTTGACCCACATTGTCCACCCTTACTACTCTTCCACCAAGGAACCAATACACAGAAGTTATGGGCTTAAAACAACAACAACAACAACAACAACAACAACAACAACAACAGCGAAAAAAAAATCCAGAATGAAACAAGGATGCCCATTATCACCTAAATTATTTAACATCATACTAGAAACCCTAGCAGTAGCAATTAGAGAAGAAAAAGAAATTGAAGGTTTTAAAATAGGAAATGAGGAGACCAAACTATTACTCTTTGCAGATGATATTATGGTCTATTTAAATACCCCCTAGAGAATCAATTAAGAAGCTAGTAGAAATAATCAACAGCTTTAGCAAAGTTGCAGGATACAAAATAAATGCACACAAATCATCAGCATTTCTATAAATTTCAAACACATCCTAGCAGCAAGAGTTAGAAAGAGAAGTTTCATTTAAAATCTCCCTAAATAATATAAAATGCTTAGGAATCCTTTTGCCGAGACAAACACAAGAATTATATGAAGACAACTATAAAACACTTTCCACACAATTAAACCTAGATCTAAACAACTGGAAAAAAACCCAATATTCTCATGGGTAGGATGAGCTAACATAATAAACAAGACAATCCTTTCAAAATTGATTTTCTTATTGTGTGCCATACCTATCAAAGTACCAGGAAACTTTTTTTACTGAATTTGAAAAAAAAACAAAAAACTATAACAAAGTTCATTTGGAAAAACAAAAGATCAAGAATATCAAGGGAAATAATGGAAAAAAATGTGAATGAGGGGGGCCTAGCAGTGCCAGATCTAAAACTGAAGTATAAAGAAGTGATCATCAAAACAATATGGTACTGGTTAATAGACAGAATGGAGGATTAGTAGAATAGACTTTGGGGTAAATGACCTCATCAAGACAGTGTATGATCAACCCAAAGTTTCCACCTTTTGTGACAAAAATCCACTATTTGAGAAAATCTACTGGGAAAATTAGAAAAGAGTATGGGAGAGATTAGGTTTAGGAGAACATCTCACACCCTAGACAAAAATAAATGTTAAGGGGGCAGCTGGGTAGCTCAGTGGATTGAGAACCAAGCCTAGAGACGGGAGGTCCTAGGTTCAAATCCGGCCCCAGACACTTCCCAGCTGTGTGACCCTGGGCCAGTCACTTGACCCCCATTGCCTACCCTTCCCACTCTTCCACCTAAAAGTCAATACACAGAAGTTAAGGGTTTAAAATAAAAAAAAATAAGTAAAAAAAAAATAAATGTTAAATTGGTGAATGACTTGAATATAAAGAATGAAACTAAATGTAAATTAGTTGAACACAGAATAGCATACCTGCCAAATCTTTGAAGAAGGAATAATTTCAAGACCAAGCAAGAATTAGAAAAAATTACAAAATGTAAAATAAATAATTTTACTACATTAATTTAAAAAGGTTTTGTAAAAACAAAACCAATGCAAGCAAAATTAAAAGGGAAGCAATAAATTGGGAAAAAATATAGCAAAAACCTCTGACAAAGGTCTAATTACTCAAATATGTAAAGAGCTAAATGAGTTGTATACAAAAGCAAGCCATTCCCCAATTGATAAATGGGAAAGGGATATGAATAGTCAAGTTTCAGATAAAAAAATCAAAACTATTAATAAGCACATGAAAAAGTGTTCTAAATCTCTTATAATGAGAGAAATGCCAATCAAAACAACTCTTAGGTACCACCTTACACCTAGCAGATTAGCTAATATGAAAGCAAAGGAAAGTAAAAAATGTTGGAGGGAGTGTGGCAAAATAAGGATATTAACGCATTGCTGGTGAAGTTGTGAATTGATACAACCATTCTAGATGGCAATTTGGAACTATGCCCAAAGGGTGCTCAAAGACTGCCTGTCCTTTGTTCCAGCCATACCACTGCTGGGTTTATACCCCAAAGAGATCATAAGTCAAATGACTTGTACAAAAATATTTTAGCCTCGCTCTTTGTGGTAGCAAAAAACTGGAAAACAAGGGTATACCCTTCAATTCAGGAATGGCTGAACAAATTGTGTTATCCATTGGTGATGGAATACTATTGTGCTCAAAGGAATAATGAACTGGAGGAATTCCATGTGAACTGGAAAGACCTCCAGGAATTAATACAGTGTTAAAGGAGCAGAATCAGGAGAACATTATACACAGAGCTGGATACTCTGTGGCACAATTGAATGTAATGGACTAGTAGAAGCAGTGCAATGATCCAGGACAATTCTGAGGGACTTATGAGAAAGAACACTATTCACATCCAGTGAAAGAACTGTAGGAGTAAAAACACAGAAGAAAAACAACTGCTTGATCACATGGGTAGATGGTGATATGGTTGGGAATGTAGACTCTAAACGATCTCCCTACTGCTAATATCAATAATATGGAAATAGGTCTTGATCAATGACACATGTAAAACCCAGTGTAATTGCTCATTGGCTATGGGAGCAGGGTGTGAGGAGGGGAGAAAAAGAACATGAATCATGTAATCATGGGAAAAAATTTCTTAATTTATCAACTAAATAAAATTTAAAAAAGAAAAGAACTTGGATCAAACTTTCCTCTGACCCTTAACTTTTTTGCTGTAAAGAAGTTAATGAACCTTTTGGAAACCTCAGATGACATTCCAAGAAAATCATTTTATAGAGGAATGATCTATGGGTCTCAGAACAGAGAATTTCCATGCCATAAGTCCTAAATAATGTCAAGACTCAAAATATTTCTATTCCAGTTCAGTCACATCAATACTATCAGAATATTAGCTGTGTTATAAGGAGAATCACAAGTTGTTTATTGAATTTTTGTTTTATTTTATATTAATCTGCAATATTTAAATGTTCAAAGATAGAGTTTTCATTTATTTAGATCTGAAAATTATATATGCATATACATATATATATATGTAGCTGTTGTAAATTATCTATAGTTACTATAGTCACTAGAAAACTTAGTTCAAATGACTTGCTCATGGTCTCACAGCTTGAGTGTTATCAGAGGTGAGCTTTTAATTTTTCTGAAATTGAGGCTAGTTCATTATCAAGTATTCCACATTTCCTCTCTAAATAAAATCCAAGAAAATATTGGTCACTATAGATGCATGTTCCCTACAACAAGGTACTTCAAATGTATATCCAAGTGATGTTACTTTAATCTGTAAAGGATATATTTTACTTATTGCTATTCTATGTAACATTTTGCAATCATTTATGGTTTCTATCTCTGATCTAACAGATGTAAAACGCTACTTAGGGGTGAGACATGGAAGACATTTGTACACCTTTCATCACTGAGCTAAATAAGGAGGATATCCTAGAGAAAGAATAATTTTGATGTGAGACTGTTTTCATGGGGTAGTGGGGAAAATATGCTGTTAACAAATAGCTCAATCTCTTATTTTTTAGATGTAGCATGAATTCCTGTGACTTTTAGCTATTCCTACGTCTTATTATCCACATTCAGCTTAATCTTAATAATACCCAAATATAGAAGGGAAATTAATGCTTGCTGATTTATCTCCCATCCTGAAGAATTCCTATCCAATAGCCACTTTGCCGGATTTCTTACTGACTTGTGCATTATTAGTTTTGCCCAAGACCGAATGGAGTAATCATTTTAAATAAGGTTATAAATATCTGGTTTAGTTTAATGTACATGTGTTCTTTACAAAATAAGAAAATGAACCAGTGGTTTGGGCACAGGAAATGAACATGAAGAGACAGGACAGAAGAAGAAAAGTCATTATTTTTCCTTCTTAGTTGTAAAAATTTTTTTTGTATTATCCAGAGAATTGATAAATCCTCTGAGTATAATCTGTTTGTGAAAGCAGAGGATTTATACAATAGGAGAGATTTTTATGTCTGGGGGAAAATATCCCTTAGGGAATTTGTTTTCTCAGGTGCATTTTTTAAGAGAATGAAATATCATTCAAGTGAAAGCCCTAGTTAACATTGGGATTCCAATACTGATTGCTCTTGCATTTATGTTAAGTCATCAACCTTCTAGAAATCTAATCATTGCTAAGTAATCTTTTTTTCTTCTTTCCTTTTTATGTACATTTATGTTTCTCCCTCTTTCCCTGTTGCTTTCTCTCTGTCTCTGTTACTATATGTCACTGTGTTTGTGCGTGTATGAGTTTCTAATAAAAAAAAATAGGCAGGGTGGCAAAATACCACATATAGAAAGATGGCCTGATAGTTAGGAAAACATGCATTCTCAAGTTTACCTCTAATATATGTTGTTTATATATCTCAAAGCAAATTATTTACCCTTTTAGTGTTTCAAAAAAATTCTCTGAGACTGTTAGTTGCAGTAAGTGCTGTAGTGCGGAGATAATCTCAATACTTCAGTGCCAATAATATTCATTGGTTTAAAGAATATCTCACCTGGTGCATCTTACATCAACAAAAATCACAGAGTAAAAAGAGAAATATGCTAAACAAAGATGTAGATAAAAGGAAAAATACGTATTTTTCTTACATGTACATATATGTACACATTTTAGTTGTATGTACATATATATTTCATGATCTTATGATCAGATGACCATGTTAGAAATGAGACTATCTGAGTATAATTTACATGGATTAATCTGCAGGCTCTACATAAACTTTCTCTCATCGTGCATTTTCTTAAAATGTTTGTTTATAATTCATGTTTCTATATAGATCTCAACACACACAGAATTAACAAATGTTTTGTCTATCCATGACTTTAGTCACACATATTACAGGCAAATTTTAATGAGTATTTACAGAGTTGCCAAGAAATCTTCATGCTCAAGAAAAGGCAATTTAAAAATAATATATATATTTTACAAGTGGTGACTCTTGACAACTTAAAAAAATAGAATGTCTAAACAACACTATGTCAGGGATGGGTTGCTTTAAGTCCAGGTCATTTTTTAAAGTTAGTTTTCCTAGACACAGAGTCAGGCATACAATAAATTAGAAGAGAGAAGTGAAGTGTAGACAAAAAAACTGCTCTATGCCTGACATTATGTAAACTCTCACTACAGACATGGGCTCATATTGGTCACTTAGGGCCCCTAATTTTCTAGTTTACAACTGGAAAGATTGTTAACAATATATCCTCCCAGACATGAGAAAAAAGTACCTTCTTTTTCCTATTCTTCTAGATTTTACTCACCAGCAAATTGCCCCACCACTCATGACCTTTTGGCCATATTTATTTTTGTTAGGAACTTTCTCAAAATAAGCAAAAAAAAAGTCTATGGTGTGATTTCATAGAAATTTTTATAAAATAGCAAAATCACTTTAAAAAATAATGTCTAGTATATCTTCTTTATTTTTTCTGTAAATTTAATTATCCCTCTAGGTCATTGGCTGTATATTCCCCTATTATTTTAGAATAAATTGAGAGTATTTTTGATAGTCATGGGTTTTTTGTTTGTTTCATTTTGTTTTTTTAAATCAAATTATTAAATGGCCTTTTTAAAAAAATTTTGTCAGTGTCTCCCAGGATCAAGCTGCATCATCTTTTACAATGTTCTTGTTTATCATGCCAGGGAAAGGATATTAAAAAGGGTATATAATGCACTATAAAATTTATTAGTTTACTTGGATTCCTGGATTGAGTATTAATGAATTTGTTTCTCTTGTCTGTTCTGGGAAGAATTTTAGTAACATATCCTTCTAGTTATGATTGAAAGAAAAGTTCCTTCTCATTTTAAAATAAAGATGGTTTTTGGAAACAAAACATAGCAAAAACTAAGAGGACAATTGAGTGTGATAATACTATGATATTCTACTTGGAAATAATTTACCATTACCCATTTGAGGTTACTCTGTTCATCCATTTGATCTTCAATGTTTTTATCCATGATTTGAACCACTTGGCCCATTCCTTCTTACCAACTAATTGCAGCAGAGCAAAAATGTAATTGTAAACTTACAGATTAAACTTTCTTTTCTAATCTCAACAAGCTGACTGCATATAAAGTTGGGTCATTCACGTGGTAAGAGAATGGCATAAGATAGGTTAAAAGTCCATGTCTTCCATTTATATTCATATAATGCAGGGAAAAAATTAAGGAATCTATGCATTTTGTTGATCCCCTATTGTGAATTTATGGGAAGCAATGGAAAAGAGGAACAGATCTGAATAGGTCATGAGCTATTTTCTTTTAGGTGATATCATAGATTCATCTGAGTTTGAGTATGTTTCAAACTAATTTCCCTCTTTACATCTCTCCTTGACACATTTTTGTGCTAATAACTACAATATCTAAATCATTGCTTATGTCATTCATATAATCATAGGATATATAAGAAATGATAATATATTTTGAGATCTCCACTTCTCCCCTGCTTCCCCTATATTCACCTATGTTTAGAAGAGAGTTTAATAAGATATTTAATAACAAGATATTTAATAATAATGTGAAACAACCAGTGGACCAGCTATATGTTTTAATTTTATCTATTCAAGAATGAGGACTCTAAAGGAAGACCCTAGTGTTTGGGGTAGAATCCTTATGAAAGTTTAATGGGAGGATATGAACAAATAAACAAGGAGAGAAGGAATGGAGGGTTTAAATATCAATGATTGAAAGGAATTTCAATTTTGATAAGATCATGACCTTTTGAAACATATTTGACAATAGTACGTAGAAGGTTTAAGAGAAGATGTATTTTTCCCCATCTTTGTTATTGCTATGGAATGATTACTAAATCTCTTCATAACTGGAATGCTAAATATAACATAATTAATTATTAATTTGGATCCCCCTATGAATATAAGCAATGATTATGACAGTTCACATTTCTCCAGTGTGAATATTTACACAAGAATATTTTCCTATAGGGAATATAAAAAGTGATCAGGAATATTCTTTCATTAAAAATTAATTAGAATGACTACTTGGTTTAGGGTCTGAATTACAAACTCTTAAAATTAAAGATGTATTATACTTGCCTAAGTGTTATACTTATTGGTTTAGGGTCCTCTGAGGCTCTGTAAATAAGGCAATGTATGCAGACAAAAAAGTTGATGACATCAACAATCTCCAAAGTCTAATGATGAATTTATGACCTTTTTGAATATTATTATTTTAATATGCAGAAAGTAATATGTATGAGAATTCCCTGAATTCTGAACACATTTCACACTTTTCTATTTCTGTATCTTTCTTCATCTTTTCTCTTTCTCTGCAGGTATTCCCCCCCCCCCTTTTTTCTTCTTAGCAGACTTTAACTTTTTTAATTTTATATTTTAACCAGATTGCATATCAATAACATTTTGATAGATGTTTTATGAGATTTCACAAATCATTTGCTCTCCCTCTCTCTCACACCTTTACCTTCCTCAAAGATGGCAAGTAATATGATGTGGGTGGTACATGTGCTATCATGCAATATATATTTCCATGTTGTGAAAGAAGATGCATATTACATATAGTAGAGAAAAAATCATGAAGGAAATAAATTGAAGAATGATATGCTTCAATCTTCATTCAGACTCCATTAATTCTTTCTATGGAGATAGATAACCTTTTTTAGTAGATTTTTTGCCCATCTCTCCATAATCAACCAAACTGTTGAAATAATTTTTTTGCACTGTTCAATTTTTATTATTATTATTTCTAATATTTTTGCCTAAAATTTTTGTTTCATTTTTATTGAGAAGTCTCATTGTGAGACCTGTTTCCCCCTTATGCAGATCAACAACTTGTCTATGATTTATTCCCCTCAAATATTGTCTTGCCCTCGAAGAGATTGAATTTTTGCCATATTATTAGTAAGGTCTCTTTAATACTCTGTTGGTTCTATGATATTTTCAGATATTTATCTTATATGCCCTACTACTTTAAGCTCCTTTTAAACAGTGATGGTATTTTTGAAAATACAAGTTAAATGAATTGCAACTAAAATGCCCAATTTTATTTTATTTATTGTCAAAACTAATCATCCCACCTAAATTAGAAGTTTTTATTAATAAAGAATTTTTTTTGCATCTGTCTCAATATTAAACAGACTGCTTTGTACATAGTATGATGTTGGATAAAGGAAATAAAAGAGGAGAAAAGTAAAGGAAGTTTTTCTTTTAATATCTCTAAGTTTCAATAATGCAATTTCTCTAATGCAGAAAAAAAAAATCCTAGCCAATAATTTAATTAGATGCCCAAAGATCCTTTTACTCCATTGTCACCCTCCACGTGTTTCTTGTAAAGACTGACCTAGGCACCCCCCCACACACAACTTTTCTCTAGCCCCTACCTCACTTGGCTTCCATGTGGGAGCTAGTGTTTACTCTTCAAACAGGAAGTAAATGGCAAAGTTTCTTGCAATATTTCAAACTTGAAACTTGAGGGAACTTTGAACTTTAAAACCCTTATGCTCGGAGCAGAGACTGGTTATAAGGACCTTGAATCGAACCAGAGGCGGATTTTAGAACCTCAGAAATGAATGGGTTTTATTTCTGTTTTAAAAATACTCTGTATCTTATTGTATTTTGCTGATTAGTTTTGTGAATTAATTTTGTCCTTTTTTGTTGATTTTTATCATTTCACTGAATCATTTTAAGCTAATGAAGTTTTGGGTGCTAGATCAATTCTGTTTATGATTTTATTTTAACTCCCAAATAGTGAACAAATCTATTAGAACTGGTAAAAGAAGTTGTTTTTTTTTTTTACTGTATAGCTTGCTATCTGCTACTCATATTGTATTTCCTAATTTATTTAAGGTTTCATTTTTTACTGTATAAAATACGATGCTGTTCTCTGTACCATATGAACATCTTGCACATTTTAAAGTTGTAAATTGCCTTATGTATACTGGATTTGCCATCTCACCTATAGGAGCAAATGCATTAAGTTTTTATTCTATCTTGATAATTGTGTACAACCTTTGAGATTTTGATGCCTTGAGAATTTAAATTGTAATTTTGTGAGAAGTCTTTAAAATTGACATTAGATCCTAGCCCCTTCTGTATAAATGATGAGGTTTTATATATTTATCTTAAAGAATTGTTGTCTTAAAGGATAAGGTTTTATATATTTTATTGTGAAGAATTGTTGTCATATATATGTATATATATATATTTTTTAAATAGGAAACCAGAAGAGCTTCTGTATGCGTGATGTCAGTCTCTATGTTTTAGCCTTCTTTTATCAGAAAGATCTAGAATTCTTAAAGATAATTTAGACCCAGAAAGTTGTTTGTTTTTTTTTTTAGATCAGATTTTTTTAGGCTCTGCCCCATAATTGGGGCAGTAACAGAGTTTGTTGAGAAAGCATCTTAATCAAAGGTTTACTATATCTGTTGAATTTGTAACAAGTATACAATTTTTAAAGCATGATAGCAAGTGATTATAATAATGAGTTTGTTTATTATTGTTTTAAAATGTATTATTAGAATTTATGGTACTTTATTTGAATGTGCATTGTGAATGTGAGATTTTGTAAAAACCCATTTACACTCACAGCTCATGCAATGGCTTAACAGGAAATGAATCTCATTTTTGGGTAAAAAACCCTTTGCTAGATCTAAGCTATATTTTTTTGATTTTTTTAAAACATTCTTTTATTTTCCTTCCTTACATGTGCAATGCATTATGTTTTCTTTTCTCATTTTTTTTTATCCTTGAGAGCATTGTATTTTTCCCTGAATTTATTTTTTATTTCCTTATTGCTTTTCCTTTTAAATGTTTTAATTAAAGCAATTGATTTTTTCCTTTGTTCTCATTTTGTACTGAAAGTACATATAATCAATGATTAATCCTTTTTTTATTTTATAGTGATATAAGCTGAATGCAAACATATATATTTGCTATATTATTAATGTATGCCTAAAAAGCCTGAGACTATGATAACCTGCCAATTATTGATAAATATGGTGGGACTGTGATTTAATGTCTCTCTGTCTGATTACAGAAATGCTAAAAAGAGCCATGAGGTCATGGAGACTGACTGAGAATCTGCAAAAGTGCCAAGGAGCAAAAGGCCATGCAGACCATGGATGGAGGAAGTTCTATGCCAATACTGAAGGGCTTGAAACTGTGTTTTCAGTTTTGGAGTTGCGGTTTTTTCCAACACTTTAGAGGACCAGACTCTGCCTTGACTTAAATTCCTAGTAAAGCACCTAAGATTGCCTGTCATTATGGCTTATTCCCTGAGAAGGTGAAGACAAATCAGACCAGGGAAAGATATTTCCCTTATTTCTCTTATATAGAGAATAATTGGGCCTTGATTCAAAGGCCTGTTATAAGCTTATTTTCCTTACATTTTTGCACATTTTACGTTTCATTCACAAGTTAATTTTTTCTTCTTTATTTGAATTTTATCCTTTTTAAATTTCTTTTGCCAATTGATTTCATACAACCCCTTAGCTGACCTGAGGTACCCTCTTCAGGGGAGAAATGTGTTATTTAGAATTTTCCTGAGGGGGTGTGTGTGTGTTAAGTTTTATAATCATAATACCTATGTTGAAATCTATAATTTAAAAAAAAGATTTTTTAAAACTCTTTTAGGAGTAATTTCAGGGAGGTAGTATATAATTCTTAGAAGGAAATGTATGTTTTATAATCTATAATGTAAAGTTTAGATTCTTTTGAGAGTAATTTTAGGTTAAGGATTTTGCCATCTCCCCAGAATCCAGACAACAACCTGTTTGGTGAAGACACCATGAAGATGCATGAAGAGCCTTCACTGGATCATGAAGATCCAAATTTGAACTTAGGGGTGCAGTTGATTTGAACTATGAGGAGTTGAATGAGTTGAATGCATTTATTTTTGAATGTACACTCTTATGCCAATAGGGGACCGCCCCAAATTGGCTTTTTGTCAATGAGGCTAGTTTTTACTTTTTGTCAATATGGCTAGATTTTATCCTTTTTTTTTAATCCCCAAATTTCCTGTAATTTAGAATTTGATTATGGCTTAAGATACACCGAAAAAGACCAGTCTTTTTCACTGGATCTCAGTGGGGTAATGTGTTATTTAAAATTTCTGGGGTTCCAGATAGAGATATTTAGGGCTCATTTGAGCTTTTAAATGACAAATTTCCTGTGGACATGTGGGGGACTTTGAAACTACATTTTCCATGGTCCAATAGGTTTTCTGTTTTGGATGAAGTCTTCAAGGTAAAGTCCAGCTTTAAATATTGGGAAGTCGGGTTTGACTACCTCTACACTTTTTGCTACTCAGACAAGATGAGGGAAGGTAGGGAACATAATGGCTGAGGTGGCAATTTGAAATTTTTACAGGCACGTGGTCAATTTTATTCTACCAACATGGACCTAAATAAAATATTAGTTTTCCTCATAATATCAGCCTTTATCATTTTTAATTGTTACAATATACACTGCATGTGCAATTTATAAAATTTAACCAAGATTCCAAATGCAAGCTCTTGTGAATGTAGGAAGAATAGAACATTTTTGGAAACCAAATATGATGATAGACTTATTTAATATACATTTTCTTCTGAAAATTAGTTTTGTCTTTTTGATTTTCTGATCTTGGCTATTTTCACAAAACCCATGATAACAGTACTGATATACTAAATATTATCACTGGTTCCACATAATGCAGTTATGATTAAAATATACTGTTAAACCTTTTTCTTTCTATTTTGTTCACTCTATTTAACTATTTTTATATGATCTTTCTTTGAGTGCTGTTTCTGTTTCCTATTTACTTATGTGTTCATGCAACCTTCATACCCCAAAAATGCTCTTCCTTTTGGCATATACATAAATCAAAGGCTTTAATATTCACTCACAGATGGGTTGAATAATTTTATAATTTTTATTTCATATTTTATCATTTTAAATGTTTCTTTTCTTGTGGAATTAGCTTGCATCTGCCTGAGAGTGTATAATCCTAAATTATAGTGTATCATAAATTTCAGCATCTCTCTAAATTATATATCACTATGCAACTACATCTATGCTGTTATTGATAAAGATGGCCATTCCATCTTTGCCATCTCACCTTCATGCAAATATTAAACATGATCCATATGGACTCCACTGGCAGTCCTCATGTTCTTATGATAGTTTGGATACCAGTAGAGGATGAGAATTGTTTGATAATTCCTTGTTCTTATTATAAGATTAGATCAGTTTTCCCAAATATTTCTCTAATAATACAACATTTCTTAATGGTTCCTTATTTGAATTATGTTTCATCCCACTCCTGCTCTATAATGTGCCTTTTCATTTTCCTTTGAGCTTTCTCTAATTGTAATTCTTTGGAGCCTCTAATATCCTTCAAGAAGCAGAATAATCCTGGTGCTAAAATTGTGGACTTTTGTTTCCAAGAGAAGTTTGTAGTTATTTATAGAACTATTTAATTACCTAAAAGCAATCTATCCTTTGATCTTGATTCAATTCTAGACCTACTTCATTGTCCATTTGAAGTTCCCACTCCAAGATACATATATAGATAAATGAATTATTTGGGCTATCTATCCAAATGCATATTTTAAATTGAAAAATAGGCATTTTGAAATTTTATTCATAATTAAGATGTTAAAATAAAGCTTTCTGAAAATGATAATGATGCTAATGATGATATATTTGGCAATAACTGATCGTGTTCAAACTATACAGGATAGAACGAAACAGAATAGAAAACATTTGGGTCAACAAAAATCTACCCTTGTTATATGATTAAGCTATCTAAATCTTTTTTAGCCCCAGAAGAGAGGTGAAAGGTGTTCAAGGTGAGGAAATATGGGAAAGTTTAATTTCAACTAAAAATAGCTAATGAGGGCAGAAGGTCAGGCTACAAAATTATGTTTTCTGCATAGCATGAAATAAATCTTCCTGAATAGGACCGAATGCAGTTTGAAGCAAACATTTTCTAGTTTTTATTCTTTTTTATTTTAAGGAATTGAGTATTCAGAAATAAAACCAATTACTCTTTAGGCATATTTATTATATCCCTGAAGCAAAGGAAAGCAGGACTTTTTGGGATGGGGTTGGAGGACAGAGGGAGAAGAGAACTATGAGAAAGAAAATCATCAATATTAGGCACATCAGTGTGCCCTTCCTTCACTCCAAAAGCTCTTCTCTTACCTAAGCAGATGATCCAATATGAATATCTGTCATTTAGAAAAGCAATCTTGCCTTTTAATTATGCCCTTTCCAACCCCCAAAGTTCAATTCTTCCTTCATAAATTAAGACAGTGTCAAAAATTGTAATGACTAATGCAAGGTTGAATTTTAGTACTTTCCATTAAACCAAATTAAAGAAAATGCTGTCATGTACTCATTTTGATATTTCTCCCTTGCAATTCAATAGTATAAAATTTATCCTTGTTTTAAAATTTAAAAAAAAAACCTAAGCTATGTCAAAAATAATATTTGTGATTTAGGAAGATATTTTTATTTTTTGAAGGCAAATTCTCTTAGAAGCAAAAATTTATGACTGCTTCACACATCTTTCATTGTATAACATACCCATTTGTACTATCTGAAGGGGACAATCAGACAAACAAGCATCAAGGAAAAGCAGGTTAGATGGTCCTTACTTGTTCCCCTCCCGTCATACCACATGGATTGTGGACTATTGATATTTGAAGACTATTTGGATCCAGGTGAAAGAATTATCATTGTTTTGATTCTAGAGCTACCAACTAAATATGTTCCAGAAGGTCCTAGTTCATGTATCAAATGAAGTTGTGTCAATAAGTCAGGAATTTGTGATTTTAGGTGTCCATCTTATATAACCTCTTGAGTGTTTTTATGGGGAGAATTTTCTTTTTCCCAAATCATCACATTTGGAACTAATTGATTATTAGATGTATTTTTAAAGCCTGCTTCTTTTTAAAATATTCTGTGTCTCATTACTTATGCAGCAAGGGAAAATCAAGCTATTAAGTAAATTTATACTAATTATATCATGTAAGTAAGTAGCCTGATAATTGGATTATTTGAAAAGAATAGACGAATTAATGTGAAAAAATCTCAAACTTTTCTTCACCCGTTTCAGTAGAAATATCACACATTAATGTCTACATTAATCATGGCATGTGAACCATTGTGTTGTGTACATTATTTGACATATCTTGTCTACTTATTTGTACTTGTGTAAGTCAGGAATCATAGAATCTCAGAGTTGGAAAGTCCTTCAGGAGACATCTAATCAACTTCATACTAAGTAATGAATTCCTATGGTCATAGCTTCACTAGGTTTTTATCCAGCCAGTAAGAGGAAAGCTTCTACTTACCAATTTAATTTGTGAATGATCTAACTTTTAGAATTATTTTTCCTCATTATATTTTAATTTACCTCTTCTCATCTTCCATGCATAGTTCCTAGTTATAACTTTTGAAGCTGAAAAGAACTAATAAAATCCCTCTCTTTGTTGCAGAACTTCAGATATCTGCGTATGGCTAATGTAGCCCATTGAATCTTTTCTTCATCACACAAAACAGCCCTATTTAATATAATAAATCAATCTTCATAGGCCTAAGACTGTGTGCCATCATATTTTTTTGGTATGCTCACCAACTTATCAACATCCTTAAAAAAGGGCTTTAAAAGGATGCATGCTCTTTGAACCAGAAATACTATTACTAGGTTTGTGCCCCAAAGGAGATAATAAAAATGTTTGTACAAAAATATTCAGTCTTGCTCTTTGTGGTGGCAAAAAAATAGGAAAATGAGGTGCTGTCCCTTGATTGGGGAATGGCTGAAAAAATTGTTGTACATGATGGTGATAGAATACTATTGTGATATAAGGCATGATAAACTGGAGGATTTCAGTGTGAACTAGAAAGGTCTTCATGAACTGATACAGAGTGAAATGAGCAGATCCAGGAGAACATCGTACAAAGAAATTGAAACACTGTGGAACAAGTAAATGTAATCAGCTTTGCTACTAATAGCAATGCAATGATCCAGGACAGTCCTGAGGGACTTAGGAGAAAGAATGCTATCCACAGCAAGAGAAAAAAAACTGTGGGACTAGGAATACAGAAGAAAAGCATATGATTCATCACTTATTCAAATGGGTATATGACTTGGGATTTGATTTTTAAAGATTACTGTATTACAAAAATGAATAATATGTAATTAGATATCAAGTCATAACATATGTATAACCCAGGGCAATTGCTTGTCAGATCCAGGAGTGGGGACTGAAAAGGAGAGGGAAATAAATTGAACCATGTAAACATGAGAAAATATTTTAAAATTAAAAAATTAAAAAACAAAACAAAATAAAAGTGAAAGGGGCATTTGTCATTATAAACAATATCCTTTGTGGGGTCTGGTCAGATCAGAGGCATGGGGAACTGTCACCTCACTCCTAAATATTCCCTCTCCTAATTTTTATAGAACCTCTTCATTATAATCAATAAAAATAAATTTTGAAACTCTTTGAGCAAAAACAAAAATCTAGCCAAAATATAATCATTATTTTAGCTCATAAATGTCTTTTTAAATTAAACGTATTTTGTGTAATCCCTAAATCTACCTTTTTTCTGTAAAATTAGCCATGTTCCTTCTGACAAGTAATATATATGAATGTTCACATTCTTTGAATCAATCACATTTGTATTGCATTTATCTATGTAATTATCTTTCACATTAGATCATAGTCTTTTGGAGGGAAAGAACAATATTTTGCTCAGTTTTTCACAGAAGAATCAAATTGAGTAGGTACTTAAACATTTTAAAATTAATGCTGTAGTTTTAATTTTTCATCGTAGTTGCATTTCTAATAGTCTGAATAATGAAATAATGAACAGTATGAAAGGAAGACATACCAAAGTAGACTGCAGATATGGACAAATCAATTTCTCATCTAGGAGCAAGCAAAAAGAGTGATGTGGTTTAGAAGGCTTATCTAAATTAGTCAGGATGTAAGGAACCTAACTAGATGTGGTGGCACAAGCTTGTAATCCTACCTATAGAATTCTAATGGTATGAGATGCAGAGGCTGCCAGATCTGTTGAGCTCAGAAGTTCTGAGCTGCTATTAATTAAGTAAATCAGATGTCTGCACCAAGCCAGATATCAATATAATAAAGCCTAGGAAGAGGGATGAAGCAACTTGGTTCAAATATTAAAGCTCCTCTGCTGGCCAGGATTGGGATTGGAAAAACCTCCCCTCTTTTTACTAACATAATTTTCTGTGTTTCTATATGTGTGTGGTTAAGAAATGTGTGTGTATGCACAATCTAATATGAGATTATTATATTATTATATTATGCAATATAATACTGAACAAGTGACTCAACCTCTATGGACCTCAAAAATTCCCTCATATTTTTCCACTAAGCAATTTATGGGTTAAGATCTTACTAGTACAAAATGTTCCCAACATGTAGGGAGCACCTGAAGATGAAGAAATTGCAAAGTTTTCCCCTATTAATGAATAAGAATCCACATTGAGAAACAAATCTTGGTCCATTTAGGAATTAGGTGTGCTCACTACAACTTTAGCCTCTGACTTGTCAATAGGTAGTTGTGGACTGGGGAAAGTATTTCTCTGTAAGTTGATTGTGATAGTTTCCTTTTTTAGTTAAACTTTTGATGACAAAAGTATTCAAAATGATCAGGTTATTTTTTTTTACAACTACTATTTTCATAACAAACACTTGACCTAAAACAACTATATACAAACACCACCTTCTCCTGAAAATGGGGTGAGGTTATAGAGAAATGTGACTGATTTCCAAATAGGACAAGAAAATCCCTTCTCATCATTTAAAAGTCACCCATCTTCCTATGATCTGTACCCTAAAGTGACTGACTTTAGCTACAATGCCTATAAAGAATAAATGTTACAGACCCATCACTGAAGACTCTTCAGTGACATGCTCTATTTTTGCAGTCTATCTTTTCTTGAGAGATATTTGGCTGCATTTAGCTCATTTGTTTGCTTATAATTCCTCATAAACACAAAATTCCTGCCCCAGACCCTTGCACCTATCTCAAGCAGCTAAGTATTTCTAGGTATCATTGAATAAGAAGTCCATTATTTAGCATATATTTCCCTGACTTAGAAGGAATGAGAAATCAATCTACAATTTTAGATCAAACCCAGGAGAATGGAGACCTATTTCTAACAGAGAATAATGTGAATGCAGAAGGACTATATTTCTACTGAAAAGCAAAGAAAAAATAGAAATTAATTGAGCTTCATGAGTATAGAGGATGGATCATTGCAACTATTGTCTTTCTATTTCTATAGAATATTAACTGACAAATTCTAGAAGAAAAAAAATAGTTACAGTTGCTAAGCACAAGGTTGCCCTCATCTCAATTGTTTTACTAAACCATATTTTGAGATAACCCAATCCATTAAGTTCCACCCTACCATATAATCACTTTTTCTTCTTAGATATGTATTATGATTTTAGCAAGAGATGGTTAATTGGTTCAATAAGCATATATTTCAGAGAGGGTAAAAAGTTGTGTTTCTCTGTTTGTATCCATTTCATGTGTGTAAGTACATTATCCCAGTAAAAATCCATATAATATTATTTAGTCATCTGTGTGTATCTAGTGAAGTGTTCCTATATTTAAAAACATTCATGTGTGAAAATAATTCATTTTATAAGTAAGGCAAAGTGCTCCAGATTACATGATCCCTACCTCCCCCTTGGCCTAAGATTCTATGAGTAACTGATAATAATGTCATAAAGCATACATTTTACCTTTCTCCTTTCATTATTTTCCATCATTGCAGAAGACTGAACTCTGACTACTATTAGGCTTGATAGCGAAGCTTTTATCTATGCTGTAAGCCTCAGAGGAGCAGTTTCTGCCTCTGAATTCTGCAGCATTTTATATGTGAGCTCACTTTTGAGAGCCCTTTTCAAATGGCCATGTTTCATTTGTGTAGTGGTAGTGATTCAGAAATCAGTAGGTATAACTTGGTCAGTTCTCTTCTAATGCAGTGAAATAGTCAAAGTTCACCCTTTCTCCTATTTGTATAATGTTGCTGATCTTTAAAGGAACTGTCATTTAAACAAGTCAACATATTAAGATGAATTATTTTGAACCTTAAAGCTTTCAGGAGGGCTAGGATTTAACTCACTCTACTTTCTTCTTTCACTGAGTTATAATCTGAGTAGAAAATTGAAATGCATTTTAATAAATTGACACTTTGAGGGAAGAGTGGAGAGACCATTTTGTGTGAGAAGTCCTGTGCTGAAATCTCTACTCTGACAGTGTTACTGCTCTGACTTTTAGAAAGCAATTTTACCTTACCTTACCAAATACTGATTCTGTATTTGTAAAATGGGGCAATTGGATTAGGTATCATATAGTCACTCAATCAAGACATTTATCTAGTGACTCCTATGAGATAGGCAGTGAGCCAGGCCCTGGGAAAGGAAAGAGAAGAACAGAACAATTGCTACTCTCAAGAAACTGGGAGAACACATAGAAGAAAGGAAAGAGGTTCCCTTCTCTATCTCAGTTTATAGTTAAGGAAAAACCCTCCTTATATAAATGGAGTCTCAAAGTGTTAATGAACTGATAAACTAGTTCCAAAAGGTATATCTAGGAGCTGTTCCTTTTGAAAACTGTCAAGATGCCTCTGATCAAATTAAAAGGAGAATAACAGATGATTTGGTCATACCACTGAAGACTATAAATAGCTGAATTCTGAATATATTCTAGTGTTATAGAGAGAAAAAAACATTGTAAACTCTACCCCCACCTTTGCAGCTTTCATGAAGCTTTGATGGGGAGCAACAGAACTAGTGGGAGACACTACATCTAGAAAGAAGACATACTTCCAAAAGGCAGAAGCAAAGAGGGAAGAAGCAACACAAAGGGGTCAGTTTTGGCCTTCAAGAATCATGCTAGTGAAAAAATATCCCTCCCTGAGAGTCCACCTAAGCAACCAATCCTTCAAACATGCTACACTAAAGAATAAACCCATGAGCATTTACAGGTTCTTTAATAACAGGAATTGTGAGTTGCTTTTGACAGATGTGCATCCTATATGTGTACCTCATTACTTTTGACTTTTGTACTCAAATATTGGAACTACTCTTCCCAAGGATTTTGCATATATTTGTGAAAGAAGTTTGCCCACGTTTATGGGGATAGGATGAAATGTTTCATAAATTTTGAGTTTTTTCATATAATTTTAACAAATGCTTTTACTGAGAGGTAATTGAGGTTATTGACTGATTACTAATGTACATGATGTGGTGGAAGCTTCATGAACTAAAATAATAAGAGTACTCCTGTAGCCCAAGGTAGTGTCTATCCTCTTAGGACTCAACTCATAAAAGCAAGTTGGTAAAGTATACTAGATTGAGTAATATACACACATGAATGTGGAATGAATAGAAAATAAATATTTACCACAAAGTAAGTTAGGGAGGTTACTAAAAGTTGGCTTCATCATCCTTCTAGGCATTTAGATTAGCAACCTTGATGGCACTGTTGACTCTTCACATATTCATTTACCATATTTATTTGGTTATCAAATTATGTCTCTGTCTGAAAATTATCTGGAAAATGGTCTTCACTCTTATAGTCACATAACTACATACTTACTTTAAAGCCTCATCATTTCTTGCATGAACTCTTGCAGTAGCCTCTCTGTTTTATATCCATTTCCTTAATTCTCTCCACTCTGATCCAGTCCCCATACAGCTGCCAAAGTGATTTTTTCCCTCTAAAGAGTAAGTCTAATTATATACCCTCTTTTCCTGCCCTTCAGTCAAAAACTCTGTTGATCCCTTAATACCTTGAGTCAAAAATAAATTCTTCTGACATTTAAATATCTTCACAATTTGATCTTTCAAGACATTTTCAGTCTTATACTTTACACCTTATACCTCGTGTTTCAGCCACACTGGTATGCTTCATGTAATTTCTGGTTTCCTTCAAGACTAAATCCAACCAAATAAGTGCCTTCTTTATGAAGACTTTCCAGGCTGTCCCAGATCCTTGGTATTTATTTCCCCAAATTTCCCACTTTAAAGAGCCCTGGAAGGGACTTGTTTCACTTTTGACTTTGTATCCCCAGTGATTCGTACAGAACTTCATAGTTAGTGCTTGATCAATGTATCTCCATTGAATAATGGGTAGGATAAAAAAGAAAGGTTTCATGTAGAAGATCATGTTTGAGCTTAATATTGAATGAAATTCACCACTGCCTCCCTTTTGTCCACTCTCATTGTTCTGTTCCTCAGCCTCCAGGGAGGACAGATCTCATTCTCACTCTTGATGGTAACAACTTTTATATTCTCAGCTCTTCTTCTTCCCCTTCCCTGCTGTCCCATGGACCAGACTGCACTCTAGACTGGCTTCTTTGGAAAGATGGTCTCAGGAGTACAAGTAGCTGAAGAAGGATATTTTATAGGAGATGAAATTTTTAAATGTTCCACGAAAAATAATTCAACAAAAGAAAGACAATTATATTTTGTCTCAGTGCTAACCAAAAATGCATCATTGTGGAAGAAGGCAAAGAGGCCTTACTGGGAAGTGTAGGTGGAACCTTTACTGATCCTTTCAAAAATTTTGTGGGAATTATTTCTGAAAATGACTATCTCTACATTATTTATTACAATGCAAGCTTTGAAAGAAAGGAAGAAAGAAGAGTTAAGTTCCCCTGCTTTGGTCACCAGAACTAGCACCTCTCAAAATAAAATAATCTATGCAAGTCACAATGATTCTGTCAAAAAGAAACTTCGAGGCTTTAAACATGAATGTCAAGCACATGAACCAAACTTGTATTGCTAAGAATCTTGGAGGATCCTTAACTGTAACTTTTGCTAAAAATATAAACTAAATATACTTACAACAGTATTTCACTAAGGGAAAGCTGCCCTGTTCTATATTAAACTAGATATTATATAAATCTGCATAAAATAATCCTAAATCTGAAGTCTAAAAAATATTAAATGAAGCAAGAGATTTTAGGTCACAGAAATGAGTAAGGAGTACCTTCTGGAAATTAGGAATGTTAGTACAAGGAATGAAGGTGGGAAAGGTTGTGCCATTTCTGAGGAACAGCAAGAAAGTCAATTGGTTTCAAATACAATATGTGAGGGGAAGTAATGTAAAAAAATTGGAAAGAAAAGATGGATCCAGTTCCTTCTCAGTTATAATTCCATGATTCTGTGAAGCTACAGTTGTATTCCTTTATTTTAAAGCATTCTACCCATGTAATATTGAAGTATCTACATTGGAAAATGGAATGAATATTCACTTTAGTTTTCAAATTATGTGATGCATTATAGGAAGATGGTGAATTAGAGTATGAGGCTTCCTCACCCTCCTGAAACCCCTTACAAAACCAGAACAAACAAACAAAAAAAACTCCATAAAATCAACCATAAAACTGACAAAAGTAGCCTGGAGTTTTGAGTGAAGCAGAACAACCAAAAACAACTATGGATAACTGTTTCTAACTTCACTGTTCTCCGTCTTATCCCAGTGGCAGAGATAGAATAAAAAGAGTATAATCCACAAGGTAGCCCCAGAGGTGAGGATTAACTTGCTGATCCTAGGAGCTTGAGTCTTCAGGGTAAAACTGGAATCTCCAAGTAGAGGGCCTGTGAACACCTGTGTCTGTTGCACTGGCCACACACACCTCTGCTAACCCATAGTTGAAGACTGAATGAGTCTACAGCCTAGGTGCCAGGTCCTAAGGAAAAGAACTCAAGCCTCGTTGCTAGCAAACAAGGGAATTTAGAGGCCTTAAACAACACAGACTATTCACCTGCTTTATCCTAGGCTGGGGCATAGTAGGAGAGGAGTAATTAAGAAGGAGAGTGAACCTGGTGTATGTAGTATTGAGGAACAGGGAAGGAGAGTGGAGTTCCTAGTTGTTGCCACAGGAGGAGGCAGACTGGCCACTTGTAATTGCAGTGGAAGAGCTAGTTCTGGGTTCTGGTTAGAGCACCTGAGGACAATAATAGACTGAAATTTGGGCAGGGGACAGAGAATACATATGGCCCTGGACCATAAAAACTGGAATATCTAAATAGTAACCAGGAAAAAAAAACAAATACCCCAAACCCTGAAATCTAAGGTAATATTTTTCAACATAGAGAAATGGCTGGGGTTGCAGTAACAAACAAACAAACAAAAAAACTGATAAGCCTATCAACCCGGCCATTAATATTTTTTTAAATTAAAAATTAAATTGAGCAAGCAGAGGAGAAAAAACTTGAAAATTGGTAGCTATAATGGGGACATAGAAGAAGAGAACAGTGAAATAAAAACACCTACTACAAAAACAACAAAGAAATATGATAAATGGCCACAAGCTCAAAAAGAGCTTTTGGAAGAGGTATAAAAAGACCTCAAAAACCAAATGAGAGAGGTGAAGGAATAATTAGAAGAAAAAATTAAGGGCATTGTAAAAGAATTTTAAAAAATTGTGAAAGAAAGGGCACCCTAATGGAAAAAGAGATCCAGAAACTCATAGAAGAAAATGATATATTAAAAAATAGAATTGGACAAGGAAAAGCAAATGATTTTCTAAAACAATAGGAAATAATAAAATACAATCAAACAAATGAAATAATAGAAGAGAATATGAAACATCTTCTCACAAAAACAACTGATATGGAAAATAGATGAAGGAGAGATGATATAAGAATAGTTGGACTCCTGGAAAGTTGTAACTAAAAAAAAAGATCAGACACCATACTCCAAGAAATCACTAAGGAAAACTGCCAGAAATTTTAGAATCATAAGGCAAAATAGAAATTGAAAAAATCCACTGATCCCCACCTTAAAAAAACACCTAAAGATTAAAATGCACAGGAGAACATAATTGTTAAGTTCTTGTAACTCTTGGGTTAAGGAGAAAATACTACAAGCAACAAGAACCAATTAAATTTAATATAATTTAAATACTGTGGAACTACAGTCAGAATATCATAAGACTTAGCAGTAACAACATTAAAAGAATACTGGATATGGAATAGAGAATTTTGTAGAGCAACAGAACTGGGTTTCCTGTCAAGAATAACCTGTACAGCAAAGATGAGCATGATTATAAAAGGGGGGAAACAGATATTTAAAGAACTAAAAGAGTTTAAAGTACTCCTGGGGAATAACCCTGAACTCAGCAAAACATTGACCTATGTAATGTAGAAGATGGCAGCATGGAATTCCTGCAAATTCAGGTCCCCTGGATATCTTTGCGTGAGGCTTGACCCTATATTTTGCAGGAATTTCATGCTGCCATCTTCTATATTACACCTATAAAATATATACAAAGGTAATGACAGAATAATCATAAGCAATTCAAAAGGTCAAATTGTTTGAATCCTGTATGGAATGTCAGTGACCTCTGGGAATGATGTCATTGCCTGGGTACTTTGAAAGAGGTTGAAGTAAATGTAATTGAAGGAGCCAAAATGATAGTAGAATAGACAAGAAGGAGGCCATGTAGAATGGCTATCTTATATGGAGGACAAATGAGTAAAGGAATTATTATGGAGATGGGAAAGGCAGATCTGAGCTAAAAAGAGATCAACATGCACAATTAGTAGGGTAAAATTTTTCTTGACATATAGAGAAACAAGAGAAAAGTGGGATGGCATAAGGAAGAGCCTGGGAGTCCCATTGGGGGATTTTGGGTGTTCTAGGAGTACACTATTTGGGGTATAAGGAAGGAATTTTTAGAAATGGGGATAGAATGAGAATTAAAAGGTAAAGAGTTAGGGACAACGGTAGGACCTTGGAAAAGTAGGCTAATTTCAAACTAGGAGGACAAAGGGAGACTTCTGGGAAGGGGAATGAATTAGAGAGGTATTTGTCAAAGGAAATAGAAACTCTGAACTATCTGGTAGAAAGAAAGGAAGAGGGGGATGAAAAATGAGGAAAAATGGAGATGAAATGCATACCTAGAAACTATGAAATTGACTGTAATATGATGAATTTATTCTTAAAAAGAAAATAGATAATAGAAAGGATAGAAAAACCCAGGACCTGACACTGTTGTTTATAAGAAACACACTGAAAATGAGAGAAACATAAAATGAAGGTGATGGGCAAGAGCAAAATATATTATACCTCATCTGACTGTAGGGATAGTAGTTATGACCTCTTACAGAGTTGAGGCTAAAATGGATATAATCAAGAGGTATAAATAGGGTAACTAAATTAGGTTTGGGGTACCATGAATAATGAAACATTATCAGTATTGGATCTGTATGCATCAAGTTTTATTTCATCTTGATTTTTAAAGAAAAATCCAAATGAGTTACATATAACAAAATAATAATAATAGGGGATATTAACTTTCCCTTTTCAGAACTAGATAAATCTAACCAAAAATAAATAAGAAGCTAAGGAGATGAATATAACTTATAAAAGGAGATAAATATTAACCTATATGAGTTAAATAAGATGAATATCTAAAGATTCCCATGTACACCCACATAAGACTAGTAATACTTTAAGCCTGAGCATACACATAATCTAAACATAGTATCTGGTGGAACAATAATGTTTGAGAGCATAAATGTTTTGCAAAGATCTTATTTTAATTCTTATTATACTATGGAGATATTTCTGTATTCCTGAGGCTTCTGGCTCTGGAATAAATGTTCCACTGGGAATGATCAGGCTGGAAAGACTTTATTTGGGGAAGAGTGTGGTCTCAGCAGCAGATTGTGATTGTTGCCCAAGGACCAATCTAACTAAATAAAACACTGGTAATGTATGTTGGGTTAGGCTGATCAAATTAAATGCTGATAGAAATATGGAGAACAGGTCTAACATTATATTGCTAAAGCAGCTGTGAATTGTTTTTTTAGTAAACAAGAGGGAACATTAAGAGTTGTAAAGCTATTCATGCTCATTGACCCAGGCATCTCATTACTAGAATTAAGCTCTATAGAAATTATTGAGAGGTAGGATAAAAAATTGTGTATAAATGAGCATATTCATAGAAACTTACTTTGTTATAACAAAATAACTGAAAATAACATGAAAGCAATGGTCTGGAGAAATGGATGAATAGGCTATGTATTGGAATGTAAGGGACTGTATTATATTATTAGAGATTTAAAATGTTGAAAAATAAAGAAAATAAGGGAAATATATAAATAGGTGAAAAGAGAATAAGAAAAATACCTGCTATTAAAATATTATAATTCCAAATTATAATTATGAAATACTACTATTATAAAATTAAAAATATAAGAGAAAAATATCTGAATAAAACAAAACCATAGTGAACTCAAAAGAAAAGGATGTTTATATCAGCACATATATATAATTTAAGTATTTTTAGCCAAATTGTAAATAATGTAGATTTCATGGTTAAACAAAAAATTGTTTAGATATTTGTTTATTTAAATTTTTTGTTGGTGGTGATGGTTAAATATATAAGAAAAAATTGATAAAAGGTTTCAAAATGTAAAATATAAGGACTGTGATATAATAAAATATTCATATGCATAGGAAAGTAAAATATTTTCAAAATAAATGGTGACTTACCTTTTTACTTATGTCCCAAAGAATAATGAAATAAATGATTAAGAATTATATATAGCATTTAATTTCAGTCTAAATACATTACAAAATTAAAAAAAAAACTTGATTTAACAATGAATTAACTTTCTCTTACTGGAATCTTCTAGATAGTTGAAATAGTTCATGTCCAGATCCATTCTTAAAAATTTATTGATTATATATTATCTCATTTGATGTTTACAAGATGCCTATAAGATAGCTGCTATTTTTACTGTCATTTTACAGACATGGATATAAGTTTAACAGAAGCTGCATGACTTTCCAAGAGACTTAGGTCTTCTTATTTCAAGTTCATCACTTATCTACTATATCAACTTATAAGTATGGTCAGAAGGCATGTATTATGATCCCACCTATCTTACCAACTATCTGTGTGACGTTACTTAACATATTTAACTTTTCTAGGTTTTAATTTCCTCATTTAGAAAAAAAATTGGTGTTGTAATTTCATCTCAGACATTTCCTAGCTGTGTGAAACTTGGCAAGTAATTTAACCCTAATTGCTTAGTTCTTCCCTCTCTTCTACCTTGGAATTTCAAGACAGAAGATAAATATTTTATAAAAAGAGGGGGAAAAAAGGTTTGCACTAGTTGATCTCAAAGGGAGCTTTAAACTATAAATATGTAGTTCAGTGTCTTCTGTGACAACCTTCAAGAACCCAGTGTTATGCTATAAAGAACCATCAGAATATATCTATGAAAAACAGAAACTAAAAAGATAGAATGATGTAATTAATGAAAGGCAAATCTCAGTAACAAAGACCCAGAATCATGTCTTGCCTACAGTGAGTGCTTTATTTAAAAAAAAAAATAAAATAAGAAGGGAGAAGAAATCTGTCCTGCCCCCAAGTTTTTAAATCTAAGTCAGGAGGTAAAATGAACAAAGAAAATTATTAGAAAAATACTAGAACAATATATCTTACAATTTTCAAAATAGTCACAAAATACTTGAACTAGAGCAGAGGGGAATGGAAATATTCTAATGAATTTTTTTTACTTTGAAAATGTGCAAATTGAAGAAAAGTGATAATAAGTGAATTTCCCAATGTTAAATAACTTCTAACGATTAGAGCTATTCCAGAATGAAAGAGGGGGCCAGACCATATGTCTGGTCTCCTAATTCTCAATCAAGTGATTGTAAGGTTAGAAAGTGAGATGGACTTGAAAGATGGGTAGCATTTAGATTGATAAAATAAATGGAAGGAAAGGGAAGGGATTTGAACACCATAAGATCAAGATGAGATACATATGCAGTCAATCATGATTCCATTGATTTTAGAAAGTCATAATTTAGTAAACAAAAATTATATTTCAATTCAGAAACCTGAGGTTAAGTCCTAGTTTTTCTGTTATTAGCCATGTGATATTGAGTAATCTAATTATTAGGCATACAGATCAGAGGATCAGAGGTCTAAGAACTGGAAGGGATTTCAGGGGATATTTATATTCCTCATTTTACTGTAAGTTTAAATTTACATATAATTAAAGAAACTAAAGTAACAGAAGCAAAATAGTAATTTATCAGAGACAAGATTAAAATGCAGGCCCTCTGACTCCAAAGTTCATGCTCTTGATCTACTGTATTTAAAACCCAGGGTCATAGGATCATTGAATCTAGAGCTTCAAGGGACTTTAAATAATTTGTATTTTAATGCCTTCCTGTCTTAATAATATCTCAATCTAGATCTCAGAGCAATAATTTTTATTTCTTTTACCTTAACATCATTATTGATCCCTGTTTTCCAATTGTACCTCACTCATACCTGAAAAAAGTTTATCTTTTCCATCACTTCTCTCATATTGTTCATAATGGCAAATCTAATAGCTATCCTTTGAAGAATTTTAAGTCAAATGCATTAGATGGTATAGAATGCACATATATTGATTGCAGATTCTCTGCAGTATTGAAGTAGGTACTAACTCAGTTAGTAAAAGAATAATTATTTCAAAATGATTATGTAATTGCAGATAAGTTAGTTTTTAAATTATAGGTTTATTAGTTTTTACGAAATATATGGGTTCATGTAAGATTAACTGTGAATTTTTGATACTTTTTTCCTTTTCTTTTTTTCTTTTGTGTATAGAAGAAATGAGAAATATAGTATGGAAAGCTACCTCCTATGTTTCATGGATTAGTTTTGGGGAAAAAACATAATTGGTGAAGGATAAAAATGACTTATATCTGACTAGAATTAATGACAAAAGTAAGAGAATGAGTGTTTCAACCAATGAAGAATCTTAAATCTTCTTTAGATTAGTTGTTGGTTGCCTTGGGATTTATTGAACCAAAAAGCCCCAAAGAACCACATTGATTATCTAGCCTCATGCCCTCTTTTTCCAAATCCATCAATGGAAGACTAGAAAGTTTAACTGAATTGTATAAAGTCAATAAATAGTAAGTGGCAGGTCCAGTTTTCGAACCAAAGCCTTATATTCCAGATCCAACATTTCTTTAACTCACACAGAGTTCCAAGTTTTTGAGGGAAAACAATGGAAAGATGAATTTGTATACTTGACAACAATGAACACTTGTTTGAAAGACAGAATGAAGGTATAAAAGATACATTTTCATTAACTGAACCACAATTTGATGAAGGCCAGGAATCTTATTGAGAGAATGAAACCTCTAATGTTATATAGCAAGTAATATACACAAAAAATTCTGAGTGACAAGATAAAAGTCATCCAAAATATTATCATTATAACTAAAGTGGAAGGATTAGAAGTTTGTCCCTGGGTGCTGGCATGTTTAAGGATACCAAATTTAGAGAATACTGACAAATATCATGCTCTGGCAATGTATAAACAATAGCATTTAAAAGAGAGCAAGAAGAGAAGATATTCTTCTATCCCAGCCTGTACCCCATCGCCTCACTAGCAAGACTATTTAGTCAGTGTCTCAAGATATAAGTTGCTCCACCAACTCACCAAACTGCTGGTGAATTCTGTGTTTAAGTGGGGTTAAGTATTTGCTCCAGGTATCAAAAATAAAATACCATTTATGATTTTCTATAGTATAAATGGTCCCTGATCTTAATTGATAAATAGTGACCTCACTTTTAAAAAAATCATTTTTTCCCACTGTTCTCCTATCCTGCCAACCTGATTGTTTCTTCTCAGGTTCTTTTGTTTGATCTTCATAAAAATCTAAGTCACATCATTAACTGTGCATATGTCTCCCAGAATTCTGTCCTGAGTCTTTATAGCATTTCTCTCTATTCTATATTACTTTGTATTCTTATTTTGTGTTGTACTCTCATGGCTTCATTTATCATCTTTATGCAGATGATTCTCATATTCAAATATCTAGTCTTCATTTCTTGCTTCACCATCTACCTTTGGGACATCTCTAATTATATATGCAGTAAACAACTCATAATCCAACATACCCATAACAGAACTTGTTATCTTTCCCCACAAACTCTCCCATTTTCCAAATTTCTCTAATATCTTTGGGGTAACCATCGTCCTACTAGTCATCTTGTCTCACAAACTTGATGTCATCTTCAACTCCTCTTTTTCATTCATGCCACATATCTAGTCTGTTGCCACGTCTTATTTTTTCTACCTTCACATCATCTCTCATATATGACCATTTGTCTACTCATTCTGTAGAACCCCAAAGTTATGACACAGAAACTAAGCAACCACAAGCAAACATAAGCTAGGGACTACCAGATCAGGATGGCTCCGAGAAACCTAAAGTTACTAACAGGTTAGGATGTCTTAGAAAAATCCATGGTCACTAACAATAGGGTGTTATTAGGCTCCCAAATGTAGCATAAAGACCGTACATGCTTGGGGAGACAGCCAAAAACCATTAACTACAAAGGCTACTTCAAGAACTAGAGGGTGCCCCTGAGTCTGCCGATACCCACCACCTTTCCTGCCACCCCCTGAGTTTCCTGACACCCCAGACTTATATAATCTTTACTCTGACTATGCCCCCCTGGAACTCCTTTGCTGAGCTCCCCTAGCACACACTAGAAATAAAGACTTCCCTTTGTTTGGATTGCATTGTCTCTGTGTGGTCCTTGGGTGGCAATCCATTTGGACCCTAACATATGGGGACTCGTCCAGAGCTGGATTCTACCCCCTAAGGACCACCGGGACAGGGGAACTTCTCTCCCAGATTTCGTGAGGACTTCCAGAGGTGAGCGGTGTGTCTGTGCAGTGTGACTGGTTGTATGATTGTGTATGAGAGGAAGTTGGACTCTGGCTGGACATATGGCTTAAGAGGACGTCCTATGCCAAGTCCCCAGGCAAAAGTCTGATTCCTCACCTGTTTCTGAATCTGGACCGGCTAGACATTTCCTGTCTTCTGTGAGGAAGCAGATCAGGAGCGCCGGGAAGCGAATCGGTTAGGACGGGTGGGAAGGAAGTTGTCTGAAAGCTTGGAGACAAAGTTATGGAGCTTTGATATGGAACTTCAGGGGGTTAGAGGTCCCCTGTCCCCCAGAAAATAATTAGGGTTAGTCCAGAGTTTGAGTCTCTGGCAGAACTAGATTCCAGGAAGTCCAAGGTTTGAGTCCCTGGCAGAACCCCAGGAAGTCCATAGTGGACGCACTACAGGTGTGGGGAAAGTAAAGAGCACTGGGTCCTTTTGAGAGGACTCCAGGGAAAGGGGGATGGAGCCCTGAGCAAGCTCCCACCCTGACTCAAATTCTGTGTGAATCCACAAAAAGGAGGACACCAGGAAAAGCGTACTTCATAGGTAAGGCAATCTCTAAGAAATGGCAAATTTAAAAGTGACCAGAAATTTTTCCTCTCTGCCTCCCTTTTTAGAAGTGGCTGGCTCTCCCTCTCTTTTTGCTTCAGCTAGAAAAACGAGTTCTGTCATAATTTTTTTCTTTTCCCTTTGGAAGGAGTCCAATTGGTGATGGCCACAGACAATGTTAAAAGTTTTAACAATTTTCACTTAGCTAAATCAATCTTTCCAGCAATGTGGCATACCTGGAATTATTCAGGCAGGTATCAGAGTCCCACTTCATAGAAAAGTAAAGAAGCAAAAGTGTATTTATTTTAGGATACCTATTGAAGCATGAAGAAAGGTAATTAAGAAACAAAATTCATCATATGTCAGCCAGCTCCTTGTTAAGAGTTAACCCTTTCTGACTCATTCTTTTTCACAGAATTTTTTAGACATGGAGATATGAATTGTAACAATTGATCTTTTGCCAGGATGAAAAGAAGAATCTAGATTATATAATTTATGTTTTATATTTGTCAGAGTGTGTGTGATATGCCCAGGAAATGTGTCCTTGATCAGTCTGTGTGTTATATGTTGTTTGTCTGTGACCACAATGGGAGGGTTACAGGTTGGGAAAAATAAATCTCTCTCTCTTCTTCATTCATTCCGGAGGAATGGGGAAGACAGACAGAGGCATTAGAGAAAGTCAGAAAATAACATCATAATTTCTGAATGTCATAAACTCTAAGATAATTCAGTTGGTTAAAAGAAATCTTATTCTCTGCTCTTATTAAGGCAAGAGTTAAACAAACTAATCTGTCAAACATTTCTCCTTCCATTTCTCACTGGCCATGAGAAAGGGAACATAGAAATCAAAAGACAGAAAAAGGGACAAATTTGATCCCATCACCAAATTCTATCAAGAGGTTAAGTACTGAGACATATATCTAATGAAAATTACAAAAGATTCTAAAATGCAATCTAAGAAAAACTTTTTCAGACAGAAAGCAATGATTCTGAGTTGTGTACAGAAGTATAGAAGTACAGCTTAACTTTCCTAGCTAGCAAAAATGACAAACAAACAAAAAATCATCAGTCTTGCTCAGTGTTTAATTAAGTGTGAAAAAGATTCTTTAAACAACCATTAATTCAACCTAACATTAATAACACTGATATTAGTGAAAATTTAACTTAAAGATTATTAGAATAATGCAATTGGCTTACATTTCAAAATTAGACCCCTTTAGACAGAGACTGGTCTGTGAGAAAATTATATGTTGAGAGCGAATCATCCACACTGCCCCAGTTCAGTAGGAAGTAGCTATGAAAAGCTAAAAACATTGCCCATTTTCCCCAAAACTCATGGACCTTTCTCTACCCATTAGAATATATATTTGCTAAGGAATTGAATAGATACTGATGGTTAGTGTAAATTCATTGACTACTAGTTAAAAAATGGAATTTCAGTTAAATTTAAGAATGCACAAAACTTATACTGAAAAGCTATCTATTAGGATTTGCAGTGTGTGAAATATAGATTTGAATGATCAGACTTACCAAAAATGCTTATCAGAGTGAATTTAGGTTAAACATATGAGCATGTAAAATTGTTACTCTAAGATCTGTACCATCATATTAAGCAATAGGTAAAAATATAAGTAACATTAGGGTTTCAAATTTTGGTAATTCAAAAATAATATATGCATTAAGAATCTAGTATATTGTGAATATAAAAATTTGGAAAGCATTGTAATTTATTAGGATATAAAATTATTTTAAAAGCATGGGCAATGTATGAGAAGAAATTCATGATCTAAGGAATAACATGCAATTTGTTTAGAAAAAAATATTATTCTGGGTGAGAACAAATATGTAGAACAGCCTCATGTGAACAGACTAAGAGAGGTACAGTGACCAATCAAGCATGACTTGCCAGCTTAGCTCTGTAAAGTGAAAAAAAATGAACAAAAAGCTAATAGCAACTTTATAACATCTATAATGATTGTGCAAAAACTCAGGTTTCCCTAATTCACCACAATTAGAGTATAAATTTAAAACAAAAAGGGGAAACTGCAGATATTATAGAGAATAAAAGACAGTTAAAAGAAAGAAAATATGGTTTGGAAATTTATAAAAAGAAAATAACATCTATTGTGACAACTTAAAATTAAGCCTTAAGACAAAAGGGAGATTTTACTCCACAATTAGAAACATTCTTCACTTAAGAATTGATTTTAAGGGTTGAGGATTGCTAATGATTTTTCATATGGTACAATGTAATTTATTTATTGTGTTAACAAAAAAAGTCATAATGTTGTTATTGAGAACTTATTCTAGAATTTAAACTTGGGATATTTCAAATGAGATGTTCTTTTAATGTATGTGCTGTCAGAACTAGCAACACGTAATCATGATACACAAGAATTTTTAAAGTGGTTAATCTATGCATGGGTTTTAATAAGACAGGTACTAAGAATTTGGTATTTTTCAAAAGATGGAGTTTCTAATGGATAAAGAAATAATAGGTGTGAATTCTAGTGCAAAATAGACACAAAAATGGTAAATCAGAATAATATTGATGGTATTTGATCAGCTATGTAGCAATGTTTTAAAGTAAAAGGAAACTAAACTGGAGGTTCTATTATATTCTGTTTTAAAGAGAGGTTTGAAAGGAATAAGAGTAAATGCTTTGAAATTCATTTTGTTTACATACTGAAGGATTGCTAAAGGACTTAAAGGTATTTGTAAGTTGTGGAGTTCAAACTAAAATCTGTTTCAGGAGATAATACAGCCCTGATTTATATTTACTATGGAGCTGCTCAATCCAGCACTCCTGTTCCTTAATTCAGGTTTTGTGACTTAAGTGAAAGATTTTAATTATTGCCAAAATATGTAAGAATAACTGAGTGATCAACCTTGTAGGGATGTGAAAGGGAATGGAAAATTGTTTCTAAACTGCTGCTTAGCAGATTTCTCTAAGCTATAATGGGTAAGACTTGTCTTTTAAGGAAGGAGAAGGCTTCTGGGATCTAATGGTGATACAGAGAATGTTCTCTGATTGTTAGAGAGGCAATTCTAGGGCTCAACCTGGACTGGACCTCTTCTGACCATCTAAAATACTAATCTTCGAGTGGCACAGAGATGGGATAAGCCAGTGACAGCTTTGGCCTGTGCATGAAGCCCCATCACTACATGTCCCTTGGGAAGTGAGGAAATGGTTTCCCTGTTTACCTTTTTTTGTGACAAGTCCCATAATCAGTACATGAGACAAATTATAAAATTAAAGTTTCCATTTTCCCAAACAACCTATTGGGTTGGTAATTGAAAATTATCAAATTGTTAAGGACCATGCTTTGAGAAGTAAGGTGAAGTTTAGTAATAGATGACTTGTAGCTTGCGGTCTTAATTTACCACAATTGAAGTTTGGATCTTGAGCTTGGAAATATAACCCAAAACTTTCTGGATTTCCTCCAGAATCTAGGTTAAAGAAATTTATCTGTAAAATATTGTTATTAATGTGAGCTTTGCAAAAGGGTATTCTGTAACAGAAACATCACTTATCAACTCTACAAACAACTTAGGAATCAAACTTCCTAAAAGGATCAATTCTTATCTGAGGATGATTTGTGGAGATGAAGTCTGTTGGCTAAGATACCCAAATGTTAAGGTTTAAAATCAGTTTCTATTGTACTAAATTTTCTTTCTTTATATCTGGTGTTCTAGTATTTGCCCCAGTCCTAGGTTCTATGCTCCCCCTTGTGACCTGTGTTGGCCAGTCCAGGGAAACAGTCAAGTCTCCAAGCCTTCAAGACCCTGGCACTCACTGCAGACATGTCCCTGGAGACCCTGTGCCCACAGCTTCTCCTTCTCCTCTCAGGGATTCTACATCCCTTATCAGCTATGAAGAAGGTACAGAAGGCTGAAACCATTGCCCCATTCCCTTAGATATTTGGAGGAGGGGGGAGACAACATAGGACATTGTACCACCCTAGTGTAGACATTTTTCAGGCAAACTACAGGCAGGAAAATTCCTTTGCTCCCACTATGTACCCTTACCTGACTCTGAGTCAAAGGTTTGACTCAGTTACTAGTAGAGGGGGAATTGAGGTGGTACAATGAAGCCTACTGGGAATGGGCTGGAGAGATCCTGCAGGCACTTACAGGAAAAAACTGCTTGACCTGGAAGGGAGCTGCATTGCCAGCACTACCTCTGAGCCTTTCCCCTTTGCCTTGTGCTCACAATCCACTCTGAGTGCCCATTCTCATCCCAATTTTGGTAGGACTGGGCATAGGAAGCCTCTTCCATTGTTCTCCATGGATGACTATGCTTATTTCCACAATTCTAGGCCCTCTTCTCCTCCTATTCCTCCTCCTAACTGTAGGCCCCTGCATGATTAACTTGGCTGGTCGGGTTTGTGAAGGATGGCTTTAATGCTGTCCAACTTATGGTCCTGAAGCTACGATATCAAACAATTTCCCCCTTGGAATACGGTGAAACCAGTCCTTGGGAATGATTTCCCAAGGGTCCAAGAGAAAAAGTGGGGAATGTAGAACCCCAAAGTTATGACACAGAAACTAAGCAACCAAAAGCAAACACAAGCTAGGGTCTCCCAGATCAGGATGGCTCCGAGAAACCTAAAGTTACTAACAGGTTAGGATGTCTTAGAGAAATTCATGGTCACTAACAATAGGGTGTTATTAGGCTCCCAAATGTAGCATAAAGACCCTACATGCTTGGGGAAACAGCCAAAAACCATTAACTACAAAGGCTACTTCAAGAACTAGAGGGTGCCCCTGAGTCTGCCGATACCCACCACCTTTCCCTCCACCCCCTGAGTTTCCCGCCACCCCAAACTTATATAATCTTTACTCTGACTATGTCCCCCCCGGAACTCCTTTGCTGAGCTCCCCTAGCGTGCACTAGAAATAAAGACTTCCCTTTGCTTGGATTGCATTGTCTCTGTGTGCTCCTTGGGTGGCAATCCGTTCGGACCCTAACAATACAACCATCACCTCATTTCAGAATCAAGGAAACTCTCATTCGAGTTATTGCAGTGATCACTTGGCTGATTTTTTTTTCTTTACTACATACTTCATGCTTCCACTAAAATGATTTTTCTAAAGTGCAAATCTAATCATGTAAATTCATAGTTAAAATGTGTGCTGCCTCCCTAAAATGACCAGGAGCAGATAAAATCATTTTTATTGTATTAAAATGATAAAATCACCCATAAGGCATTTACAAACTTTTTAAATCTGGCCCCTTTCTACTCTCCCAGTCTTCTTACACCTCACCCCCATCCATATACTCTGTGCCAGACCCACTGAGCCTCTTTATGTTCCTCCCATACTAATTTCCTTCTTCCAGTTCCTTGTCTTTCTCTTGGCTATAATTCCCCATGCCTCAATGTCTCCCTTCTCACCTCCATCTCTTGACTTCCTTCAATAGTCAGCTCAAATCCTACCTTCTTAAGGTCTTTCCTAATATCCCCAACTGTTTGACTTTTCCTTCTAAGATTTCGAGCAATTTGCTCTCTCTCTCTCTCTCTCTCTCTCTCTCTCTCTCTCTCTCTCTCTCTCTCTCTCTCTCTCTCTATATATATATATATATATATATATATATATATATATATATATATATATATATATATATATATATTAGATTATGCCCAAGTCTACAGACCTTAAAAGGAAAGGAGTTCTAAGGGAAAGGAAGGGTTTTCATAGGTAACAGTGCATATAGAATTTCAAAGAGGAGATCCCTAGACTTTAGAACAGATAGGATTATAAATCACTGGGGATTAGGAAATGCTGATTAAGTAGCACTCTCCCTGCCTTCCACATGTAGCTAGAGAATAAGGGTCTCTCTTTCATGAATAAATTAAAACTTTGCAATGGTGATAAGGAATCTGGTAATTATCTTCCTCCCACCCTCTCACAAGCCTTCCATCTCAGGGGCTCTGGTACCTACTAACAATCCTCTCAAATTATATTGGCCCCTACCAGCCACTAGTTACTATTTGAAGTGGTATCTTCCTGGGAGAATGGAAGATAAGGGAAGGTTTTCACACTTAACTGCATGAGTATAAGGAGAATCAGAACTAGAAATATATACACACAGACGCAAAAATATTTTCGCATAAATGTATTTATAAATATATTTACATACACACATATATAACTTTTTTCTGTATTTATCACTTTAATCCTTATTAATCAAATAAAATTATTTCCATATTATTTATCTACTTGTGCTGTCACAGTCATTTAGAATTACAATCATCAGCCATTTACACATCTTGTATAACTTAGCTTAAGAAAGTTTCTTGAGCTACCTAGCACAATATATCTTGAATGCATCATAGTTTTTCATATTATTACTTCCATTAAAATGTTAGTGACTGAATTTTTCCCTTTCTTTGTTATCTTCAGTGATGAACCAAGAGCTTAGAATAGAAATTGCTTCCTATATACTTGTTGACAGACTTACTGACTTTTGTCCTGAATTGATTTTTAATGTAGTCATTAAAGATTAATTCACTTAATATCATATTTCAGAAGGTGGTTATTTCCTGCCAGTTTTTCTTTTTTGTCTCTTTTTTCCAACAAGTTTGCTCTAATGGAGTAACTAAACTTTCCTCCTTGTTTCTAATTGCTTACTTCTTTCAATGAAGGCTCTAAAATTAATAAATAATGAAGACTGCAGTCAAGCGCTACACCCGGCATGAAATTCAATATTCTCAATGAAAGAATCTCTAATTGAATGTATGAGTAGATAAAAGCAAAACCTGTGAAAAATGTTAATATTTTGTACTTGCTAAAATTTAACACAATGAACGTGCTATTAATTCCTAATAAGAAGATAAAAGAGGAATTTTAAGAATTCAGAAATAATATTTGAAAGGTGAGAATTAGTATGTTAATTATAGGGCCAGGTGAAAAGGACTTTTTTTTTTGTATTTTGCACTTAAGGGATATGAGTGTTTCATTAAATATATCTATCAATTCATAACAATATAATGGTAAAATATTAAATAAGATATGTCACTCCACCCAAATCAAGCTTTAAACTCTTCTTAGCACAGCAGATCTTTATATCTTTTATATGAAATTAAATTGATAATTTTTCTTTTTAGATATCATTTCTTTTTCCTCTCACAGTGAGCCCTACCTTGTCAAATAGGGGAAAAATAAATATCAACTTATATAATCGATCATATCTTCCAACATATATTATATTCCATAATACATGATTCACATTCATGTCCCAATTAACAATACCTGAGTCATCATTTTTGCCTCTGTAGCCAAATATAAAAATTTTCATAGGTAATAGAATATCATCTCTTCAATTAGTCACCACTAGCAAAAGATTCTGAAAGTTCCACATAATGATGGAAACAGGCCTGGGATTTCAGTTAATCATTTGTAGAATCCATTAGGAAGAGAAAACCTGAGCATGTTCTCTTTGTTACTTATAATCCATCAAAAGAAATTACACTTGTCAAAGAAAATATGTTTCATTTTATATCTCTACTCTACATCTTTTAGGCAAGAAGAAAGAGCCAAGCTTAACCATATATTTATTGGTAATTATATTGATCATATTTTTATATGGTCACTAAACTGATCTCAGTTCTGAAATCTGCCAATGTTGTCATTTGTGATTGTTCTGTGTTTCACTTAATTTTACTTATTTCATTTTTCATCAGTTCACACAATTATTCTCCCCAACCATTTCTTTAAATTATAAGTGATTTGGAGACATTTTATATGATTGTTGCTTGTTTGGATTTTATTTTCGAAAACTGCTTGTCAAGTAAAAACCTACTTGAATGTAACAATAGCCCCATGAGATAGGAAAGATGATTACTATTTATATTTACTAAGAAAATTACTATTGTATTATTATCTATAGAGAGTATAGGGGTAAAATTCACAGATCCTTTTTAGCAGTTATTTGTTTACTATTTGATATGTTTGGTTCTATGTTGGTCAAGGTATCTGGAGGCATTTTAGAGTCCTGAAGGTTTACTCTTCTCCATGTATCTAATATGCCCTCTCTTAGCTCCTGAATGGATGCTGTATTTAAACATTCTAGTGTGGTCTTTCTGATGACATAGTTAAGAGGGAAGGGAGGGTAGAGGGGAAAGTAAAGCTTCTTTTGAAATCATTCTCCACTCATTTCCTTGTACACACACAAAACCCACTTCCTTATGACCTTTGATACCCTCTAGTAAATGCATGAGGACCTGGCTGCCTTCTCAAAATGACTTTGAAGCTTGAATTCTGAAGTATTTATTAGAATTTTAAAAAATAAAATCACCTTTTATATACACAATTCGCTATATACAGTTTAAAGCTAAGTTTATTCCTTTAAATTAATCCTAATATGTTTCTATGTTAGATTTCAAGAAATTTCAAGAACCTTAGTTTTATCTTATTTGATTAATTAGATAGTTGGAACATAGTTCTGCCTTTGTTTAATTGATCCAACAGAGATATCCAAGAATTATTCACAATTATCTTAAACTTTTGGATGACTGATTCTATAACTTAAGCCAGGAATTTTTATCTGATAAATATGGAACATGTGTTATTAGTAATAATTGAGGTGGAAGTTGATTGAATCAAATAATTCCCTCAAGCATTCAGACCTTCTATGTTCCATTGGAATGGTACTCACACCCTGATATCTTAAAAGACAGAAATGAGTGCAATAAGTTTATTACCAGGCAGAAAAAAAATATACCTTATTTGCACCAGATAAAGGGACACACAACTCATAATTCTTTAAAAAGGGGGAAAGGTTAATCTTTGAAATAAAAGTACTCACATCTTACCTACAAAGACCTTATAAAAATCTCCAAGGAAGTAATTTTAAAAGACAAAGATCACTAATTTCTGACTAATAACTACCATACCTCAAAAGACCAATCATGTCAGTACAACCTAATTTCATTTCAGGACTGAGAGTCAGACTTCTAAATAGCTAGGAAAGCAATAAACATGATGTCATTTTATTATCATCAAACATTTGTTTGTTCCATATATGAGATTTTTTTCAAAAGCAAGAAAGGAAGCAGTCTTTTCAGGTACTGGCTAAAGATCTATTAGCATTCAGTGATGGTAACCAGTCCTTCTAACCCTTTCAAGAAATAACTGCACCTTCTATACTTAATTATTAACTATTTATGATTTTGTAAACCATAAGGAAATGCACCTTGTCTGACACATATTGTTTCAACGAAACATAATTTTCTAAGTAAATATATTTTGATAATGTTAAAATCCACACCCCCTTGAGAAATGGGAATTGAAAATATTGATTTAAAATAAAATTCAATATAAGTAATGGAGATCAAAGTGAACTTCATTTTCCAATGTTATCTAGTACCTGGCTTTAAATCATATGTTCATTTTTTAGGTAATGTATATGTATTAAATGTTTAAAAACAAATGGATAGATAGACTTCGAATGAAAAGTATCTTGGTTGAATCTGAATATAAAGGTGTATTTTGTGAACCAGGAAAAGTCCTTTAAACTCCACTGAGGTTTGGTTTCTTCACTTGAAAAATGAGGATACAATGCTCATAGAACCCATTGAAAGGACACAAGAAATTCAGTTGACCACTTTAAAAAGCTACTGAGTTCTTTCCTATTCCCTAATGATCCCTCCAAAGGTTGGTGAGAGGCAACCCTGCCAACTTTTCTTATTCATTTCCACTTCTACTTTCCTTATAGGGTAAGATAGATTTCTATACTAATTTGATTATGTATGTTCTTCTCCCTTTACATCTCTTTTTTGGGAGATAATTTACCCCATTCTTTCTGCCTTCCACCTTCTTTATCCCATTCTTTCTGCCTTCCTCTTTCTTCTAATGCATTCCTCTTCTGTCCCCCCCCCCCAACCTTCAATTATTTTTTTATAACATTCCATTATATTCAACTCACACCCTTGCCCTCTACCTACTAATGTACTACTTCTAAAAGCCAAAATAAAGAAAAAATTCTTGGGTATAAAAGAATTTTTTGCTATGTAAACAGTTTAAACTTATTAAATGTTTTAATTTCCTTTTCCTGTTTACCACTTTATACTTTTCTTGAATCTTATATTTGAGAGTTAAATCCATTCAGCTTTGGTCTTTTCTTCAGGAATGTTTGAAATTCCTCTATTTCATTGTATACCATATTTTCCCTTCAAAGAATATGCTGTTTTGCTGAGTCAATGATTCTTGGTTGAAGTCCTAGTTCCTTTTCCTTCTGGAATGTCATATTCTATGCCTTCTGATACTTTATTGCAAAAGCTGCTAAATATTGTTATTGTGATCATGTAACCACAGTATCTGAATCATTTATTTTGGCTGCTTGAAATAGTTTCTCCTTTATCTGGGAGTTCTGGAATTTGGCTATGATATTTCTGTGAGTTTCCTTCAGGGATCTTTTTGAGGAGATGAACAATAGATTCTTTCATTTTCTATTTTGCCCTCTGGTACAAAAAATATCAGCAGAGTTTTCCTTGATAATTCCTTAAAATATGATGTATAAGCTATTTTTTTAAAATCATGGCTTTCAAATAGTCCAAAAATGATTAGATTATCTCTCCTGAATTTATTTTCCATGTCAGTTGTTTTTCCAATAAGATAGTTCAAATTTTCTTCTTTTTTCCCCCATTTTTTTGACTTTATTACTTGAGCTCTCATGGAATTATTAGCTTCCACATGTCTAATTATAATTTTATAGGAATGATTTTCTTGAGTGAGCTTTTGTTCTTCATTTTTTCATTTGTCCAATTCTACTTTTTAAAGGGTTCTTTTCCTTCATGATTTTTTGAACAACTTTTCTCATATTGTCAGTTCTGCCTTGTAAGATGTTCTCTTCAGTACATTTCTGTGTGTCTTTTTTCCATTTGACCAACTCACATTTTTAATTTATTTTCTCTTCAGAAGATTTTCATGCCTCTTTTACCAATTGGACTATTCATTAATTTCTTCAGTATTTTTTGTGCCTCCTTTACAAAGATTTTGATTTTTTTCATGATTTTCATGTATCACATTCATTTCTTTTCCCAATATTTCTTCTACCTCTCTTAGTGAGTGCTAATGCTCCTCTTCACCCTGAGACCATGGCTCAGGACAATGTCCTGAATCTGCATGTGGTCATTGTGACAAGAATTTTGCACCTGTGGTCAGCAAAGAGACCCTTGTAATATCCTTCTGAACAATTGTTTGAACCCCCTTAAAAATCTAAGAACTCAGGTAACCTTTTCTGCTATTTCAATGGCCCCCAAGTCCTATTGAGGCAGTGGACCTGCCTTGGCTTGATTCTTTGTGCTCCACTTTCACTCTGGTGCACAAGATATCATGTGTTGGTCTTTGAAATTGTTTTGGCTAAAATTTATTTCACTTTGTCTTTTTGTGGGTTGTGCTGCTCCACATTTTTTGAGATATTATATTGTAGGTTTTTTGGAAAATAATATGGTAAAGATCAAGTGGGTCTGATTTCCTTCTCCACCATCTTGTTTCCACCTCCATTGCCTGCTTACATAGTTAATATGATTACTAATTATATACTAACACTATTATAATAACTTAAATGTAAGTTTTTGTGCTAATATGAAAGTTCTAAAGTAATATTGTTGTCACTGATTTTAAAAATATTACAGCTTAAGTTAAAATTACTTTTAGGAGCTTTATTTACAAAGAGATAGAAATAATGAAAGTGGAAAAATGTAGATAAAGAGATGAAATGTAATAAGCCTACTAGCCCTTCTCCTGAGAAGCCAGGGTCAGCCCCATCAAGACTTCCCCAAGATTCCGTCTCCACATGGATTTTCCTGGTAAATCCTGGTGGTGTCTTCAGCCAGGGTGCTACCAATTCAGCCTCCTCCAAAGCCAAGGCAGAAACCTATGGAACCAATCTCTCCAAAAGCCAGGAAAGGAAGGCTTTTCTGGAAACAATCTCTCCAGAAGCCAAGAAAGGAAGACTCAGCAAGCTGACGCAGGATCCAGCAAAAAAGTCTCTTCCTCCAGTCCGGCTCACCAAAGACAAACTCGAAAGGAAAAGAAGTTCAAAGGATAAGTCCCTAGGACAGAAAGTTCAGGACTTTTTATAGTCCTTTTTCCATGTTACTTTCTGTCCCTTCCCCACTTTAAAGGAACCTATTGCAGTCTTTAAATTTGCCTATCACTGCCCAGGGGCAGGGCAGTGGAATCTGCAGTTGTCACCCACTCTAGCAAGTGACTTGTGAACCCTTATACTTAGTGACTGGTAGGGTACTAAGTAGGGGTACTTAAGTTTTGATTGATTAACTTAAAAGTTATTGATTGATAGACAAGGATAGTTTGATTCACTTTTCACACTATTTACTTAATAAGATACTATTATAATAAATCCTAAATCAATAGTGAAATTACTACCAAGTATATATACTATAGAGGAAATTAAAAAATAAAGAACCTATAATTATATTAAGATTAACTCCTATATAATGAAAAGCAAATACTTAACTAAATCTTAGACATATAAATAAGCAAGAAAAATACCTCTTTCCATGACCCAAACTGCCTGAAAAAGGGGGCAGAAAAAGTTCCTAACTCTTGCAGAGAAGATACTCAAATTATAGTTGGAGAAACAATAATGGGGAAAGGAGAGGTAAGAACAACTCCAAGAACCAACTACTCTTTCTTATGTTTTGTCATTTTTTCAAAAAAATTTAACATTCTTTTATTTACAGCACAAAATATTTTTCCAATGATATGAAAAAACAATTTTAAGATCCATTTGGATTTCTAAACTCTCATCTTTTTTTAACTTTCCCCCTTTCAGACAACCAGGAAATTTATATAAGTTATACATGTGTACTCAATGAAAACATATTTCTAAATTAATCATATTTGGGGGGAAAAGTGCTGACAAAAAGAAGAAAAAAGTATTCATCTATCTGCATTAAGATTGAAGTAGAAACACAGAAGAAAAACAATTGCTTGAAAACATGGGCTGATGGGGATATTATTTGGGATTTAGACATTAAATGATAACTCTAGTACAACTATCCAAGAATTAGGTCTTAATCAGTGATACATGTAAAACCCAATGTAATTATGCTTTGGCTACGAGGTTGTTGGGGGTTTTGGGGGGAGAGGGAAAGAACATAAAATGTAACTATGGGAAAATATTCAAAATTTAAAAAAAATTAAAAAGATTCAATCAGTTTATTCTCTGGAAATTGATGGCATTTTAAATCATAGGTCCTTAATTTTGCCTTGGATCTTTGTATTTCTGAACATAGCTAAGTCATTTACAGTTGATCGTCATATAATACAGTTGTTATTATATGCTAGTGCTGCCTTTGTGTGTACTCTGGGCCAATTCAAACTAGAATGGTACAGATTTCTCCTGCTGAATTACTAAATTGTATTAGGCAAGAAAAATGTCCCACTATGATTTATTTTTGACCCTCTTGTTCCAAAATTTAATTTGAGATATTATTTTAAAGATGTTTAGCGGAGAATAGTGATAGAACTCAACTGAGTTGCTGTTTTTCTTCTGTATTCCTAGTCCTGCCCTCCTTTCCCTATATTTCTTGGTATGCTTCTTTTGAGTGTTGAATTTGATCATCACATTTTCTTTTTAGCTCTGGTCCTCTGGTCAGCACAAATGGCAGGGGAAAGAGCACAGCAAGATCAATCCTGCCTCTACAATGTAAGACAGAAGCTAGCACAATATAGAATAAATGATAAATAGTGAGGGCAAAGTGGCCTTACATAGTTCAGCCAGAATAGCTTCACAAGGTCCAGTCTCAGCTAGATTGGACAGACTCCAATCTGAACCACCTGAACAACTGCAAACTTCCAAACAGCAGACCAAGCAGGATGCCTATGAAGAATGCTTAATCTGAGACCACTACAGCTAATCCACCTTTAGGTACTGTACAAGAATAGGGCAATAGTCCTTCCACCCCAGGAATGGAGGTAAATTCAGCATATAGAAAAACTGAAAGGAAAAAACAGCCCTCAAATGAGCCAGAGAAAAAGCCTATACTAGAAAAATATTTCAACAAGAAAGATAACCAAAATACCAGTTAAGAAGAAGACAGTAATATAAAAATAAAAATCATTAAGTCTCAAAGGAAAATATGAAAGGATGTAAAGATTAGAATGAAGACATAGAAAGAGTTCTAAGAAAGAATAGAAAAACAAATAATAAGAAATAGAAAAAATTAGAATATAAAGTGTCAGAAAAATCAACTTCTTAGAACAAAAACTATGGTTCACATCAATGAAACAAAGTTGCCCACTTAATCCTGTGACCTTTGGAAGAACTGACTCAATAATATGAACATTAAGGTGTTAAAATGAGCTAGATATTAGGGAAGAAGAAAATTCTACTTGCCCTCTCTTTCAAATGGCTAAAAGTTCAGCATGATCATCTGTGCTATGACTGAGGAGGCTAGAAATAGGGCTGCTTCATTGTGATATACATGTTTATTAATATTTCAGAGAATAATAGATTTCGAGCTAGGAGGACATTTAATGGAATCTAGTATAGAATTTTTAATCTTACACAGAACAAAACAATGAAATAAGTTTCTTTTTGTCATATAGGAAGTGAAAGCAAAAGATAAAAAGAACTTTGCTTAATTAAGAGAGTTGGAGTATAATGGATTTCTAGAAATAAGAATTTCTTGCCCATTTTTTTGTTCTCAGATTTTTGTTCCTCTAGTCACATTTTATTCAGCAAATATTTATTAAGTATTCACTGAATACAAGAAATGAAGTGGGCTCAAAATTTTTGTCATAAACTGGGTAGTATTTCCATGTAGCCAGAGATGAATGTGGAGGGAGAGAAAGAGAATGATCAGAGCTCGACTTCCTCATTTGTAATGATCTCTAATATCTCTTAAATTGTGAGGATTTGCTTTGGAGTTAGGTGAGAAGTCAATAAATTAGGATAGATAGGGCGGCAAGTTTCAGGATTATATTATCATGGAGAAGGCAATCAAAGGAAGGCAGTAATTGTTTGAAAAGTCACCATAGTATCTCAGCAAGTATCTCTGGTAGCAACTAGTCTAATCCATACCTGAAGAGGGCATTTGAACAAGTGACCAATCAATGCTAGATATTTTTATTAAGCTATCCATTCTACTTTCAAGTAGCTGTCATTAGAAAAGTTTTTATTTTTCCTTCAGATTGAGTCCCAAATTAGCCTCTCAAAGACTTTTGCCTGTTGCTCACTGGGAATCAATAAAAGAAGTTTAATTTCTGTGTCATATGATAAACTATTGGCAATTTTATCTAATTCAGGTAGGTCTAGTCACTAGACTCTAGTGCTTCTATTAAAAATAAAGTGAAAAATATGAGACACATGAGTATTTTGACAAATAAAAAAATTACTTAGCCATACCATAGAAAGGCTACTCAGTAAGGAAGAAGCATTGATTCTACTGAGGAAAGCTTCTATGTAGAACATAATGGTCTACCAGCCATAAGCCTGAGTCAGGAGTTCCTGAGTCCTCATATGCTGTCTTAGTTACTTATAACACCAGGAATCTATGCCACTATTTCAAGCTTTTGTTTCTGGGATAATTCATTCTCAAGCATCAATGATATTAGTACTTTTGATGTGGGGTTTTATGTTCTGTGTGCTTAATTTTATGAAGGGGCTTGATAAAGCAGAAGTGTTCTTTAGCTGGGTCATCTTGATGGTGGTAGACTCACAGAATCATTGTGCTAAGAGTTGGGAAAGACATCAGAGGACATATCATTTAATCATTTCTTGAAATGAGTTTTCACAATGGATCAATCAAAAAATGGTCAATCATTTAAAAACTGTTTTAAATTTCCAAAGGAGGAAATCTTGCAAGGAAATCCATCTTGCAGAGGATCCTACCTTTGGAAATGTCTAAGTATTAAGAATATTTTACCTTTTTAGGACTGATGAAGCCTATATTTCACTATTCAATTTGAAGCTATTACTTCTAGTCCTATCCTTTGAATACCAAAGAGAATAATTATGTTTGACTTCTCTTCCAAATGAAAAAACTGTAAACACTCCAAGTTAACTGTATGCCTTTTGAATCTTCTATTCTCCAGGATAAACATCTCCAATATCTTATACTGATCTTCTAATAGCATTGACATGACCATATACCTCCAACATTTATCATTTACCTTTTTTGTCATATTAGTCAATCTGTTAGGTATGAGGTGGTATATTAAAGTTGTTCTAATTTCCATTTCTCTAATTAAAGGTGATTTTAGATAATTTTTTCATATGATCAAAGATTGTCTTAATTTCTTCAACTAAGAATTGCCTGTTCATATACTTTGACATTTTTTCAATTATGAAATGCTTTGTGTTCTCATAAATTTACTTTGTTTTCTAAATTCTTGAGAAATGAGGTCTTTGCCAGAGACACTTAAATTATTCCAAGTTTTTTTTGTTTCCCTTCTAAGTTTGGTTGCATTGGTTTTGTTTATGCAAACCCTCCTTAATTTAATGTAGTCAAAACTATCTATTTGGGTAGAAAGGGCTGCCTTGAAGGTATTTGAAGGTAATGGATTCCCTGATTAGAGAGTTTCAGATAAATACTCGATTAATACTTACTGTATATGATATAAGAAAGATATTTTTTTCCTTTTTTAGGCATGTTGGATTACATGGTCCCTGGATTTCCCTCCAGATATAAAATTTTGTAATTCCTTGAATGAATGAGACCACTTTCTCCCTTTCTGTCACAGTTCTGAAAGGTCATCTTATACATGGTTCATCTCTTTTTCTTTTTCCTAGAAAAGAGTGAATACAACAATTTGAAAATAACAGGACTCTTTTTGAGTGAGTAATCATGAAAATAAATCCTGTTGTAAGGTTTGCATTTTCCCCACATTAGCTCTTGACAGATGAGGTGCTGTGCAAGCTTCTCAAACAGATGTGCCAATCAACCTCCTCCATGACCTGTAACTTATTTCACTACTGCCCAGCCTGCCAATCATTGAAATTCTTGTAAATAAATGCCACTGTGCTTTCCTCATGTTATAATCGTTTCCTTAAGTCCTATAAATATTTATTTTGTATTTCCATCACTTGGTATTTAACCCCAGTGAACATATCAGACACCAGAATACTGAGCAGTGTTGAATTTAAAAGTAGATTGTTCTTTGTAGGACAATAGCAACATTAATTTCCTGCAGAATTTCTAGGCCAGATGTTTGTCAGAACATGAGAATAGAGGGAAAAAAATTCAAATTCAATGGCTGATGGGAATTCAGTGGACTAGTTGTATAAGTGTTAGAATGAAAGACTCAGCTACTCATTGGATATTTTGCAATTGATTATCCAACTCTGCAAGGCCTTCATAGCTCTGTCACTACTCAGAGAGATAGTTTGGACAATTCCTTTTCCCACTGATACATCCCCATTAGTTTATCTATAATAGAAGAATGAATGGATGTCATATTTCTAATAGAAAGAAACTGACTGGTCATTGTTATGGATTGCTTAATAATCACTGGTAAGGAGAAAACAAATAAAAATGATAGAGACTCTAATTTCAGTCTACACCTGGCATTAGAACATTAGTTGAACTAATCTTATGGCTCACTAACAAAATACATTTATCATCTTTTGTAATTCCCCATTTGTAAGGATGCCTCAACAATGATAAAAAGATTTATTTATATGTAAAAAAAACGTCAACATGAACTTGAAGGTACCATGAGCCAAAGAACATTAATATTTTAACATTCTGCCTTTATGAAAAAGAGAGAAAAAAAAGCTAAACTCTATTTTACATGCAAAGTAACACTAATTTTAAATGATATGAAGCAGATGAGATTGGAATGATAGACAGTTACACAACTGTCCCCAAAAAGTCAAATAAAAATACACAGTTTTTGATCAAAAGCAATTAATCTTTTTTCATCCAGAGGATGACATTTCACTGGGTAATTGCACAGGAAATTAAAACTCTTTTCACAGGTTTAATAATGGATGAGACATGGGCTTTGGAATAATTGTTTTTATTGAGCGTTGTCATCCTCTGGCTCAGTGTGCAAGCTGTGACTTGCAACTTGCACCTCTGTCATCCCTAAGATGGATTAGAGAAAAACAATAAGGGGTTCCATTTGGATCCCACCAGGATACAAACAGGTGCCAAAAAACCAAGCAGAGCTCCAACATTTCTCTTTTGCTTTTTTTGAAGTAAATTTCTCTGCCTGGCCCAGCATGCAGTTGATGTCCCAATGGCTCACAGGATACATTTCCATGAAGAGCTTCCTTTATAATCCTTTGCCACCATTTGTGGGCAGCTATTACTAATTCCCCTGGACTTGGATGGTATGCCCCTTCAATTTGGTTCGAGGGTCCTGGGCATCCAAGGTCTATATGCTTAACCCTAAACAAAAAAATGTAATGACATTATAATATAATAATAATAACTAACATTTAAATAGCATCTTGTTGTTCTACCCACTGTGTGAAGTGTTTTACAAATAGTATCTCATCTGATTCTCATAACGACCCTAGGGGGCAGATGGTATTATCCTCCTCCAAATATAATTAAGGAAATCGAGGCAAAGAAAACTTAAGTCCCTTGCCCAAGTTCACAAAGTTAGTAACTGATAGAGGCCAGATTTGTACTAAGGTCTTCTTGATTCCAAGTCTATAGCATATACTTAGGTGCCTCTACACCAGCACTGATCCCATTTATTCATTGTTATGTATTTTTCAAAGTGCTTTCAGATGACCTCCTGGTATATAAAGTAATTAATAGAGGATTTGTAAAATCCTCATTTTATAGATGAAGAAACAGGTGTTCAGGGATGTGAGCTCCCTCTTGTCACACAGCCATTCAGTGTCAAAAGTAGGGATGTAAAGTCAGGTCTTTCCAATTTCAAATCACTATTCTAAATATTATGTCATAAGGACTTTCAAAAGGTAATGAGTTTATGTATGACAGTAATCAAGACCATGGGAGTTATTTAAAATGATTATAACAAGTCTTGGTTGCAACTACTCATAGGATTGTTGTGAGGATCAAATGCGATAATGTTTAAAAACTTTATAGTCTAAAAAAATGTCAATAGTTGTTATCATTATCATAATCCTCACTATTATTCAGATTTGTAAGTTCATCCATGCTGGTAGTTTCCAGTATTGAAATGCTACACTGAGTCATGTCTATAATTTATAGTCTTAGAAAGTTACCTCAGCACTGAAAAATTAAGTAAAGTGTTTATATAGCTATGTGTATTTGAAGTAGGGTTTGAACTTAGATTGTCCAGATACTGTTTGTTTAGGACTGATCCTAAAGGTTAACAATGGCTTAGTGATACTCATCCTCCACAGACCCTCTATCTATCATATTACCTCTAGTTAAAAAATACCATTAAGTAAAATAAATAAACATAAAAGTAAATAAATAAATGAACAAATAAAAAGAAATGTTTTATCTTCCCTCTGAAGAACAAAAAGGATTCTCAGTTTTCAAGCATTCTACATTTTCTCTTTTTAAAATACATATGGTCAACATATTATTTTCATTTTACTCTCACCATGGGATTCTTTTTAAAAAGTATATTAATAATTATTACTCTCTTTTGGAAAAAGAAAAAAAGTGAGATCACCTTTGGGATAGAGCAAGGAAGTATGCTCTTTAGCAACTTTCTTGGAAAGAACTTGGATCCAGATGCTCTTGTGAGTTGTAGGGAAAGGTCCTAGCCATATTTGGATAAGACACTGAAGGCAAGAGAAAAATTTTTCTGAAAAATAGTGATCTGCATACCAAGATACTATTTCCTTACAGTCTTTAATGATTACATGATGGTTAATCCTAATATATCTTGAGTGATTTGCAGGAAATTCCCAATGGGAGGTTCCCATAGATTTTTCAGAAGGGGTTAGACCTTTATTGTGAAAGCTCAAACACTAAGAAGTTGCAGATATAAGGAGTAGAATATTTAGCATAAGCATCTGAATGCTTTTTGAGGCATGAAGAAGCTTGGTCCATATACCTGTCCTGGCTTTTTCATAAGTGGCTTGAGAAATATACTATCCAAAAAGAATTGTTTTCAGGTATCAGATTGCTCTACCCATTTGTATAATGTACCACCTGCAACAATAAACCCACAAAATATTAGGATGAATTTTTACTATTTTCTGAAGCACCCTCCTATGTTTCTGCCACAGGAAAAAAATGATGTTGATGGATTTAAGAACTATGTGGTAACCTGTATAAACAATTCACTTTCATTATACCCTTTCAGACAGAATGCTTAACCTAACAGATTCCTATCAATTCCAGTAAGTATTAATTAAAGGTTTGCTATGTAGTAAAGACAGCAAAGTGGTAAAGTAGTTTGAATATTGGACCTGAGTTCAAATATGAATTTAGAAATTTACTAGTGACATGATTCTGGGGAAGTCAATTAAATTTTCTCTAAGTTCCCTTATCTGAAAAGTGGAGATAATAGCATCTCCCTTGTAGGGTTGTAGTTAAGATAATAATAAAAAAATAATATTTACAAGTCACTTTCTAAGCATTAAACTTCTATATAAGTGCTAGCTTCTATATAAATGCTAGCTTTTAATGTTGTCGTTATTGCTATGTGAAAGACACAGTTCATGAATAAAGCAAAATTCAGTAAATTCATAATTTGAAGAGAGTAGTTTCAGTTGATGACATCAAAAGCTAGACTTTCCAAAGTATAGGAAAGAGTGAGAATCAAGGAAATGGATAAACCACTTTTGACAGATTTCTCCAGAAAGTTAGGCCTGAAGGACAGGAGAGATATAAGCTGATATGTAGTAGAGATGGTTGTGTCAAGTAAGAGTTATTTTAAAAATAGAGGCATGGGCTTATTCATATAAGTAAAATAGCCAAAAAAACTAGAGATATGAGAGTTAGGGAAATAGTAAAAGCAATTTTATAGAAAAAAAAATTGAGAAGGAATTAAGTCAAGAGTGCATTTCGAGGTGTTTATCTTGGAATTGGGAAGGGCCACTTCTTTAATGCAAGCTGAAGCAAAAGGAGATATTGTAAGAGAAAGGTATTTCAATGATGAGAGTTAAGGAACTAGTTGGAGCTCTTGGTGAATGAACTCAATTGTTCAGCGAAATATGAGGTGAGTTCCTCATTTTATAATATAAAAGATTGAGGGAGGACTGATGAGAGATGAAAAAGATTTCAGTCATTGTGGAAAGTGGGCTTGAAAATACATTTAGAAGAATAAAATGTTTGTCTTTCTTCAGGTAAGTACCCAATTCAGATTAGATAAGGTACATTTTTACTGGACTCATCCACATCAACGAAAACATAAATACATTCTCTATATCCATTTATAAATAAATATTAACATTCATGATGTCTAAAGAGAAATACAAATCAAAACAACTCTGAGGTATCACCTAACATCTAGCAGATTGGCCAATATAACAGCAAAGGAAAGTAATAAATGTTGGAGGGGATGTAGCAAAATTGGGACACTAATGCATTGTTGGTGGATTTGTAAATTGATCCAATCATTCTGGAAGGCAATTTGGAATTATGCCCAAAGGGCTTTAAAAGACTGCCTGCCTTTTGATACAGCCATACCATTTATGGATTTATACCCCAAGAGATCACAGGGAAAAATACTTGCACAAAAATATTTATAGCCATACTCTTTGTGGTGGCAAAAAATTGGAAAATGAGGGGATGTCCTTCAATTGGGGAATGGGTGAACAAATTGTGGTATATGTTGGTGTCAGAATACTATTGTAATAAAAGTAATAAAGAACTGGAGGAATTCCATGTGAACTGGAATGACCTCTAGGAACTGATGCAGAGTGAAAGGAGCAGAGCCAGGAGAATCTTATACAGAGAGACTGACACACTGTGCCACAATCTCACATAATTGACTTCTCTACTAGCAGCAATGCAATGACCCAGGATAACTATGTGGGACTTATAAGAAAGAATATCCAGAGAAAGAACTGTGGGAGTAGAAAAAGAAGAAAAACAACTGTTTGATCACATGAATAAATGGTGATATGATTGGGGACAGAGACACTAAAGATCGCTCTATTGCAAATAGTAATAATATGGAAATAGGTTTTGAACAATGATACATGCAAAATCCAATTGAATTGCTCATTGGCTTTAGGAAGGGTGAAAGGGAAGGGAGGAAATAATATGAATCATATAAACACAGAAAATATTCTAAATTAATCAAATAAATAAATTTATTTTTAAAAAATCATGAGGGCAGCTGGGTAGCTCAGTGGAGTGAGAGTCAGGCCTAGAGACAGGAGGTCCTAGGTTCAAACCCGACCTCAGCCACTTCCCAGCTGTGTGACCCTGGGCAAGTCACTTGACCCCCATTGCCCACCCTTACCAATCTTCCACCTATGAGACAATACACCGAAGTACAAGGGTTTAAAAAAAATCATGATGCCTAAATGAGTATTATTTTTTAAAAAATCATTTTGAAGTAGAAGTTCAGGGACAAGAGAACTCTTTTGCACAGATCAGAAGGTCTTTGATGGAAGTGGTCCATATAAAACTTGTCCATTCAACAATATTAGTTAGACCTGGAAATTACTTCTTCCCTCTACATCTTCCCAAGTTGAGTAAATATATTATGGACAATTCTATAATAGCTCTCTTTCCTCCATGGGGTATTGTTATCCTCATTTCTTTGGTATTTCTATAGGTAGAAAGACATTACATCATAAACAGAGTTCTGGACATAGAGATAGAAAAACAGTCACATTCTTTCATAGCTGGGATACTATGGTCAAATGAATTAGCCTGTCAGTACCTGTTTCCTGAAGTGCAAATGAGGATAATTTGACTATTCCACTCTTATCATTGTTAGGGATAGGAATTTTACTTGTTATTTCACTGAAATAGGGAGTTCCATTGAGTAAATTCTCTCTCCTCAAGTAGGTCAACCTCTTCTCACCAATACTTGGTCTTAGACTAAAACGTTCAGTAGAAAACTGAGAAGTCAAGAAACTTGATCAGAGGAATGAAGATCAAAGCATACTATCTTTCTTGAGTTTATTTATGTTTAATTTGAAAGTTTTGTTTTTATAGGAGTGTTCTCTTACAACAGTGAACAATAGGTAACTATGTTTTGCATAATACATGTATAACACATCTATGAAATTGTATTTTGAATCTTGAAAAGAGACCATAAGGATTGATTTAGTTATTAAAGCTAATCAGTACTGAGGAGAAAAGGCCTGGGCAGTGAGAAGAAACTTAGTGGGGACAAGACAGTAAAGTCTTTGGAGGATAGTCATATGGAAAAGAGAATAGGCTTTCTCTGCTTAGTACTAGAAGGCCAACTGGGAACAGTGTGTAAAATTAGTTGAGGACATTTTAGGTTTGATGTAAGGAAAATTTTCCTAATAATTAAAATTAAGGCAAAATGAAAAGAACTGCTGAACTATTTCTTTGGAATTCATCAAATAAAGACTTGGTGAATAATTTTTGGTTATATTAAGGAAGTAATTATTTTTTTACTTATGGTTTGTTCTAGGACTCAAATAATTTATCTCTTACACCTCTAAAATTCTATGATTTTCTGAAATTCTTTCCCCCTCTTTTTTATTTACTTTGAGAATACTGTAGTAATTTTCTCATAAGGATATTGTTTGTTCAAAAATAACAAATTATGGAACTATTTTGTAAATTATGTAAAAATAAATAATTGCTTCTGGTGTATTTTTTCATATAAATTCAGAACATATTGCTATCTTAAAATCTTTACAGATTGAAAACTCTTGTTGAAATATAATTTGTGTCACTTACAAGACAACAATGTTACATACACACATATCTCTGTCTTTCACTATATTAATTGCTCAAAATCCAGGTTGAGAGTTCCAGGATCTCCATTTAGATGAAATACTAATTCCCCTGATTAAGGTATCTTATTTTATTGAAGCTTGATGTACCATCATTGTCCTTGACATTGCTAATGAGCATTGGATAGTTTCCAGCTGGCTCGATTAGTTTACATTTCACAGTGTACAGGTACAGGAACACAGAGTCATCTTGGTGAGCTGCTTCTTGAGTAAAAAGGATTTGTCATTGAAATCATCCTTAATATTGGATTTTTAAAATGCCCACTCTTAAGCCTTCTTCAAAAGTCATTCTAAAAATAGGATGGGAAATAACAACCATTTCTAAATTTATCTCAATTGATCAATTATTTCTAATGTTTTAAAGGAAATGTTAAATTTTTATTTTGCTTTGGCATCTGTTTTCATTTTTGGTTATTTTTTAATATGAGGGGAATCTATTTTCTTAGTTGCAAACTCACCTGAAAGTGATTTAATATGTTAGTGTCATAATTTTATCTGACTATTTTACCCTTAAAATAATGACATTTTCCAGGCTGTCAAATAAATTAATGAAATTACTTTAAAAATATATTCATATTATACTATGAAATTAAGCACAACCTATTTCAACAATGTGAAATCCCAAGATTTGAATCAGCTACTCTAGAACCTCTTATAATTCATGATGCTTGGTTCAAATTCTGATAGTTCTTCTTTCTTCTTTTTTTCCCATCATTTTATTATTATTGTATATCAAATATTATGGTAGTATGTGTAAATTTTCATGATGAATAAATTATATATGCCAATATGCCATTATTCCAATGAATCTGTGATCTCATCAATACAGATATTCCCTTTAATGATGCAAATAACAACTTGCCATGACTGCTCATCCTTCAAAAATCTTGTCTTTATCCTTCGCTAAAACTCCTACAAGGCAATTCTCTCAGAGTGCTAGGTGCCTTTCTCTAATTATCTTAACAATATATGAACACTAATGGAGCATGAGTTGCCCATCAGTTGTCCTTCCCTCTTATTATATATATATATAATATGTGTATTATACACACACATATATATACACATTACTGGAAATATTTTCAAAGTGGTTCATTCAAATTTAAAACTTAAGGGATTAATCAATATTTATGTAGAGATAAAAGGTGGGGTCTACTATAGTTAGATAGATTTGGAGAAATTTTAATAGGGTTATAAGAAGAGAAAAAGTAACAGCAATGTGAAAGGATGTCTTAAGTGGAATGCTCCATAGATCTATTCCTGGCCCTATGCTTGTTAACTTTTCTTCCAGGAAGGTGAATAAAAGAATCAGTAGCATGTTTATCAAAATTACAAATGACACAGCTGAGAGTGATAGCTAACAAGATGGATGATAGAATTATGATACAAAAGATTTCTTGACAGTCCAAAGTACTAAAGTACATAATAAATATGAACTTATTAAGAATAAATGTAAAATCTTATACTTTCTTCAGAAATCAATTTCGCAAACATGAAATGAGGAAACATGACAGAGAGGATTTTATTTGAAAAAAAGATATTGATATCTTAGTAGATTACAAGCTTGATATGTATCAGAACTGTCTTGTGCCATACAATGAGGTCTTTGGCTGCATTAGGAGAAATGTAGGGAATAGAACTAATTAGTACTGTGCCAGGGTCGCATCACACACCTGCAACATTATGTCAGTTCTGGACATCATGTTTTAGAACGAATACCAATAATGTAGAGAAAACCCATAGTAGGAAAACTAGGATCATACAGGATACTAAAATTATGGTACATGAACATTAGTTGAATGAATTAGAGATTTTTAGACTGGAGAAGAGAAGACTGAGAAGCCACATTATAGTTGTCATTAAATATTTGAAAGAATGATAAATAGAATAGATATTTAACTTACATGATTTGACAGAACTAGCAAAAATGGCTAAAAATATATTAATGGCTATTTAAATGCTTAGCTTTCAGAATTCTCTAATGACATAGAATACTTTTTGAGATAGTGAGATCTCACTTGAGGTTTTCTACAAAGACTAAATGACCATTTGTTAGGGATTTATGTACAGTTAAAAGCATACTAGATAGCCTCTGAAGGACTTTTCATCTCTGAAATTTCTTAATTCTGGCAGAAAATAAAACACTTGAGGGGAATCCATTGATGCCAGAGTCTGCATGGGAATATAATTACTTGCAAATAGGTATTCTGAATTAGTGTATATAGTTGAATGGTATCTTACGGGCTATGAAGTACATATTAATACTTTGATTACTAAAGCAAAATATGGTAATATAATTTGGGAATATTTCCATCCAAACTTCAATGAAGTACTGGACTGACAAATCATCAGAGCATGCATGTAACCTTGACTTCCAAAAGATTATGGTATTGGAACACAAGCTCTCCTATACAGACCTCCAAAGACATTAAGTACATATAAGGAAAAAAAGTTATTTTTTTAGGTAGTCAATTAATAAGCAATTATGAAACATTATCCATCAAGCACTGTGGTAGGCATTAGAGATGTTGAAACACAAAGATAGAGAACTCATAATCGAATTGAGGGAGGTAGAATTTAAGTAGCCATGTACATATGCAAAATATATACAGAGTAGATGATAGAGATTTTGGGAATGCTCTAGCATTTGTAAAAGGGGACAAGAAAGACCTCTTATAAAAGGCTGAATTTGAGTCCCATCTTAAAGGAAACCAGGGAACCTCATAGGAAGAGGTGATGAAGGACAGTGCTTTCCATATGAGAGACAGCCAGTGAAAATGCTTCCTACAAGAAGGTAAACTTTAGCAAGATTAGAAAGATTAGAAAGTCTCAAGACAAGATCAACTATTAATCTTAATTTTTTTAAGGGGAGAGAAATACAATTCATTGAGTTCACAGTTCTGACTAGAACCATGTCCTATTGAGAACATATATGTCAAAATATGTATACATTTCAGCAATTTACTTTTTAAACTTAATTGAAGGCTTGTTGTTTTAAATCTAACCATTGTATGTTACTGGAGTATGTTTTTGTCATGAATATCAGAGAAGTAGATAATCAGAAGGATGAATATTTAAACAATCAATGTTCTGAGGTTCTTATTCCTCTGAGATAGCCTGCCCTTTTTACATTCTTTTCAGGAGATGGAGGTAATATGAGAGATGACATTTATGACATTATCTCAAATGACTCTATAGACTTTCTTCAAATTCTAAAAGTTTCACTTCTGGAAGCTTTGAGTATTGGTTTAATTTTAGGAAAAGTTATCTTGAGAAATCTAGCACACAATAACTTTTAGTTAAACTGGTGCAAATTGAAATAGTGATGATAAAAGAATGGCATATATACCTCTCACTTTCAGACTTAAAACATTCTTTCCATGGTGATAATATCTATACAAGTTGTGTTAAAATTATATATTATCCTGATCCCTCTAGGATCTCTACCACAGCCAGCCATTATAGTAATTTTTATAGGAAATAAGATTGAAAAGGAGAATTTGGAAGTCATGTGCAAAGTGTCCCAAATATCAAAGAAGCATAATTTATAAATTGTATTACATAGTTATAGTTCACACCCAAACAAATTAAAAGTAATCTGAGCACTGCTTGTCAGAATTTCTAGCCTATTTTGTGTAAATTCCAGGCAAAATACAGACCTCCACAGCTACCTACATGTAAAACATCAAAAAGGTGCTAAAAGCTTTGAGATGATCATTTGAAGCTTTACCAATAACTCTGAGATGATTTCAATATGTTAATGAACCCCAAACTGGCACAAGATTAAATTGGCTGACCTGTTTTAAATAAGAAATACATACTGGCATATACAAATACATACAAATGCATATATATATATATATGTATATAAATTAGTTGCTATTTATCATCATCATTAATAATTAAGAAAATATGGGTCAATTCAACTTGTGTTGAGAAAATTTATATCTCATTAAGGCAGTTTGTTAAGGAAACATGACTGGGATTTGTTTGGGCTGAAAAGAATCTAATGAATGATTACATGAGTAGTATTTCTATGCTTTTCCCCTTCCCCATTCATTTCCCCATACTACCTTTCTTCTTTTACCTCTCCATCTTCTGTCCACGCATCTCCTGCTTCTGTATCTCTCTCTACTTTTTTGCCCCTTTACTTTGTACCTTATTAAAGAGTAATTGGCATCATTTTCCTTGTTGCCAAATGTGGTCTTTCCTGGGGTGTACCCAAAGAACCACATGTATCTGCCGCATTTCATAGTTTTATAAATTAATTATCAATTCAATACTCCATTTTTTGGCATTAAATGCCAGCCCATAGTCTTTCCAAAAGTCTAAAATGTATACAAAGCATATCCAAGTGAACTAACATAACTTATTTGAGAAATGATGAAGACATTTGTTATTTAAAATATAAAGGAAAATTGAAAAGTCAATAAAATATGACCATGTACTTTCTTATAAGCATATAATGCTATAATTAAACTTTTTAGAAATATAAAAATAATATTTAATTTCTTTAATCATAATTTTATAACATGAAATAGTTCATAGGAAAAATCCATCAGGAATCACTTCTACTATACACTTTTATTGTTGATGTGTATTTCATATCTTAGTTTTGACTTCCCATGTATATACAAGATACCATTCCAAGTTTGTGACAAACAGAAACTACAGTATTGATAGTTTTGTATTCGCTTTTAAACTAACTACCAGAAAAGTCATTTGCTTGAAAAAACCCTTTTTAAAAAATAGATCATGTTCATAACGTGTTAATCTACAGTTATATTCTAAATACGTAATCAACATAGGTGGAGATTAGATATAAAGGGAATTTTTGCTTGGAAGAAAGGAGAAAGGAGAAAGTTCATTGTATCATCTGCTACATACAATGATCAAATTCAGACAGTTCACTTGAACTATGCAGTTGACCTATATATATGAGAAAATATTCTCCTCATGTTACAAAGTAAAATTGAGCTTTTCAGCAAAATTTCACTAATAGTAAATATAATTTTTACCTCAAACAAGTCACAGTAATATTTCCTTAACAAATTGTCTTAATGAGATAAATTTCCTCAACACAAACAGAATTTAGTCATATTTTCTTAATTATAGTTGTTAATTGTGATGATAAATGGCAAGTCATGTTTCATATGTTTCAAATTCCTCTTTTTCCAATAACCTTAAGACATTCATATATACTCCATTTTACAGATGAGGAAAATAAAATTCATAGAACTGAATTAACTTGCCAAAAGTCACAAAGCTGGTAAGCATCAGGACTTCAAGAGAAACCTAATTCTTCTGAGTTTTCACATTCTTTCCAGTTCACCTTTCAACAAAATTAATTCCAAGTGTGTTTGCATTGGTAAATAGTAGCACTCCTCCTACATCACTGCTTTGTAGTGGAGGAGAGGCTTACATAATTCAATGGAACTATACACTATTCTATGCAGGGTTAACAAAGTCAGAAAAGTCACAGGAAAGAGTTCAGAAAAAAAAAAAGTTATGTAATAAAGAAGGAAACAGCAAACCACTCCAGTAGCTTTGCAAAGACAACCCTATGGACAATATTGAAATGATAAAACATATGAAAAATTGAAGATCAGCCCTTTATGTCAGAAGGTGTTCAACATATTCCTGGGAAAGAACAGAGGATAACACAAGAGCTCTAAGAAGGAATAAAGCAGCTGAGCCAAAGCTAAAAGGAATCTCATTTGTCTAGCAACAAAAAGAAAGTCCTATGTAATAAAGATCAATATTACCTAAGAACATTGAATGTAAGATCTATGAACCAATATAAGCTGGATGGAGTCAAACAAGAAATAGATTAAACATTGACATCGTGAGTGTCAGTGAACTTAGATAAGAATGGGTGAATTTAATCCAGATGATCATTTCATATACAATTATGGGCAATAATTCTTTAGGTGAAATGGAATACTCTTCCTAGTCAATAAAAAGGTGAGAAATGCAGTACTTGTATGATCTCAAAAATGACAGAATATCTTTTCAGACCTAAGGCAATCTGTTTGAGATCAAAATAAAACAAGTTGGTTCATGATGCCAAAGAGACCCAAGTTAATCAGATCTATGAAGATATAATTTTCTAGTTATAACACCAAAATATATCACATTCAACATGGGGGTTTGGAAAGCTAAAGTATGAAATCAAAAGATAATACACAAACTTTACCTTGAAGTACAAAATTAAGCTGGATGGAGACTAATATTTTTCTCAAGTTAATTTACCAGTCATAGCAAACTCTTTTTTTTTAAATAACCCTTACCTTCTGTCTTAGAATCAATACTGTGTATTGGTTCTAAGGCAAAAGAGTAGTAAGGGCTAGGCAACAGAGGTTAAGTGACTTGCCCAGGGTCACAGAATTTGGAAGTGTCAGAAATCAGATTTGAACCTAAGAATTCCTAATCTAGGCCTGGCTCTCAATCCACTGAGCTACCCAGCTGCCTTCAGTAAACTCTTTTTTAACAACCCAAAAGACTCTATACATGATATCATCAAATGGTCAATGCTTAGATCAGATTGATTGTATACTTTGCATACAAAAATGGAGAAACTCTATTCAATCAGTTAAAACAAGACCTGGAGCTGACTATAAATAAGAACATGAAATTTTTAGGGCAAAATTCAGACTGAAAAAGAAGAAAGTAGGGCAAATCATGAGACAATATAGATATCACCTAGCTAACATCTCTTATGAACATGAAGTAGAAATGATGAAAAGATTTAAGGGACTCATTTCGGTAAGCTGTGCCTGGAGAACTACAGATAGAGGTTTGCAATCTTGTGAAGGAGACATTAACAAAAAGTATCCCAAAGAAAATGGAAAAAAAAGAAAACAAAATGGCTATCAAATTAAGCTTAACAAACTGCTGAGGAAAGAATGAAAAAGTAGAAAGACAAAGTTATACCTAATTGAATATAGAATTCTAGAGGAACAGCAAGGGGAGAAAAGAAGGTTTTCTTAAATGAGAAACACAGAATATAGAAGAAAACAATAGATTGAGAAAGATGTAAAATCTCTACAAGAAAAATGGAGATATCACTGGACTACATCATGGAAAAATGGACACGATGAAGGACAAAAATAGAGGGATTTAACAGAAGTAAAAGAAATCAAGAAGATATGACAAGAATATTAAGAAGAACTAAACAAGAAAGATCTTAATATCAACAATAATCAAGATGGTGTGGTAACTGATCTAGAGCCAGACATCATGGAGTATGAAGTTAAGTGGGCTTTAGGAAGCACTGCTAACAAACAATAAAGCTAGTAGAACTTATAGAATTCCAGCTGAGCCATTTAAAATGCTAAAAGATGATGCTATTAAGGGCTACACTCAATATGCCAGCAGATTTGGAAACATCAATAGTTGCCACAAAATTGAAAAAGGCCAGTTTACAACTTAATCCTAAAGAAGGACAATGCTAAAGAATATTCAAATTACAGAAAAATTTTGTTAATTCTACAGGCCCACAAGGTTATGCTTAAGTTTTGGCAAGCTAGGCTTTAACAATATGTAAACCAAGAATTACCAGAAACATAGGCAGATTTTGGTAGAGTTAAAGGAAATAGAGACCATATTGCCATCGTTTTCTGGATTATGGAGAAAGCAAGAGAGTTCCATGAAAATGAAACAAACAAATTTATGAAAATCTTTGCCTGTCGACCATAACAAAATGTGGCATGTTCTCAAAGAGATGGGAGTACCAGATCCTATTACTTACTTCCTGAGGATTCTATATGTAAGTTAAAAAGCCACAGTTAGAACCAAACATGTAATAACAGATTGGTTTAGGATTCGGTAAGAAATATGACAAGTGGGCATATAACAACAACAACAGTACTTACTAAGATCATGGCAGTGGCTCCCATTGCTTCCTGGAAAATAACAGGAGAAAAAATGGAATAAGTGACAGATTTATTTCTCAGGTTCAAAGATCACTGCAGACACTATTCTTAGCAATATAATGTTGTCAGACAATTCTGGAGGATTTAGGATGAAAAATGCTATTCATCTCCAGAAAAAAAAATGATGGAATATGAAAGCAGATTCAAGTATACTTTTTTAAAAACTTTATTTTTTGTGTTTTTTCTGTTTTATTTTCATAATAACTAATATGCACATATATACATATACACACATATTTATATATTTGTGTGCATATATGTACATATATCTAATCTCTTTAAAATATAATGTCTTTTAGAGCGACAAATATTTTTATTCTGTTTCTGCTATCCTCACACCAATCACATTTCCATACACCTAGTAGATATTAAATATTTTTAGAATGAACTAACCATTTACCTCTATGTTGTAATTCTTAACTTTAATTTGACACTCATATTTCTTTGCTTTCTCATTAACCAATTTTAAACACTGGTAATCTGGACAAGAAAGAATGAATGTACTTTCATTCATATGTGATTTACTGAAAAACCTGCTTTTCTTTTTTTGCATTTAATTTTTATTCCACTTTAATGCTTAAAAGAATATAAAACTCCCTGAATAATTTTTCATCAAAGTATTTTCTTAATAAAAAGGACTAAGGTACATCAGGCATATGACTAGTTAGCTAGTAAATCCTCAGGTTAAAAGATAACTACTTTCCATGAACATCCTCTCCATCTCCAATTAGAACCTGTCTAGAAAATTGAAAAGTAAAATACCTTCAAAGAAAGGCCCAGGCAGCTGCCAGAAAACATTTTTTCAATGGAGCAGTATGACCTGAGGTAGTGAGACACAAAATGAGAAGACTTCAAAGGTGTGTGAAAGGTTGGGCTATAGAAAAAGGGTTTATAGATGTAAAGGGTAGAACAGCATGCTGAACAGTGGAGGTGAAGCATGCATTAGCCAAAGACTGTGACACATAAAAAGCATTTAATCTATCAAAGATAAAGAGGCAAATTGTAACAATGAAGAGGAACACTACCTGCCAACTAAGAGGACTAGAGAGGAAGGCGAAATGGGATGGCTTGAAAAAGGCTGGGCAGCTATTAGAAAACAAAGTAAATTGAGAGAGCCTTTCTCTTACTTATGATCATAATGCAAAGAAAAGAAAAGAAAAAGAAGAAAGAAAAGGTGGCATAATTGGCAAGGTTGACAGCTGTCTTACTCAAGCTGAAGATATAATGAGCTCATAAAGAGAGTGTTTTTTCCTCTTTTTTGGTTTTTAAATCTGTTGGAGATTGCTATAATAGTTGAGGAAGTTGAGCCTGTGAGTGGGCTGATTAGCAATAGTAATGATGAAGGTAAATTTGGGAAAGAGGCTAAATAAACCCGACAGTCTTCTATAAAACATTTTTTAATATGGTAAGAAATAATACTAACTGAGATCAAATAGTGCATAAGTGTAGTGGAACTGAGGAAATGCCTTTTTAATTACTTAACATTTGTATAATATAATAAAAATAATCTAGCACAAGGAAGGAAAATGTTTCCTTTAATAAAAACTGTATTAACAATTGAACCAGTCAGTTTGGAATATTCTCTGCCTCTAGCACACATCATATTCTCCTACATCCTTTCCATTGCTCATTCTATTTCCCATATCTGGAATCCCATCACTCTTCTTCTGCATCAAGTCAATTCCTATACAGCCTTTAAAAGTCACACAAATATCACCTCCTATAAGTAGCTTACTAGGTTTCTTTGAATTTAAATGGTTTTTTCCACTCATTTTATTTATAATATTAAAATATTTCAGACATAACACATAGACATGATAGAATATTCTGGAGCTTATAATGTGTTTACAAAGTTTATGCTAATTTAATAATGTATCCAAGGTAAGATGAGGAATTTTAGTATCTCCCCCACCCCCCGATCCCGCCAGGTCCTGCCATTGGACTATATGAAGACTGATTTGGAAAAGCTAGTAGACTATGAAAAGTTTCTGAAGAGAAAATAAGGTCAATTCTCATAATAAATATCATCAACAATGCAATATCAAAATAGAAGATGGGGTAGTGATATGAATAAAGTATAAACAATAAACAGCCTTTATGTTCCACTGTTATTCTCTTGATATCAATATGACTCCAGGAAAATTCTTAACATTTTGGGTGAACTTCTTGAGTTGACTTTATGGGAAAACATGGACAAGAGTATCTCAGTTTGGGAATGTATACATTATAATCCATATCAGAATGAGTTCAGGCTTCAGGGACATCACAATATCCATTTGAGTATTTTATTACCTGTTTAAATAATATGTCCCTTTTCTTAGAATGTAAACTCCTCAAGAGCAGGGATTATGTTGTTTTATCTTGGTTTCCCCAGGACATAGTATATCCTGAACACAGAGTAGGTACTTAATGAATATCAAAATGAACTCAGTTGCTTGAACTGATATAATGAATTTATACTACCTGTTCCTCTGGAACTTTCATTATAGGCTAAGAGAGATATGCATTATCTTGATAGATAAGTAAATTAAATGTACATAAAAGACAATGCGAGGTACACTCAAGGCAGGGAGAATGTTAACAATGTGCCATGAAGATCATAAAAAGACATTTGCAATAGGTGACACTTGATTTGTACTTAGAGAGAATCTATGGTTTCTCAAAGATGTGGATGATGAAGAAATGCTATCCAGACATGAGAAATATCTGTGGAAAAATTAATGGTGGTGAAGGATGAAATATGATGATGAGTTTACAAGTAACAGGATTTAACCAATAAAACTCAAATAAGTGTGTCTACAGAGGATTTCATGAAATAAGGATGTAAAGGGAGAGTACCCTTAGAATATAAAAAACTTAGAAATACCAATTTGACAATTTAGTGAAATATAGATAGCAGATGAGGAGATATTAGAATCAGAGGTGAATTGAGGGGTTATTACCATAGTCTAGGTGAAAAATCTAGACACCAAGCTTCAAGTTCCAAAAATTCTTTTTTATTTGGCCATCAGAATTAAGTCATTCATTGCCCCACCCCCAACTTAGACTGAATGGTTAGAGTACACAAATACATTTTTTTTTCATTCTTTTCTCTTTGTAACACAGTTTTTGGTAAATGTTGCAATAAAGATTTCCTTCTTCTCTACCTCTCTGTTTCTGCCTCTCTCTCTCAATGGTTTTATGAATTTCTCTGTGAAAAGGCTATGTGTAAGGGAATAGGTAGGAGAGGTCTTGTGACAAAAGAATCACAAAAATAAAAAAAAAAGTTACAGCTAAGATTTTCTGCCTTGAGTGAGGATAAAGCAGGACAAATATTTTGGCAAAGGCAGGGGAAGGGGGAAGATTGGGGTTTGGAGGAGTGTGATACTGTAGACATCGATTAAACTATGATTAATTATATAATTTCTTAACTATAATTTATTTACCCTGGAGGAAAACTAAGCAACTAGTTAGATTAAATAGACAGAATGATGAAAAGGAGAGAGTGCTTGGCTTGGAGTCAACAAAGACATGAGTATGAGTCCCAATTTGAAAGTATCCAAGATGAGGTTCAAATCCAATTTCTCTGTTTGAAGTCTAGAAGACTTCCCACAATGAAACCCTGTCCACCTCATTTTGTGGTAAACTATTAATTTTACCCACACATATTGCTTCCTTAAAATATTTCACACAAATACTACCCTGCAAAATTAAGTTGTTGAAATAAAACTTGTAAAATAATACAACTGCCAAGGAGTAACTGAAAAAAAATCCTACACAAATGTGTTAGAAATAAACAAAATTATAAGATTTTTATGAAGTTTTTTTTAAATTTTGATTCAGTGAGGTGAATTCTACTCTTCATAGACTTACAGTTCTTTTCAGCTGTTTATAAAAATCAAAGAATAGTTTTACTTTCCAATAGAAATATTTTATTGCCTGTTTTCATTATATATGAAACAAAACTGTGACATTGTTCCGTTGACATTAGGCTCATATATGAGGATTCACACATTCCAAAAATACAACTAAAAATGCCTAATTCCTATAAATTTAAATGGCCACAATGAAAGTGTAATACATTAGATTTGGAAAGTATTTTCAAGTTTTAGTGTAAATTTCTTAAGCAAAAAATTAGATGATCAAAGGTGAAAACGATATAATTTAATGGATGATAGCCCTACTCTTTTTCATCCCATTCTGCATTTTCCCTTATTACTCCTTGAATAAATACCATTTTCTTCTTTGAAATGAGTTTGATCATTATTTGGACTGTTGACTTACCTAGACAATGCTGGATTTGAAGTCAGCAGAGAATTGTCTCAAATTGTACCACCAACACTTACTAGAAGCTGTGTGACTATGTGTGTGTGTGTGTATAATACACCCATATATACATATTCTTTACATAGTCAAGCAGAGAAATAGTGTAAAAGATATTACATGTCAGGCTGAGAATTTCCCATTTCATATTAAAGGCAATAAAGATACTTAAATATGTTGTTGGATAGGGTGATGGTCAGTGTGAGGCTATTACCATTTCTGCACTTTAAAAATATGAAATTTGTAACTTAGTGAAGTATAAATTGGAAGGTGGAGAGATGAAAATCAAAGATATATTGAGATATTATTACAATAGTTCAGGTGAAAAGTTTTAGATATCTATATATGTATATATAAGCATATATATGCATATACAGGGTATTCCAAAAAGGCTTAGTGTAGATTATTTTTGCGTAAATAGTTTAAAATTAAACTGAAACCTTTAGGTCACACATTCTAGTAATCAAAAAATGAAAATAAAATACAGTTTGGAGTGGGAGGAGAACTTCTTGATTTAATTCAAACTACTGATTTTATAGGTAACAGAGAATAATCTGATAAATTAGAAAGACCACAACACTTAGGATAACATTGTCTGAGTTTGTATGATAGTTCTTCCATTTTTCCTCTGTAGAATCTCGATCAAATCATTTACTTCTTTGGCAAACATTTTCCTCATTTCTAAAATAAGGGCATACTACTACATGATTAGGAAGAGTTAGAGGCATGTAAACATTCATACCAATGACTCTAGGGAATAGATAATTCCCTGTCATAAGTGAATTTGTGAATTGATTTGGGAAGTCAAATTTATACAATAATATTTTACTAGTTACTTCAGAGTTATTTTTTCTCTTTTAAAAACCACTTTAATTGAGGCAGAGCCAAAATGATGGCTTAGTAGCAGGTGCCTTTTGAATCTCCTTCCAAGTGATCATCACAAAGCATCTCAAAAGGACAAAAACCCTGAGGGCACTGAAAGCCTTGGCAGCAAGACTTGAGACTCTTGACTGAGGAGCCTGGAGCTTGGGCTGCAACCTGTGGAGGTAGGGCTGGAAATATAGCCTCAGGGCAAAATGCTTTAAAGCACACTACACAAAGAACATCACAGATTTACCTGCCCACACTTAGGCTTACGACTGGGAAGGAAGATACTACCAAGGCAGAAACCCTGTGAGACAGAAGCTAAGAAAGCAATGACCACCACCAACATGCAAGAACCCCAGTCTAATAGAGGCAAAAGGAATAAACAAAAGTAAAAAAAGAACTCTTGACCCTGGATAATTTTATGGAGAAAAAGAGCAAAGTACAGAAGCAATAGCAAAGAGTGACAAAAAAGAGAACAATCCAAACTTTCCCCCCAAAATGGAAATTGGTCATAAGTCTTCAAGGAACTCAAAAAGGAGTTCAAGACCCATGTAAGAAAGATAGAAGTGGGAAAAAGAAATGAAAGCAATATAAAAAGAAAATAAGAGCTTAAAAAACAAAATTTTCCACATGGAAAAAAGAGGCATAGAAAGCAAATGAATAATAAGCAAATTGGATACCAGATTTGACCCCCTGGAAGCCATAAAAAGCACATTAGACAAAACCCAAAAAGGAAAATCAAAATATCATAGCTGAATATCAGTCTTTAAAGACTAGAATTGGGCAAGTAGAAGCTAAAGATCTCACAAGTGTAAAGGTTAAAAATCAAAGGGTTGGACTAAATTTATTAGAGTGTGGTTGCCAGGAATTATTGCTCAAGTCATAATGACTTTTTTATTGTACGTTATTAACAAAAGGAGAAAGAGTGAAAGTAAGGAAATCAGAGAAAGAGTAGATAATTACTCCAGCCTGGTCTGAACCAGGCAGGGATTCACAGGTCCCAGAAAAGGGGGACCAGAGGTAAATTAAACAAGGGTTTTGGCCACAAGGCCTCCTCCAAGATGAGGAGGCCTCTCTGGAGGAACCTCCAGGAAAACCAGGAAAAGAAAGTCAGCCTTTTTCACTCACCCACTTGGTTCTTCTAAGGGAAAATTCAAGAGCAGTCCAAAGTTCCCAGCCAGAACTCCTTCAAAAACAAGCTGAAGGAGAAAGACTTCCACACAGGAAGTTCTTGCCACTTTTAAAGACCATTCCTTTCATCATTTCCTGTGCCTTCCTTTCACTTTATGTGGAACAATTACAGCTAAAGTTTTGGTTAGGACTGCCCGGAAGGCAGTCAGTCAATTCTGATTTGTCACCCACTATCACACAAGTGGGTAACATACCTCTCCATACTTAAAGATAAGTGGGGTATATATGCTTCTGGTGATTAAATCTAAAAATGGTCAAGTAGAGTTAAACTCATCTTCAGACAAGACAGCAAGAATTAATAAAGCAAAAGAGAAAGATTGAAAAAATAGGAGAAAACATGAAATATCTCATTGAAAAGACAACTAACCTGGAAAGCAGATCCAGCAGAGAAAACTTGAAAATTATTGGTCTTCCTGAAAGCCTGGAACAAAATAAAAGTATTTACATTATATTACAAGAAATCATCCAAGAATACTGCCCTGATATTCTTGAACAAGAGGGGAAAATAGCATAAAAATAATTTATATATCATCCCCTACATTAAATCCCCAAAAGACAACCCCAAAAAATGTCATAAGCAAATTCAAGAGCTTCCAAGCAAAGGAGAAAATATTGGAAGTAGCCGGAAAGAAACAATCCAAATATCAAAAAACCCTAGTAAGGATTTACTGTATCTGGCAGCCTCCACACTAAAGAACTTCAAGCCTTAGAATGTGATATAAAAGAAGGTAAGAGAAATGGGTCTACAACCAAGAATCACCTACCAATCAAAATTGACTGTATACTTTCAGGGTAAAGTATGGAAATTTAATAAAATAGAAGATTTCCAACCATTCCTAAAGAAAAGACCAGAACTAAATAGAAAATTTGATGTCCAAATACAAAATTTAAGAGAACCATAAAAAGTTAAACATGAAAGAGGGAAAAAAAATTAAGATCATCAGTAAGGTCAAATTGATTATTTTTCTATATGGAAAAATGATATCTATGACTCTTAAAAATTGTTTTCATTATCATAGTAGATAGAAGAAATATTCATAGATAGAGGTTGTGGTATTAAGCTATTTATGATGATATGTAAGAAAATTAGAGGGGAGGGTTAAAAGAGGATGATACTAAGAGAAACTCAAAGGAAAGGAAGAAGAAAAATAGGATAAATTATACCACATCAAGAGGCACATGGCAGTGGGAGAATACTATTATAAGAAGGGGAGGAAGAGAATGATAATAGGTCATACTTAAACCTTACTCTCAGTGGAATCAGTTCTTAGAGGGAAGAAAAGTCAAATCTATTGGGGTCTACAACTCTATCTTACCTTACAGAGAAGTTGAAAGAGGATAAGGAAGAGGAGAGTGGGGTGGGGAGTATTAAAAGGGAAGGGAAACTGGGGGGGGAGATGAATAGACATTAAAAACAAATAAGAAGGGAATAAAAAGAGAGGGGATTAGAAGGAAAATAAAATAAGGTTGGGGAAAATGGGGGCTGATTAAAAGCAAAACACTGGAATAGAAGGAAATAGTGAAAGAAGAAAGGGCAGGGAAATCAGCATGATGTGAAATACACATGAGGTAATCATAACTCTGAATTTGAATGGGATGAATTCACCCATAAAATGGAACAGATAGCAAAATGGATTAGAAACCAAAATCCTACCATATGTTGTCTACAAGAAACATACATGAGGCAAGTAAACACACACAAGGAAAGGGAAGAGGCTGGAGCAAAATTTATTAGGCATCACCTGAGAATAAGAAGACAGGAGTTACAACCATGATATCTGACAAAGCAAAAGTAAAAATAGATCTTACTGAAAAAGATAAAGAAGTTAATTTATATCCTAAAAAATTATATAGATAATGAAGAAATATCAGTATTCAATATGTATGCACCAAATGGCATAGAATCCAGATTTTTAAAGGAGAAACTATTGGACCTTAAAGAGGAAATAGATAGCAAAACTATACTAGTGTGATATCTCAATTTTCATCTATCTGATCTTTGTAAATAAAACCAAAAAATAAACAAGAAAGCATTGATGTGAATGAAATCTTAGAAAAAATTGAGTTAGTAGATATATGGAGAAAAGTAAATAGGAATAAGAAGGAATATACCTTCTTTTCAGCAGCATTCATCAGTTTATTCACAAAGATCAACCATGTTCTAGGTCATAAAAACATTATAAACAAATGCAGGAAGCATCAACTTTTTCAGATCATAATACAATAAAAATTATCATCAGTAAGGGTACATGGAGAAGCAAATAAAAATTAATTAGAAATTAAATAATCTAATTCTACAAACCTAGTTGTTTAAAGAATAAATCATAGAAATAATTATTTAATTGAAGAGAATGATAATGAAGATACAATATATAAAAATTTATGAAATTATTCACAAGGGAAAGTTTATATCCCTGAGTGCCTATATTAATAAAAAAGAGAAGAGATTAATGAATTGGGCATGCAACTAAAAAAAACTAGAAATAGAACAAATTAAAAACCCTCAGAAAAAAGACCAAATTGGAAATCCTAAAAATCAAAGGAGAAATTAATAAAATTGAAAGTAAAAGAACTATTAAACTAATAAGTAAGATAAGGAGCTGGTATTTTGAGAAAAAATAGATAAAGTATTGGTTAATCTAATTGAGAAAAAATGAAGAAGTGAACCAAATTAACAGTATCATCAAAGAAAAGGGTAATCTCAACTCTAATGAAGAGGAAATTAAGAAAATTATTAAGAATTATTTTGGCCAATTATATGGCAATAAATATGGTGATCTAGGTGAAATGGATGAATATTTACAAAAATATAAATTGTCTAGATTAATAGAAGAGGAACTAGAATACTTAAATAGTCCCATATCAGAAAAGAAATTGAATAAGCCATTAAAGAGTTCTCTAAGAAAAAATCACCAGGGCCAGCTGGATTCACATGTGAATTCTATCAAATATTTAAAGATCAATTAATACCAATACTCTGCAAACTATTTGACAAAATAAGCAAAGAAGGAATCTCGCCAAATTCTTTTTATGTTACAAATATGGGACAGATTCCCAAGTCAGGAAGATCAAAAACAGAGAAGGAAACTATAGACCAATATCCTTAATGAACATAGATGCAAAAATTTTAAATAAAATACTAGCTAAAGGGCTACAACAACTTAACATAAGGATTATTCACTGACCAGGTATAATTTACACTAGGAATGCAAGAATGATTTAATATTGGGAAAACCATCTACATAATTGACCATATCAACAACCAAACTCATAGAAATCACATGATTATCTCAATAGATGCAGAAAAAGCCTTTGACAAAATATAGCACCCATTCCTACTGAAAACACTAGAAATTATAGAAATAAAAGGGCCTTTCCTCAAAACAATAAACAGTATTTATTTCAAACCAACAGCAAGTATTATCTGCAATGGGAATAAGTTAGATGCCTTCACAATAAGATCAGGAGTAAAGCAGGGGATGCTCATTATCTCCACTACTATTTAATATTGTACTAGAAATGCTAGCGATAACAATTAGAGAAGAAAAAGAAATTGAAGGGATGAAAGTAGGCAATGAGGAAACTAAACTATCTCTCTTTGCAGATGACATGATGGTATACCTAAATATCCCCAGAAAATCAAATAAAACACTATTAGAAACTGTCAATAACTTTAGCAGAGTTGTAGGATACAAAATAAACCCACATCAATCATCAGCATTCCTATAAGCTTCCAACAAAACCTAGCAGCAAGAGTTAGAAAGAGAAACTCCATTTAGAATCACTCTAGACCAGTATGGAGCAAATTTTTAAAAGAGGGGGCCAAAGGAAATGAAATGCTCATCTAGCTGTCAGTCTGTTTCTAAGGCAACTCTTTCGAAGTTTCATTGTATTGTATCCTACTTATTGTATTCATCAGATTAGGAATAATAGAACATTTCAGGGTGTGGCATCTGGTCCATTGGCCATAGTTTGCCCATCTAGACAATATAAAATATCTGGAAATCTACTTCCTGAGACAAATTCAGGAATTATATGAACATAACTACAAAACACTCTTCACACAAATAAAACTAGGTCTAAACAATTAGAAAAAAAACATAAATTGTTCATTGGTAGGATGAGTTAGCATATTAAAAATTACAATATTACCTAAATTGAATTACTTATTCATTGTTACACCTATCAAACAACCAAAGCACTTTTTATAGAACTAGAAAAAAAATATTACAAAGTTCATCTGGAAGAACACAAAATCAAGAATATCAAGGGAAACAATGAAAAAGATGGAGGCCTATCTTTACCAGATCTCAGATTCTACTATAAAGCAATAATCATCAAAACTATATAGTACTGGCTTAGAGATGGAAGGGTGGATCAATGGGATAGACTTGGAATAAATGACTGTAGCAAGACAGTATTTGATTAACCCAAAGATCCCAGCTTTTAGGAAAATAACCCACTATTTGACAAAAACTAGAAGATAAATTGGTGAATGACTTGAATATAAAGAATTAAACTAAATGAAAGAGGGAGAGACAGAGAGTGAGAGAAAGAGAGAGAGGAAGTACAAGAGGAAGAAGAAGAAGGAGGAGGAGAAGTAGGAGGAGGAGAAGGAAATAAGGAATGAAGAAATGAAGGAAGGAAAATTCCTAGGATCATTGAATAACTTGGCAGTTATCTATGTGGATACTTCAGCATCAAGTAAACAGTCTTTAAGAGTTACATAGAGAATATTGCAAATGGATAATATTATTACCAATATTAAATTTTCTTAACTCTTCAATTTTCATTTCATTTTTGAATCAATATTTAAACATAAGTTGGTCTCACATTAGACACTTGTAAGACTAAGTAATGAATTTTGACTAGAATCAGAGTGTGAAATTTCTTTGAATCTTATAAACCCAAATTTAAAAAAAATCAGTTCTCTAAAAATAAAGAAAAAAAAAACAAGGATGCAACATTGGCAAAAAATGATGACTCCATTTTTATAATGCTTTTCTCTAACATATATAATAGATCTAGGACTAGATAGCCTAAGTAACTATAATTCCCATAATAAATAATGGAAAATCTTAAGCTTTGAAACCAATCTCTACTTTTCATGTTTGTGTCATTTGAACACAAAGACCAGAAAGGTAAAAATGACATGCATAATCATGCAGGGAAACAATTAAACAGTATTGCATTTTATTGTAGGGGAAGAATTGCTGTGGCTCCATTTTAAACTTTAAAGCATTTTATGTCAGTAAAATGCCACAGCTCTTGAATACAAATGCCATCAACTGGTTTTGGTTTTCTCCATTCATTGTAATGATGATCAATTCACTGAAGGAAATGTGTAGCTTGGAGTAGTGTTCTTTGGAAAAGTAATGGGAAATGAATGTCTCTTGTTAGTTCTCAGAAGCACAGCACAGCAAGTTTTACTGCTGGAATCCAGATGCTTTCTTGAGGCATGGCTAAAAATATGCTGAGATTATCAATGTCTCCTGATGTTCTGGAAGGCAATCACAATTGTAAGTTTTGTCATCCCTTTGAAATACAAAGAAAACAGGAGTACCAGAATGAATTCTTTACTAAGGCATTCTCTGCTAATATTTTGGCTAGTTGCCAGTGGGAAATACTGCCATATCATTCATAAAATGAATATTTTCATTTAATAACTACTTTTACAATTCAGTTCTAATCTTGGTATTGAATTCCCAGCAAAAGCTTTTCCTTCTTTTTTTAATTGCAGAAAAAATTTTAATTCCATATACAAACTTAAATAATTTAAATAAATGACTAGGTACAAATAAAAAAATGCTTTGTATAAGACAATGTTGACATACAAGAAAAAACAAACCAATTTACTATGTGTGGAACTGGGAATCATTTGTTTAAGAAAATAATTTGGAATTTTTAGATAAAAGTATCTTTTCATATCTTTTGAGCCAGAGATCCCACTCTGAGGCACAAGCACCAGTGAAATAAAAAATAGAAATACAAGACTCTATGCACCAAAATATTTATGAGTACTTTTGTCGTTTAAAAAATACTGGGAAGATGATATCATTTCTGGAGTGACTGAACCAAATATGGTATATATTGTTGTTCAGCTGTTTCAGGAATTTTTTAGCCTTCAAGATTTTGTTTGAGTTTTTTTGGCAAATATATTGGAGCATCTTTCTTTCCCAATGAGAAGTCATTTCTTTCTCTAGCTCATTTTATAGATGAGGAAAATCAGGGAAACAGAATAAAGTGACTTGGCAAAGATCAGAGAGGTGCTAAGAGTCTGAGACTAGATTTGAACTCAGGAAGACATCTTTCTGACTCTAAACACCTACTTTTGATATTATTTTTTCTTACTTCTGCATTTATTAAAAAGACCCTCAATTCTCTGACTTATAAAATGAGGAGTTTGAGCTAGATGGCCTTCATATACTTTCTAGTTGAAACCTATAATTCTGTGAACAAAACCACAGCTTATGTGATCAATTCTAATTCTTCTTTTTCTTTCCTGACTAAATCAGAGAATGTATTAACTAATAGAAAAGATATTTAATTAAAGGAGATTATGAAAACTAATAACAAGGAAAAATCCTTTCTCCACTAAAGACCTAACATTCACTGAGATATATTGCTTTACATTCTGAAACCAATGATAGGAAAAAGGAACATTGCAATGCCGTCCCCATAGTAAGTAATTAAAAAAAAGTTTTTTGCTTGGTCAGTGATTGTTACCTATAAGGGAGTGGCAATTTACTGTCCTATGTCTCCACACATAACCCACTCCTTAAGCCCCCAGTCAGTGTTCATTGTATGTACTTATTGAAATGTTAACTCGTTAACAGGAAAGACTATCTCACATTTCTATTTGTATTCCCAGCCCTTACAGTATCTAGTACGCTGTAGACAATTTTTCAGATGCTTGCTGAATGACCAACTGATTAAAACCTTGGAGTACTCACGCTCCTAGACTATGTCCCATTTAGAGCACTACTCTGTTTTTTAAGTTGCCACCTCCTGATTCCCCAAAGAGCTGTTCATGCTATTAAAAAAATCCTTACCTTCCATTTTAGAATTCATATTAATTATCAGTGCCAAGACAGGAAAGCAATAAGGGCTAGGCAATTAAGTTTAAGTGATTTGCCTTTGGTCATCCAAGTCTGAGGTCATATTTGAAACCAGGACTTCCTCTGTATGCCTGACTCTCAATACCCTGGGCCACCTAGCTGCCTCTACCATTTTGTTTTGATTTCTGCTCATACTATTGACTGGAATGCTGATGCTATCTACCCAGTTACTCTCTTTGCTAGATTATGAGTTGCTAGTCTCATCTTTTGCTTTGTTTTCTATATTGTGCCACCATCTGTTATATCTCCACTATTAGTGTCATCATTTATTCTTATCTTGAAATAGAAACTAGGCAAACTTCTGCCTAGAGATGAAGAGTTGTAATTATTTTGTGAAGCAATCCATAGCCAAAAGGCTATTCTACTCTTTGGTAAGTCAGAACCACAGTTATACCCATCCAGCACACTTTAAAAATTAAATTAAAACAAAACAATTTTGTTTCTTTCTGATTGGAAATTCCTTTAGAACACATATTTGAGTTGGAATGATTACATTATTTGCATTTTCCATCTCCACCCTAATAGCTAGTACTTACATTTATCATTCAATTTTTCTTAATTGTAATTTTTTCTTTTTTTTTAAACCCTTGTACTTTCGGTGTATTGTCTCATAGGTGGAAGAGTGGTAAGGGTGGGCAATGGGGGTCAAGTGACCTGCCCAGGGTCACACAGCTGGGAAGTGGCTGAGGTCGGGTTTGAACCTAGGACCTCCTGTCTCTAGGCCTGACTCTCACTCCACTGAGCTACCCAGCTGCCCCTAATTTTTTTCTTTTTAATTATATGAAGAAGGTAATTAGAAAGAATTAAAAAAGTCGAGTGAATAGGTAGTCACCTTTTTTAAATTAACATTTGGAATATTCAAATTAAATTAAATAATTTAAAGTCCTTTTTATAAAGGAAACAAACATGTTGCATTGTTTTGATGCTTTTCTTTTAATGGTCTCACAAAGAAGAGATTAAATTCATGATCCCATGGATACTTTTGTCTACAGTAACCATGTAACAAATTCAGAGTAGTAATGAAAAAATTCTCCTACCAATTCGATGGATTATATAATTGTCTGATAGAAAATACACATAAAAGAGAGAAAGATGTCATTTTTTTTAGAAGAGAGAATAAATTCTTGTATTCTGTTCAGATATTGTCAGTTTTCTTACTATGATTGTATTATTTCAAGCTTGGAGTATGTCTTATGAAATTTTTCTCCATTATTACCTGTAAAATCACCAAATCATAACATTTGAAGAAGAAGAAAAATAAACTGCAGTTGATTATTAGTGATAAACATATACTCCAGGATTATAAAATTCAGGAAGGGAAGAGACTTAATTAGAATAATTAGAAATTTGGAACAAATGACATAGATTTTGAATTGGAAAATAACTTAGAACCAATATAGTTTGATTCTCTCATTTTATACATGAAATTAAGGCCTTGAAATTTCTGGTCATTTGCTCAAAGTTGTATAAGTAGCAGAGTTTTAGAAAACAGAAGTCCTACAGCAAGTGGGAAATCTAGCAATTTTATATTTATTTTCAACACATACTAATCATCCACTCCAGTATTGGCATTGCTATTTATTTCAAAGAAAATTTCTTCTTTTAAAAAAATAATTTATGTATTCATTCATGTTAGTTATCCTTCCACAAAACTAAAACTACTCTATCTTTATGGTTAACATTTTACAGGGTAAATGTGATGGAAGTAATTTTAATGTTTTTTTTTCCCTTAGCATTACTATAGCTTCAGACAAATAACAGAGCCAAATAGAATATCTTTCAGAAATAAAATGATTCAAAGTTTCAAGTGAAATATTGATCAAGAATAGGGTATGATGATATCTGGAAGGAAATCCAGCTCAATCATCCTAATACTATTTTCTTTTTCACTTGAGAATTTAATGGTTTTTAAAAACTTAGAGCCATCCTAAAATTAATTAAGGAAAATGACAATATACCCATGATTCTTTTCTCCCCCAATTTTTTTGCTGAAGAAATTTGCTTGTCTTTTGCCTTTCTTCCGATTATTTCTACTTTTTATTAAGATTACATTAGTTTGTGGAATTTCTCTTTAGGGTAACAGAAGTCCCTTGAGAGCAAAGTCTATAATTGTTTTCTCCTTTTTAGTCATCACAATATACTTGAACCTTGCATACAGTAGGAATTAATTAAAAATGAATTGTGGAAATGTGTATGCTAACAATGTCAAATGTAATGAACCCTCATTGAGTTCCAGTAAGTATTTAACTAAGAAAATAGTACCATGGATACCTAGAAAAGATTAAAGATATCTATGTCAGAATTGATCAAAAAAGTTTTATTTCTCCCCAGAGTACTATGATAATTAGGTGAATCATGTCAAGTATTATACTTTGCTATCCTTCTGACTAGCTTTGATTTTCCTAGCTCTTTGGTATTATAATAAAAGAAACTGATTTGGACCTTCTTCCAGAAAATATTTAAATTAAATTGAAATAATCAATGCAACCATATATTTCTACCCATTAAAACAAGGTATTTTAAACTGCTCTTTAAAAATGTTTATAATTGGACTAATTATGGCAATAATCAGAACAAGAACACTTTGCCTAGTTTTAAAGCATTATAATAACTATGATACAAATTTACTCATAGTATAGTAACTCATGCTTTCATCATATCCCTGAATATTTTTTTAAATATATCATTAAAATAGTACATTAGAGCAAAGTATACATATTAATCACTTGATCACTTTTCCCTATACAGAAACACTTTAATTCAGATAGCCTGAGACCTGGCTTAGATATTCTTCTACATATTAGTATGGGATTCACTTAGACACAATTGACTAAACATGAAGCATTTACTAGATTACACTCTGACAATTATTTTAGAACTTTTGAAAATGGATAAAACCTTTTTTTAAATTTTATTTTATAACACAAATTTTTGGTTTACTAAAATTTTGGGGAAATAAATAAGCAAAAGTCTTAGTTGTATGTTTGATTTTTTGAGCCCCTACATTTTGGCTTTACCTGGTGTGATGACAATAGAACAGATATCATGATGTTTTGTGACTAGTGTTTTCATTGTACTCCTAAAATATCTCTAACAAATGTAAGAAAACTCTCTTACAAAAGTAAATCAGAAAGAGAAACCCTGGGATGGTGTTACTGAGATTAGCCAAGAGTGTTGATTAGCTAACTCTCAGAGTGTCCCTGACTTTTCAGGGAGTCAATGTCTTCTCCCTTGAGGCTCCCTTCACCCTTACAAATGATTATCTGACTACATTTATTTTAACTAAAGTTGATTTAATAACAAGTCTTAAAGGGAAGATATTAGGATAGCAGGAAGTAGGGATTGTTCTCAACCTTAAGCACAGATTGGCTTTTCAGTCTCTGTCTGTCAGATTTTGAGCCAAGCCTAGGGCTCACAGGCTTACGGAGGTTTCCTTTCTTCCTAATATGTACTATATCTATGCTAGCTTTTTTTAAGTTCAACGTCTTTAGCAGTAGATAGTAAGAGGAAAAGAGATTCTGACCTTCAGAGCTGGATAAGCTGGTCTCTTCAGGCTGATGCCTTAAAGATTGGCATTGCAGTTCAAGAAACCCCTTCAAATCCTTTTAGTCGATGTATGATCCACAGGAATCCAGGAAGAGAAATAGTTGGGAAAATCTCAGAAATAGAGGTAATTTCTATCCTGAGAGGCAGTGATCTCACTCTTGTCCTGAGGTCCAGGCAAGAGTCTTCTCCGACACAAGCAACTGTCACTCCCTCAAAGAGAGCAATTGTCACTCTACCCAGTCTCTCATCTCCCCCTTCCAACTGTCTCTGCTGTCCATCTCCAACATTCCAAACCCTTACTGTGCAATTTTTCTCTCACAAATATCAAAACAAAAACATATATGTGAAGTCACAGATACACATTACATTGGGTGATTATAATTAGACAATGAGCAATAGATTCTAAGAAATTATTAGTCTAATAACTTGTTTGTTATCTTAAAGAAGATTCAATTATTAAGTCAAATGGCTAAAATTTTAAGTTGCTGGCTAAAATATATGGTTATGGGAGGCCAGTGAACCTGTCCCTTATCTAATGTCATTGAGATGGATACTTAAGAAAATTTCATAAGGGATGAATATACATCACACCTTTGAATATAACATGGAAAGACATACAGATGAAGGTGTGTAATTAGAATTTTGTATCCCAGAACTACGTTTTCCAGAATCCTACTTACATCCTTATGTTATATCCTTACATTTTGGAGAAAAGTTTCTGTAAGCCTGCCCCTCTTTGATCTCTTCTCCCACTAACGCAGTCAGGAAAAAAAGAACTTCTCTTTATTCAGATTCTTTCTATTTTTTTCTACTTCAAGTGATTATTTAAAAATCTTAAAAAATAAAATGATTGGAGTTATTGGATATTAATTTTAATCTTACAATTCTGGCAACCAGTGAAGTTAGAAAAAGAATTCTCAGTGTTTTCTTTTAAGAAAACCTTTGAGTAAAGAATATGGAGGAGATAAATTTTGCAAAGCCATGTTTCTCTCCTGCCTCTTCTGATACTCCACTGTTTGCTCCTTTTTTTTGTTTGTTTGTTTATTTACTGGATACCCCACCCCTCTACCCACTTTCATTTGGGTGGCTTAACCTGGGGTTCCTTGCCAAAAGGGATAAGCCAAGGCCTTCATAGCATTGCTGATCCCCTAAGGTTCCTGTGTGGTCGGTAAGATCTAAATCCCCCTTTCCCTTGCTTGTTTTGGTTTCCCAATTTGAGATTTTTTTTCAAGAGCAGCCCCTTCCACTCTGCCTATCCCAAACACCATCTAGCTTCCAAGCTGATTTTTAAGCTGACCCTGGGGGTTTTCATGCTCCTGGCTATGGGGGTGGGGAATGAGGTATCATGGGCCATTGTGGAGGGGGAGGGAGAGAACTCTTCTCCCAGTTATTACTTGTGAGGCTTTTACTTCTAGGCAGTGCATTCTAGGATAGTGTCACCTGTGGACAGGAAGGAGAGATTGCAACCATGACCAAGTTTCCTTCCTATCTCAAACAGCTCTTATTTCTGGAGAGGCTTATTGAGCTCATGCAGTTTAAACTTTAAGATTACTTTTCTTGCTGCTGTTACTGGGGGTTCTTATATTGATAGGATACCTTGCAGTTAATAGCTTAAGTAATCTTGAGATTCAGAGGGGAGATGCATCTCCTTAAACCCCTCTGCCATTTTGGCCTGCCCAGTCTCTGCAACACGTCCAATATAAGGTTTGTCCACACTATGCCCAGTGAGAGTATGGGAAGCCCCAGAAGTGTGACCAAAGAAATCTATATGAATGATGACACTTGGAAGGGGAAGGAACATTGATGTGTCTGGAGGTGAATTTTAAGCCTTTTCAGACACTATTGCCTTATTGATGTTTATTATTTAATTTTTCCCCTCCAAAATAGTGAAGAAGTCTCTTTAATGGGGCTATTGGCCTTGGAAAAAAGGACTCGTGAATTCAGTGCCTATATCCTGTCACATATGTTGTATTTGCTGATTGTTTTAAGATTTAATTTTATTTTGTTAAATTCATATATTAATCTAATCTAATATCTTCTGTTATACTACGTCATTTTAGCTACTGTGTTTTGGCCATTAGATATATATTCTGTTACATTGTCTTTATTCGTACCTCCCCCTATGACTGTACTGGAGAAAATACCATTGTAAGAGTCCATAAACAAGTTGAAAAAAACATTTTCCATGGCAAAATAATAGGTCCTTATGGATCCTGGGTTTATCACCAGATCCATTGAGATCACATGCTGCTTAAACAGCCTTTTATTCCTTTTTGCCTTTTGTTAATTGTCACATAGATAATGATGGATGGAATCCATCAAACTGGTTACAACCTATATACAACCTTTGGAGAATTTAATGACCTAAGAATTTAAATTGATTTTTAGGGGTCTTCATAAGTGATTTTTTTAGATATCTAGGAGTTTTACTACCTCTGACTGAACATTTGCCTGCTTTTGAGTTGTTTCTAACAAGAAGTAAGGGTCCATTTAGTAGCTGAAGTGAAGTGTAATAGCATTATCGTATTTCCTACCTCCACATTTATTAAAATGTAATGGATGGGGGCAGCTGGGTAGCTCAGTGGATTAAGAGTCAGGCCTAGAGACAGGAGGTCCTAGGTTCAAACCTGGCGTCAGCCACTTCCCAGCTGTGTGACCCTGGGCAAGTCACTTGACCCCCATTGCCCACCCTTACCAATCTTCCACCTATAAGACAATACACTGAAGTACAAAGGTTTAAAAAAAATGTAATGGATGAGACAAATGAAGCGATTTTCACTATTGTAGTCCTTGCCTCAACATTGCACTGGGTGGGACATATAAAGACATGCCTTTTACTGGTATCATTTTCATACCAGAGGAAGGAGGTTTCCCCAAGGGGCTTGGTTACCCTGTGATGGGTTATTATCTCATCCAGGAGATGGGAAGAATTTTTCCAATGGAGCTTTGTAACTGCTGGATTTGTTGTTGTTGTTTTGTTTTTTATATATTTATAACTCTTCAGCTTATACTATCCTTCAACCAGAATGGTCTAGATTCTTGGTGACATTTTAGACCCTAAAAATTTTCATCAGGAGTACAGGGGTTTTTCTGGGCTTCCCTGCCAAATTTTGGAATTATGGCAGTAATAAACTTCGTTAAAAACATCTCAGCCAAGGTTGAAAGATTGGCTAGATCTGTAGAACTTGTGACAAGTATCCAAGGGCTTCAAAGTTGTTTTTTTAAAATGTCACAGAGCAAGCAGGTATAGAAACTCACATGAATCATAATGACAGCAGGTTTGTTTGCTATTGTCATTAAAGGGGCTATTATGATTTGGGGGATTTTGGTACTTCTTTGAATGTGCATTACCTGCTGTACTACTGTTTTAAAAAGCTATTACTTAGTGAAAATCAATTGCACTCACCCCATGGATCATGGCCAAGTTAAAAAGGAAATGAATCACTTTTTTGGGTGAGAAACCTTTATATTCTGCCTCTACTTGGCTGACACAGTGTGTCATTGATTATGAACTATATATTTTTGATTAAAAAAGTATTACTGTTTTTCCTTGTGCAATATTGGAGTTTTCTTTTTCCTCTCATTTTTTGTATTTGAAGCACTTGTTACCAGTATTAATGGTTTTTTGATTTTGCACTAATTTTAAAATGTCCATTTCCTTGGGCCTAGAGACAGGAGGTCCTAGGTTCAAACCCAGCCTCAGCCACTTCCCAGCTGTGTGACCCTGGGCAAGTCACTTAACCCCCATTGCCCACCCTTAACAATCTTCCACCTATGAGACAATACACCGAAGTACAAGGGTTTAAAAAAAATGTCCATTTCCTCTAATTTCAATGAATACCCCAAAGTTTGAGACTATAGAAACCTTCCATTGATTATTAATTATTATGAGACTTTGCTTAATAATTGTGTTTTATTCCAGAAAAAGGGATCACAAAAGAGCCACTACACCGTGCCAAGGAGCACAAAGTTAACCTGCACAGTATCAATAAGCACAAAGTCAAAGAGACTTGCCAATCCGAGGGGAATTGATGAGATTCTGCCCCAAGACACAAGACTTGGACTTCTTTGTGGTTCAAAGTTGAGGCTGTTGGACATATGTCAAATGCAGGTCTTCCCCATGCCACATTCTGACAAGTATCTATGTTTGGCTACCATCCTGGCTCACCTATCCCTAAGAGCAAAGGTAAAAATGAGATCAGGGAATGCTATTTCCATTCTGCTTCAAAAATCTGGTCCTTTTTCTGTCTTTCATAGTGTGGCAATTTTCTGTAGTTCTGGATACTGATTGGCTAAGTGCATAATTGCTACTATAGGCTTTTGGGACTTAAATCACTTTAATCAGACCCTGATTCAAGGACCTGTTTATAGGTTTATTCTTCCTTACTTAGAATTTTTACATATAAGACTTTGATATTTTATATTTTATTCAGAAATTATTTTTTCTCTTTTATTTTGAATTTTTGATATTTTTGATTTTCTTTTGACAATTAATATATATATACCATTTAACTCAGACATGTATCCTTGGGTGATCCATGTGTTTGTAAACACCTTCCTCAGGGGGGGGATTGTATTATTATCCTATAATGAAAGTTTAAATTCTTTTTAGAGTAATTTTATTAATTGGTTAATTTAGAAACTTGCTACGTCCCTGAATCCAGAAAGTGAATTGTTTGGAGAAGCTGCCATGAAGATGCCTGCAGAGACCATACATACTGCACCAAAAGATCCAGAATGAACTTTGGGATGTGGTGATTTGACCTGTGGGGTGCTGAATGCCAAAGGAAACTGCCTCCAAATTGTTTTTTTTTTGTCAATGCACCTAGAAATCATTGCTTTTGTTTTTTCTTCTTTATTTCCTTCTTATCCCCAACTTATTGAAGTATCACTTTAGAGAATACAATATTGTATGTACCTCTAATTGAAGATCTTTAAATTGGTTATGTATACTGATTCCATGGGGAATTAGGCATGTAAATCTGGAAGATTTCTACATCCTTGTTTTCTATGGGAATCACAGGGGGTATTTTTTATTTAGAATTTTGTACCCCAAGACTGTTTCCCAGAATCCTACTTTTGTTCTTACATTACATCCTTATTAAGCATGCCCCTCTTTGAGCTCTTTTCCCACTAACGCAGTTGGGAAAAACTTCTCTTTACTCAGGTTCTTTTTATTTCCTCTACTTCAAATAATTATAATAAATTTTATAAAATATAATGCTTGGAGTTATTGGATATTAATTTTAATCTTACATAGGGAACACTTTGTCTTTATGAATCACTATGGGTTCTGTAGAACAATATTACTTTTAAAATTTTTGTTATTTTAAAAATTCATCCTTTATACAGCTCATAAAATAAGCTTCATAGTGTCCAAAATGAGGCAATATCATTTATTTAGCCAAAACCATTGGTGATTCCTTATTGCCTATACAAAACAAAGAATATATATATTCCTTAAAGTGGTATTGCAAATCTTCCACATATGATCCCAAACTACCTTTCCAACCTTAGTTTCAAATGTGTCCTTTTCATGTACTCTATATTCAAGTGAATCAAGACAACTGTCTTTTACCTGAATTCAACATGGCATCAGCTATCAAATGATCTCTGAATATTTTCTTTTCCTGGAATGAACTCCAATTTTATATTTCTTTTTCATGAGATCTATTTGATTCAGGTATGTCTTCTTCCATGCAATTATCCTGATTCCCCAAGTAGTAAAAAATATTCCCTTTGAATTTTCCTAAAACCCCTTGATAATTTCTTTCTTTTTTGCTAATTACCCCTAGTTTCTTTAATGTGCTTTGCATATACTGTTTCTGTTTCCTTTAAATAATCAATGTTAGTTGGTTGGTCTGCCAAATAGGATTTATTAAATACTTTCTATGTGCCAGGAATACTGCTAAGAATAAAGGATACACATAAGCTAAAAAAATGGATCTGTGCTTCAGAGTCATAGACTAATGGGGAAAGAGTGATAGTATGTTAATACCTCGAGGGTAGGCATTATAGAAATTATATCAGATGCATCTTTCAATTTAGAACATCTGGCACAATATTTTACACATTAACACCAGATGTTTATTGAATTTGACATTAATTTTATGTTTGTGTAACACCACCTATAATAATCTCTCTCACAGAGATTACACATACACACACATACACACAATATATCTTTGTCAGTCAATAGAATATTGATAGTTAATCTGCATTTTTAAGAGTCAGTAGGTATATTGCAAGGAAAATTTAACTATGATTTTGGAGAAATTCTGAAGTGTGATGTCTTGTGAGGAAGAGAGAGAAGACAGAGAGAAAAGACTAAGAATTTCTTACCTGAGAAACATTGTGTTTTTTTTCTTTGTGAAGTCATATGAATAGACTCCTAGGAATTGACTTTTTGGTTTTCTAGGATAATCTAATGGTGGGCCTATATTACCAGGTTTGAAAAGTTCAGTAGTTCTAGTGTTGGTTAAAGGTGATGCTGACTGTAATTTTTATGTCTTTGTTTTATTTTCTATATGGTGTTAGTTGGCAAGAAATCTTGATGCTTATTTAAAGCTAAGAAGTGGGAGGGTAGGTATACTAAAAATATGAGCAAAAGATGAAGAAAAGATGTTTTTTCTAATTTATTTTAAATTTTTATTTATTATAATTAATCATAAACTAAGTTGGGGATGAGAGTGAATTCATTAACTAATGAGAGGGAAAATATTGCAATTTTTTATTTATAAGAACATAGAATTTGTTGCTTAATTCTCTTAGAACAAAGGATGAGAATAAGAAAAGTAAGCCAAAAACAGTTAAAAGAGTAATGTAAACATCCCCACTTAGAATATATATGGAGGCAGTAGAACTTTAAACTATATTGCATATATAGAAACTGCCAGGGAATGCAGTGAATAGTGCTAGGTTGGGAGTCAGGACAATATGGCTTCAAATCCAATCTCAGACATTCCTTACGATCTTTGTTACTTTAGCAAGTCACTAAACCCTGTTTCCCTTAGTTTTCTCAACTATAAAAATGGAGATTATAATAGTCCCTGCATCTCAGGGTTTTGGTGAGGATTAAATCATATGATATTTGTAAAGCATTTAGTGCAGTGCCTATAGACTATATAGTAAGAATAAGTGCTTAATAAATACTTATTTCCCTCCTTTCTATTGTTGACTATGATAGAACATTTGAATAAGTAGAGGAAATTTCACTTTTAAGACTAGGCTGACCTTTTTTCCCCGCTTATATACTAAGGCCATGAAGATAACTTCTTAGATTCAAACACATAGGAAATGCGATTTGGCAATGCTCTGGTTATTGACAAAGATATTTGCCTCTGTCATCTTTTTTTCAAAATAATTAAATATGAAGTTTCCACACCCATACACATATACATGCACTAGGAAAATGTTTTTGCATTAACATTTTCTAGGCACTACTGTTTAGTGGTTCTATTTTACTTCTATTTCACAAGTTCTTATAACATCATAGAACATGCTTCATGATAGTTACAGATACTTATAAGAGACCAGTCTACTAATCAATGAAGAAAATAAAACAACAAATGAGTGATGCATACATATTACCCAGATTATTGCAAATGGATGTACAGTTCATTGTTATATAGATCATGGTTAGGCATGGTGGAAGGCATAGATTAATTATGTAGGAACTTATAAATAACTGCATATGGGAAATTGTGTTGTACTTTCAATTATCCTAAACTTCTACCACAAAAACACATCTTTTTAATATAAATATTTTCTCAGAAATGCTATAAAACTTTAAATTATAGAATACCACAATCTCAGAAGAATCAAAATACATGTAATTCTAAAAGCAATGAAAAGATACATAAAAATGTAAATAGTCTAAAACATATTTACAATAAATATTTGTTTGTAGCATGATGTAAAGACATCACCTAGCATATCTATAATAGAATAAGGAACTGGACTGACCATGTAGTAAGAACAAAATGGTTTAAATTTTTGAAAAAGTACTTTACTCAAATCTTATTTAAGTATTAATATTCTTTTTTTAATATATGAAATCAAAGAAGCACAAATGTTAAATGAACCTTGACTACACAGTTACTAAAGAATACAAAGGCAGGATATGAATCTAAGACTCATTGTTACCAGATGAAGTTAACTATTTATTTTGTTATATTTTTTCTTATAAAATATGGATAGTCTAAGTATTATATCTAATATTAAAATGCCAAATGGAAGACATAATATTTCAGACGTATCCTTTACACAGGATATTTGGGAAGGCATGAAAAATAATTCCTCAAAGGGAGAAAGAATGGATGCACTGAGGTCTTCAGTGGGGGAATGAGTGCTCACATTGATGAGATCTTGGATTTATTAAATAATGGAAGTACAGGATCTTAAAACCCTTTTATCAGACATAGAATGACATGAGAAAACATGTAGTGTTATAGAAAGAATACTACATTTATAAGAGATCTAGTTTTGACTTCCAACTTTTCTGTTTACTAGCTTTGCAACCTTTGATAAGTAGTTTTATCTTTCGGAGACTCAGCTTTCTCATCTATAAGTGAGACAATTAAAATTTCACATGCAGTGTTAGAAAATATGAAGGGGAAGAATTATGTTTCTCGTGAGGCTCTATGCCTCAAGAATATATCTGATTGAAGTTGCTTTGATTTAAATTCCTTTAGTCTTTATACTTGACATTTAAGGTGATCACACCAGAATAATAGAGACTTCTAGAGAAGGAGAGGGGTTATCATGGTGATATCTAGAAAATTACCGGTATTGGTAGTCATGAGTATCCATATAAGACTGATAAGAGATAGCAAAGACCTCTTACTGACAATGAGGAATTAGAGAATGATGGGTCTGAGAAAAGATTAATATTATAAAAAGGAATTCTTTATTCCTTTTTTTAATTTAATGAGGGACCTGGAGATTCTCTTACCATAAAGATGTATAGGGATGAACCAGCCCACAGTGACAGGAAGAACCAGGGACTCCCCTGCTGAGTGAGCATCAGCTGCGGGCTGTCAGTTGCTGACAGTTAGGAGAGTCAGTAGTGACAATTGGGGAGTCAGTTGCAGACAGTTAGGGCTGGCAGTTGCAGGGAAGTTGACTGTTGGGTGTGAATTGGTCATTGGGGGTTGATTGCTGGTAGTGTGGGTTAGCATTTTGGTGCTGGAAATAAAGGCAGGCCTGAACTTACTGAGAGGGTTTTTGGCTTTAGTCTTTAAAGGGCTTTTTGCCTCTGGGATCTTTAGAGAGCAGGGGGTCTGTCTCATAGGCTGTCAGGTGGCTACTGACAATTTGGGCAATTATAGAAAACTGATTGAAGGAATGAGCAAGTGGTAGCTGTCTATTATTTTAGGGAGATGGATAGTTAGTGAATCATTTATAGATAATATAGGTTAGATAGGCCTGGTGTCTACCAGGCAAGAAAAAGCTGTCCTCAGAAGACAGTTAGAGGTAGTTATTAGGAATTTTAGTTAGTATTAGGAATTTTTGATATATTTATAGGGTATAATATTAGTAATCTCTCTTTCCTTTTTTCTATCTTTCTATTGGAACTTTGTGGGGTGGTTGTTATTATAGGTAGATATAAGTTGTCTTAGTAGTAATTATAGGTAGTTATAGGATAACTAGTATAGACATTAGGAAATTTTCTTTACCTCTTTCCTATATTTCTCTCCTTTATTCATTTTGCTTTATTCTTTTATTATCTCTATTTTAATTAAAATAAATTGTTAATTGTTAAAAGCTGCTAGAAGTTTTCTTTTCTCTGGCTTAAAGGGATAATATTAATTTACAACTCCACTATATTCTCATTAAAACTTAAATTATCAAAAGTTGCTCTCTTATTTTGTTAAAACCCCTACTCTAATCATTACAATATGTAAGAATGTACCTTTTTTAACCCTTGGGACAAAGACTATTGAGACTTGGACATGGCCTCCCCAAAGGGAGACCTGAATCTTGGAAGAGATTTTTTTATACTAATGGATTATGAAACTAATTTTCAGAGTATTCTTGCTAGAGCTCTTTCCCTGTCTTTAAAAAGAATTGTTTTTATCATCAAATAAATTATTTTTGAAAGTCATGTTCCTTGTCTGGTCTACAATGGTTTAAAATGAGCTTAGATGACTGTGGAAGTTCCCAACAGATTTGAGATGTCATGAGATTCAAGCAAAGAAAAGTATACTAATCATTAGATAAACCTGATATTCAACCCATAATCCAAGTGAATCAATAACTGAGTGATATTATGGTTATATATTAATCTCACAGAGTTGTTCTGAGAATCAAATCTATCCTATGATTATCTTACCCCAGTAGCTGATATACAAACCATTACACAGTATATAAATTCTTTTAAAAATATCTCTAGAGAAATGTATTATTCCAGCCAAAGATGCTGCCATTAAGTCTTTTTGGCCCCTTCAGACTATGATATTATGATACCACTATGGGGGAGTTAATTGTGATTGGTGTTTCCAGAATATTGGATTGTGTTCCTGGCAACTAGTTGACTGCCAGGTGAGCAACAATAGATCTATGTGCCAGGTACGGAAAGGCCAGATGCCATCTCATTATCCAAAAAATTAATTGTGTAAATAAAGATAGATTCAGAAAACGAGCAATTGAAAGTCATCTCAGCTTGAGTGTTTAAACTTTTATCAGAGGTACCAAAATATATGATCATAAGCCAAATTTAAAAGAATATGGGAGATTTTATTGCTCTCTCTAGAATTCAGTATTGGATAATATTAACCATCAAAATGTTAATGGAACCAAATTGGCAAAGGGAAGGAACCACAATTTTTTCATGTGTTTATCTTGTGGGCTTTACCTAAACCACATACTAATTCATGTCAATGAAAGAAATGGAATTTCAAGTAGTCTTACCATAAAATTTGGAAAGATAAATTTCAAGGTTTAAAGTACTTATATTTTCAATATATTGATAAGTATTCCGGTCATTTCTAAAAGGATGTAGTATTACTTATATTAGTTTTATTTATTACACTGCATATTGCAATAATTTTTACATGTGTCAAAAATCTATACTTTGAAAAGATTCTCTTCATCTAATTCAACAAGTATTTATTAAATATATGGCTTTGCAAAATCCTATATTGAGCACATGTGACACACAACCAAAATTTAATAAGAACTATCAATTTTTCCTTCAAGTCCTCCACCTTTAACCCTTTCTTCTCTCTCAAAATATTCTCTGCTTCTTGCTTTCTTGATATTGTGGCCTTTTTTCTCTCTTTAATTTATTTTTATATTTCCAGTCATCCACCTGTCCTTTCTTTACACAATTGAAAAAAGTGTTCTAATACTTTGTCAAGGCTAAAGATGGCTTAGATCCATCATCCTAAACCTTTCTTCATCCTCCATCTTGTTTCATCAGTCATCTCTCTTCCCTTTTTCTCAAGACAAAATCTTCCACATGTACAAATGATCCCATTCCATTTATACTTCTGAAGTATATTGTCCCCTCTATCATTTCCTCTCATTTATCTAGAATATTATTCATCCACTTATTTCTTTACTATTACTTAGAAACAAAATTTCCAACTCTCCTAACATCTTTAAAAAATAACAAACCTCTCATTTGATCCATGTATCTCTACTATATAGCATTCTAGCTCTCTTCTCTTTTTTGTGGCTATACTCCATGAAAATGTCATCTTTAAAAGAAATAGAGATAACTTTACTTCTTTTTTACTTCACTCTTTTTAACTCTATGATCTGGCTTGTGATTTGATCATTCAACTTAAACTGTTCTCTTCAAAGTCATCAATGATCTCTTACTTGACAAATCTTTAGTATGATCTTTTAAAATCCTTATCCTTCTAATCTTCTCTATAGCCTTTAACAGTACAAATCTCATTCTTCTCATTGATACCTTCTTCTTTCCAGATTTCTATTACAATCATTCTATTTCTCCTTCTATCTGTCTGGCATCTACTCATCTCCTATGCTGGATTTTATTTCAGTTATGTCAATTAATGGTGATTGTATTCCTAGCCTTTAGACCCTCTTCTCTCTATAAAATTTTGGATGATGATTTCATCTTTCCCATGAATTCAGTTATTTTCTCTATGCTGATCATTCTCAAAGCTATTTTTCTAGGCCTAATTTCTCTTAAACTCTAAACTCAAATTGCAAGTACTTTTTAGACATTTCAAACTAGATGTCCTTTCAACATCTTAAACTATACATATCCAAAATGGAATTCATCTTTTCTTCTAAATCTTCCCCTCCTCCAAACTTCCCTGCAATCTGTAGGCATTGCCCTCATATCCTGACTATTTGAAACCCCATATCAAATATGTTTCCAGGGACTTTTTATTGTACAACAATAAAATTTCTTGCAGTTGTGCCCTTCTTTCCTCTGATACTGCTATTACCCTCGCACAGGCTAAAATCACATCACACCTGGATTATTGATATTTGCCTACTGGTTTGCCTTACTGCTTTAAATCTCTCCACACCTGTGTCAATATTCCACTCAGCTATTGAATTAATCTTCTTAAAGTACAGATCAGATCATGTCACTCCAACCCATTCAATAACCTCCAATGGCTCCCTGTTGCTGCCGGATAAAATCCAAAATCCACTTTTGGGCATTCAAAGCCATTTATAACTTGGACACTTCTTACTTTTCTTGACTTCTTATATCTTACTCCAGTCTTTACACATTAATACTCTGAAATTCAAGGACATTATATTTGCCATTCTAGCTTATCCTTTTTGTTGCCCTATGCTAAATACAAGATTGTCTATCTTTCCATAAATATAAACTCTATTATTCCAAATTCTGTATCTTTTAGCATGTTATTATTTTACCTGGTATACCTTTCTCATTCATTCTTGCTAATCAAACCACAGGGCATTCTTCAAGAAAATCTCATTTTGAAGACTGATTTAATTGGAACTAGAACTAGAAAGCAATATAGGGAACATCTAATCCAATACTTTACTTTTATAAGTAAGAAAATTGGAGCACAAAATTATTAATATATTTTTCCAAAATCACACAAATATGAAAAATCCAAGAATAGTATACTAGCTTGAAAAAAATTCAGTTTTACATATGAATAAATTTGGGGCTCAAAAAGAATGACACATACAAAATTATTTTGGTAGTAAGCAGTAAAGTCCAGATTAAACCCAGATCCCCTAATACCAAACTCAATACTTTGACCTAAATCAAACCTTTTGCAACACAGCTCCTCCACAGCTTCTTCAAATATTTTATGGATGAAGACCAATCACCATCAATGATTGCCTCCTATGTCAAATCTTTGGGACACTAAATAAAAATAGAACATTAGTCCTAAGGAAGAGACTTGACAAAACAAATGTGATAAAACACTAGAATGGATAATAAAGTATTGTTAAGTTTCATAAATGATCCTCTAGTAAGAGTTAGGTTAAATCCAGACTACAATCTGGTTGTGTATTATATTAGTGGCCCAGATGGAAAGAGATCAGGTGAGAAAGAGCGGTGGATCAATGTGGTAATTCTCTCTTCTCACTCTTATGGAGCCACTAATACTAGGGTGTCTTGAATGGGGTTTCACCTGGATGATGGGTGACCAAGGAAGGTGTGCTGGCCCTCACAGGTTAGAAAGAGGTATGTGGTGACCTAATTCAAACTTGCCCAGAATCAGAGTTCACACAAGCCTCCCCTTAGACCAGTCATTGGCACCAGCGGGGTCTGGCTCCAAGATGCATTCAGCCAGGCAAAACTGTGGTATCTCCTTCCCTTCTTGTCTCTCAATATTTCTGGAACACTATCTGACTGCCAAAAGTATTTATTGAGAATATTAGGATTATTGATAAGGGTGGTGGTCAGAGGAAATAGGTTGCCCTAATGTCTAATCCAAGGTCCGTCACTTTGGGGAGCCAATTCAGTCTCCAACCCAAAGCTTCACCTTCCCTTCCCTCTATTTCTAAATCTAGTCTACAAGCTATAATTATAAATCAGTTGAATAGGGTCTCTTTGTAAGGCAAGTACAGGAAAAGGGGTTTGGGGGATCTACTCCTAGATAGAGGCCAGAAATCCCCAATGGACAGGATGATATAGTCTTGGACATAAGAATATGTCCACTGACAAAGAACAAGGGATCAGGATTTCAATTCCAGTTGGGAAAATCCACAGATTTGCCTTCAGTTCGCTCAGAGCTCGCTTGCCACTTCCACCTTCCTTGAGCTCCCTAAACTGAAGACCTTGTCCTTAGGAATCCTTCCCAGAATTCCCTGCTGTCCTCAACTTCCATTCTTGTCTCATGGTCCTCTTGTGCAACATTCTGTCCCCCAAAATTCTTTCCTTTACCCTTCATTCTTGCAGTATGCTTCTAGAAAAAATACATAGCTATATATATACAATTTTTTTTAAACCCTTAATCTCGGTGTATTGTCTCATAGGTGGAAGAGTGGTAAGGGTGGGCAATGGGGGTCAAGTGACTTGTCCAGGGTTACACAGCTGGGAAGTGGCTGAGGCCGGGTTTGAACCTAGGACCTCCTGTCTCTAGGCCTGACTCTCACTCCACTGAGCTACCCAGCTGCCCCTTATATATACAAATTTTAAGTTAAAGTATTATTATAATAAACTTATAAACCATTGGCCCTACAAAAGCAAGTAGAAGGGGAAGCTGAGTTGCTCAGTGTATTGAGAGCCAGGCCTAAAGATGGGAAGTCCTAGGCTCAAATCTGGTCTCAGACCTTTCCTAGCTATGTGACCCTGAGCAAGTCACTTAACCTCCATTGCCTATCCCTTACTATTTTTCTGCCTTGGAACCAATACTCAGTACCAATTCAAGGCAGAAGGTAAGGGTTTTTTAAAAAAGCAGGTGGAGATATGGGCATATGATGTAGATTTGGCCTGTAGCTTGCACCAGCCCCCACTCTAGAATAAGATTAAGATGGAACACTGTATTAAATTTTTGGGCCACGGTAGTACATAAATATCTACACATATGTGTTGATAAAAGGAATAGTAACTCTTATCAATGTTAAAGCAATAAAATAGCAAGTACAATTCGAGGCATACATTTTGTTTCCTGTATTGTCATTTATATTTCCAAATAAAGAAAATGATGCTTCTTCTTTAAATAGCAGAACTTGACTAAAGTCAAGAATAATATCGTAGGGGGCAGCTGGGTAGCTTAGTGGATTGAGAGTCAGGCCTAGAGACAGGAGGTCCTAGGTTCAAATCCGGCCTCAGCCACTTCCCAGCTGTGTGACCCTGGGCAAGTCACTTGACCCCCATTGCCCACCCTTACCACTCTTCCACCTATGAGACAATACACTGAAAGTTAAGGGTTTAAAAAAAAAAAAGAATAATATCGTAGTTTCTAGAACTGAAAGTGGACTCAGAGATCAAACTCTCAGTTTTAAAGATTGAGAAATGAGGCCCAGGGAAGTATAGGCATTGTCCCAAAGTAAGAAATGTAGGAAGTGATAAGAGTCAGGATTCATACTTAGTTTTTTTGACTCTCGATTTGATGTTGCTTTGGTGTTTCTACGACATGATTATATTGCACTATAGCTTAACATGTGAATTGACATTCAAAGAAAATGTCTTGTTGTAGTAAACTTTGAAAGTAACAAAGCAAAAATTATAAATCTTTTGAAGTTTTCTTTTTCCAAAATAAAAATTAGCCAAGTTTCTAAAATAAATTTAAATATATTCTGAAGTCTTTTTTCCTTTCCATACTTTTAATGGGAATGTGTGTTTTTGATGAAATTCTGTTGAGTGGATTGCCATGTATACCTTTACGTCTCAATTTATAAAACTAGATAGTTCCAATATGGGGGACAATGATTAGAAAGGCAAATTTTTGCAAATCTATTTCCCCATTGACTTCTATTGTACATTTTTATAGTTATCTACTTTTAAAAACTGAGAAAAATCTTGCTCCTATATCAAATAAATATCACAGAATAAATATCAGTATTAAATGTCAAAGAATATAGTGGATAAAGGAGGGTAATATTCTAATGAAATATTAATCATAATATTGTTTGGGGGGAAGATTTATGAATTAAGTTGGAAAATATGAGTGACATATTCTTGCTTATGCTAATGAAGTTCTAGGATTGAAAAAAATGGACCAGGGATTAAACTGCATTTTTTATCCCTCTGTTCTTAAGGACAGCCCTTAATCATAATGGCAAGAATCAATAGATGGGATAGAAGAATTGGGAAAATCTGCTAAATCTGAGTGAAGCTATATGGGTCATTTTGATTCTACTTGTATTGTGCAAATTTCCCTTGATATTAACCCTTTAGGATTATTGTGAGATAATATGTGATAGTTAATGGAATTAAACTTGATGATATTTAAAATCCATTCTAGCTCTAAATTTATGAGTCAATGATCTTTCAATAAGGAAAAAAAAATTACCAGTCCTTGATTATCCTTACTGATATTTATCTGATCCTGTGAGATCAAAAACACCCTTTACTGCTTTGGACTATAACTTATGGTTTTAGCTGCCTGGACCACTGAGTGGTAAAGTAAATTGTGCATGGAAACACAGCTCATATTAAAAAGTCTACTTTTAAAGTTTAAAGTACAAAATTAAAATGTAACTATGTTTTGTATAGGTCAGTTAACAAATATTTATTAAGATATAAATATCTTGCTTGCTGTTCTAAGGATTTCTCAATGCTGTGCAAAGCACTAGGAATAAAAAAGAAGGCAAAATATAATCATTTACTCTTAAAATCTCACATTCTCTTGGCAGTGGGGGACAATATGCAAATAACTAATTCTATACCAATTATATAGTGTATGTAAGGATGGAATTTTGAGGGAAGAGGAGGTTGAACCAAAAGAGAAGTCGGTTGTTGGCAGTTGGAACCAGCAGGGGATGCTGGGAATTTTCCCAAGAGGGGGAAGAGGAGGAGAAAAGTCTTCAGTTTGGGGCTAAAAGGAGAGAGGAGGCAGAAAACCCAGCTCTGATCTGACTGAATTCCTTTCTGGGGACCTTTCCTTTGGAGACTGAAATCCTAATTACCACTTCACAGCCATTGAAATGTTGCTCATCCTTCAAGACTATATCAACCTGTGGACTGAGATTTTGGACTTTGGGAGCAAATCTCACAGACTCCCTCATTCTTTACCTGTCTTTTCAAAGAGACCCTTTTGACAAAACTATAATAGAAGAAGAATAGAAATAAGAATAGCAGGGGAAGGGAGGGAGAAGCTTAGTGGTTGGAACTGTCTTGGTTCCTCCCTAAGTGAAGGACCCTATAGGGTAATTAGAAAGGGCACCCCCAATCCCTCTGCCCCTCACCTCTTTCCACAATAACCTGCTTGTTAATAATAAAATTCAACTAGCAGCCATATAGTGTTCTTGAGTACCTGGGAGACAACAAGGGAGAGGAAACCCACAGCTTGGTCTGGTTGACTCCATCTAGACCACCTGTTATACTGACAATCAACATAGGGGGAGGCTTATGTGAACTCCGATTTTAAACAAGACTGGATTGGGGCACCACCTACCTCCTCTTGTAGAAAAGCCTTCCTCTCAACTCTTGAAGGGCGGCACATTCCTCTTGGTCACTCAGTATTGGGGTGATACTCCCTTAAAAGTCTCCTCAGTAATTTTGGCCCCAGTAGTGTGGAGTGGAGAGAGTTACCACACAGACCACTCTCTCTCCCCCTCTTCTTCCTTCACCATCTGGGTCATTTTATTACATGTGTAAATGGAAAGTCATCTTGGAAAGGACACAGTAATAGGGGAGAAATGACTAAGTATGATGAAATGTACACATATACACCTGTGTCTGTAGATATACATTAAATAAAGGTAATAGAGAATATTACATTATTATAACAACTTATATGCTCCAAGGACTTAAAAGATCTCTGGCTTTTTTAGAATTGGTCCTCCCTTTTGAGGTAGATTAAATTTGGTGGTTGGTTTCAGGTGTATTGGTGGCTAAATTTAGCTAGCAAGTCCTCAGATGTCAGATAAGTATTACTAAGAAGTAGTCATTCCTCTGTCATGTGTGCTTACTCAATGTTCTTCTAGAATAGTAATCATCACACTTTTCGGTCTGCTAGCATAGCTTTAAAAACCCATTATCACCAGCATGTCATGTATGATAGATAACTCATCAGAGTAAGAAGGACTATGAAATAGATCATGTATTTTATTCATATTCTTTAAATCATACACATATTTTAGTAAGTAGTTTAATAGTGCTATTGACAATGTCCTTAGATGATGTACATTTAAAAAATGGCTCTAAGTCTTGGGAGACTACATCTCCCAGGACTCTGCCATAACTTCCTCAGACACCTCCCATTTCCTTTGTGGGAGGTTTCTGAGGAAAGTATATTAAGAAGAGAAAGTGAGACTTTGGGCGCCTTTTACTCCCAAAGCACCTTTCTCTCTCCCCCCCTCCCTCAGAATGGAAGAGCACTTCTGGAGAGGCTAATTTCCCTAGCTTTCCCTAACCTTTCTTTACTACCTAAATAAATCCCAGCTAAATACCCCCAGAGACTAACTAACCTGACTTTTTTCTACCTGAAGATCCTAGCCTACCCTCCGAAGGGCTCTGGTCAATTTCCCACTGGGACTGGGGGCTACCCCAGCTACCTTCATTCCCTTCCTCTGGCTTCCCTACCTTCTATTTCTCTTACCTTCTCCCATCCTTACTCCCTTCTTTCAACCAAACAATGAGTTATTAAAATGTCATTAATTCCCATATAATCTCTATCCCAAAGGATTCATATCCATGTCTATGACCCTAAATAAAGAGGTGTTTTTCTTAAATGTACTTAACAGGATGGATGGTGAGCATTTTTTTATTGATATTGCAGGGTGAGGATGAATCATATGTGTAGTCATTTAGGTCTCTGGTAGCATGAGTTTTCTTTGTGGTGCTATAAGGTCCCATTGACTCAATATTAGAGATTTTAAATAAATGATATAATATGACTATCTATCTATCTATTTATCTATCTATCTAATGTCTTTATTTTGTGCTGCCTTTCTGTCTACATACAAACATATCAAAACATTATTTTGGGGAATTCCTTGTGTGGAAATGTCCTTTAATGATTCAGACTAGCCATTCAACTGTTTTATTAGCAGTATAGATTTGATTTCCTGAGACACTGAAAGATAAAATGATTTGCGCCTGTTCATACAGTTAGTATATGTCAGAGAGAGGGTATGAGCTCATTCTCCTGGTTTCCAAAGGTGGACCTATAACCTGTGTACCAGGCTCACTTTTAAAATACAATTATACTATACAGAAGACTTTTCCATCAAAATACCCTTCAATTTTCAAAATACCTTTCAATTTTTTTTTCTTTCTGATACTTTTTTGTTGCAAACTGAACCCATGTATCTGAGCATAAGTTATTTGAAGGCTCTTACTTTTCTTAAAATGTCATCACATCAAAATTATAAATATAATTACAGGTTATGAATGTGTTTTTTTTATCTATTTACAGGTTGTGGGCTGTCTCATCAGCACAATTTTAAATCATCTGTTTATATTGTGCCTAGAAGGCTTCAGATGCTCAAACGGCATGAGCAACGCCTCCTCAGGTGTTACTAACAAGTGACTGTGCACCTACAGCCAGCCTCTCTGTATGCCTTCAGCACATTAGCCAAGAAAACATTTGTTTTAGATCCTGGCAGACAGGTTAAGAAGAAAGTTTTCCACAATTAAGCCTTGGCAATGTAACTTTTCAGCTCAGAAAACTTCTAACATAATTTATCAGCTAACCACTTTGACAGAATCTTGTCAGGTATTATTAGTTAAATGCAAGAGACAGTAACATTATACTACATTTAGTTCTTTGATCTGGGGGCAGAAAAAATAAATTATAATAAAGAATAGGGAGAGGCCCACATGCCCAAGGGAGAGTAGAGCATTGGTGAGGATAGCTAGCCCTTGGAGAGGGACATTTAATTGACAAGATCCTTGGGGTAGTAGCTTAGAACATGTTTTACCACATTACAAATAAAAAAGCATAAATGAAATATGCTCCCCTAGTTGCCATTGCTCTGGAGCAAAGCTGTTATATTTGGAATCTGTGACTACCATTAGGTAATATAAATATTGAAGTAGAAATTAAGTATCAAAAACAAATAGGAAAAGAGTAAAAAAAAAGATTAATTTTTAAAACACATCTTTGGCATAAACAGAGAAAAGTATTTTAAAACTTTTAAACTCCAAAATTCCCCCTACTCTTTGAAGTAGAAGTCTAATATAAACATAAGGATTTAAAAGGTGTCTTGCCATGTATTACTTTTTCACATTTGTGAGTTTAATCCAGTCTGGTAGTTTAGAAATTCTGTCACAGATGTCTGAAATTGTTAAAATTAACATTTTTTATCTCCAGGACACAGAATGTTCATTTACATAAAATTGGTTCCTTTCTATCAAACACAAATGGGCCCACAAAACCCATTTTTAAAAGAAAATATTTTAAATACTTACAACAGTTTGAAAGAAAACTCTTTTGAAAACAACAATTCATTTCTAATGTGTATGCCCTGATTCAGTTCAGTAGCCTCAAGGCCACAATGTGGCCTGGGTGTATTTGACATTGTAAGATTGTCCAAAAGAGTGCTTATTATGCTATAGAAATGAGGTGAAATATTGTCTAACAATTTCATAGGAGTTTCTCAGGTATTGGTTCAGTCAGTTCTCTGACAAATAATAACACAAGTAGAATGTCTTTTGTTTGAATCAGAGGAATAATAAATGAATAAATAAAAAAAATGAAATATATAAAGAGGAGTCATTCTGAGCTACGTGAAGTCTGATACAGACAACTTGGAGTCGGTCCAACATAGCCATTAAGGGATCAAAAGGAGGATTCTCTTTTGTATTTTACAATAATTTCTAAGAAGTTCACAATTCCATGTTAACTTTTTCTGCTTTGTTCAGTAGTCAATATCTAAACATGCAGGTATTGGTCTACAGACAGCAAGTAAAAAACTGACCCTTCCTTGACATTAACTTCCAGGTGGTTCCTCCTCCTAGGTTGTGGGAGGGACATGGAGGCATTGTCCCACTCAGCCTGGTCACAAATTTTTCCTTCATAACTCTTCAATGGCACTATAATTTGCCTTACCTAGACTTCAAGATAGAGTCATTCCATTGAGACTGACTAACCAGTGCAATAATATCACATCAGGAAAACTTTGATGATCTCTAAATTTATGCAAGCACAAAATTTTCACCCTTCTAAAATGATTTATACATAAAAGTGTACAATTTAGAACTGGATAGAAATGTGTACATTTGGATATTTATTTTGCTTCATTCCTACTTGTTCTCCAGAATAATTTTATCTATTTAAATGTGTCCTTTCATTTTGTTATTTTTATTTTTTAATTTCTCATTTTATCATTTGCTGCCATTCCTATTATAAATCAACTATAAAAAATAAAAACAGTTTAGAAAAATTGACTGACATCTTTGCCACATCCAACTTCTCTACATGAAGAAGGCATTTGTATTTTGTAATCTATTCTCTGAGACTAATACTCAAACCCTTTATTAATACATCTGATACCATAGAGTTTCATAATGCTAAAATGATTTGTCCCAAGTCATGCAGTTAGTAGGTTTCAATGTGGTGAGTATATATTTTCCTGAGAAAATATTGGAAATAATGCTTTCCAATTAAATGGATCATTCGAAATAATGTTAAAGGCAAATTTCATTTACTTTACATTGGCCAATTTGATCAGTGTGAGGCGAAACCTCAGAGTTGTTTTTATTTACATTTCTCCAATTAGTAGTGATTTGGAGCATATTTATCATATGTCTAAATATACCTTTAATTTCTTTATCTGAAAATTACCTGTTCATATCGTTTAACCATTTGTCAAATGGGAAATGTTTTGTATTCTTATACCTTTGACTCAATTCTTTATATATTTGAGAAATGAGACTTTTGGCTGTCACTTCCTTTAATTTTTCCCTAGTTTGTTGTTTCCCTTCAAATGTTCTTTGCATTGTATTTGTTTGTGCAATACCATTTTAATATAAAGTAGTCAAAATTACATATTTTATATCTCACATTGTTCTTGATATCTTATTTGAGCACAAATTCTTCCCTTATCCATTAACTAGATTTACTAACACCTTCCTAATTGCTCTCCCTTCTACATGTCTCTCCTCATTCCAAGCAATTTTACACACTGGGGTTCTAGTAATTTTCCTTAAACCTAGATGTGATCATCTTATTTATCTATATAACAGACTGAATTGCTTCCTATTGCTCCAAGAATAAATCATCAATTCTTCTGTTACTTGTTATGGCAGAAATGTTGGAAATAGGAATGAATTTTAGTTAGGTTGAAGAGGTTAGCATAACCACATGCTAGGAATTCTAAGAGAGATTCCAGAATGTAGGAGGAGAGATTTTGAAGGTGCAACTACCAATGGGGATCTTCCTGTCTTGGAGCTGAGAGAGGAAGGAGCTTATCTCTGCTGATTCTATTTCTACCAGTCTGTGAGTAAGAATTGACTCAGCAAAAGGTTCCCATTTTACAGACCAGATTTTAAAGCAGGTATATGAAGATTTAGGGATTACAACAAAACATCATGTACCATACCATACACATTCAGGAGAAGTACAGCATCTTAACAGGGAGATCAAAACGATGATGGGGAAACTTTGTACCAATACACTTCTTAAATGAACAGAAATTCTTCCTCTAGCACTGTTCTATATAAAGACTAGACTTCATGCTGATTTACATATCTCACCATATGAGTGTCCACCATGGACATCCACCTTTGCAAGGCAAAACCTGCAAAACTGCTTCTGTTGTCAATGTTAGGTGGGGATACACAAATTGCTTCATATATCATTGCATTGCAAGAAAAACTGAAAGAACTTCTTGAAGTGGGGGTTTTCGTCCAGACTGGTCCTCTGGACTACTCACTGCACAACATAAAGCCAGATGATTCAGTATACATCAGAAATTTTAGTAAAACATCTGCCACAAAACAAACTTGGAATGGTCCTTACACAGTGACTTACTTTAACATCACCTTCAAAGATAAAAGTACTAGACAAAGATTCATGGTTCATTGCTCAAAAGTTAAATTAGTTCATATGGCAGAAGAAAAAGGAGAAATAGTTCCAGAAGGAGAAGAAGACATAGCAGACAGATTTATAATAGAGAGCTGAGAGATTTCCATTAGACAACATATCAGCAGTCAGAAAGTTCATTAATGGGGTGACCTTTCCAGAGGAAGAGGAGATACAAAGATAAGAGGATGAAAACAAAAGACAGCATAGCAGAATCAGACAGCAAACAGCAGATCAGATGCTGACAGGGTAACAGAGACTTTGCTCAAGATTCCAACACAGAAGAGGAGCAGACAGATAATGGACATGAAACTGTGAGATTATGCATCATTGTAACATTGTACATTTTTCACTTTAGTACCATCCAACACTATATAAATACTACCAAGAAGTATGAAGATAGAAGAGCAACATCAGGCAACAAGAGAAGTATAATTAAAAGTTAGGTTGAAGAGGTTAGCATGACCACATGCTAGGAACTGTAAGAGAGATTCCAGAATGTGGGAGGAGAGATTTTGAAGGTGCAACTACCAAGGTGGCTCTTCCTGTCTTGGAGCTGAGAGAGGAAGGAGTTTATCTCTGCTGATCCTGTTTCTACCAGCCTGTGAGTGAGAGAAGGGAAACCTTTTGATTTCTTTGTGAATATCATTTCTCACCAGAAGAGCCATCCTGAAGAAGATCCTACAGACTCTCAACCCTGACTAAAAATCTTTGTGGTCCAGAGGCAATTGTTGCTGTGAGGGCTGAGGCCCAGCTGGATTGAACTCCTACATCCAGAGTTCATCTTTTTTTTTTAGAATTGAAGATTTTTATTTAAATAATTGATTTAGAATATTTTCCCATGGTTACATGATTCATATTCTTTCCCTTCCTACCACCCCACCCTCCTAGCCAGAGTAATTCCACTGGGTTTTCCATATATCATTGATCAAGACCTATTTTTATATTATTAATGTTTGCATTAGGGTGATTTCTTGAAGTCTACATCCCCAGTCATGTCCCCATCGACCCATGTGATCAAGAAGTTGTTTTTCTTCTCTGTTTCTGCTCCCACAATTCTTTCTCTGGATGTGGATAGTGTTCTTTCTTATAAGCCCATCAGAATTGTCCTGGATCATTTCATTGTTTCTAGTAGAGAAGTCTATTATATTCTATTGTGCCACACTGTATCCGTCCCTGTGTACAATGTTCTCCTGGTTCTGCTCCTTTCTCACCGCATCAGTTCCTGGAGGTTGTTACAGTTCACATGGAATTCCTCCAATTCATTATTCCTTTCAGCACAATAGTATTTCATCAACAACATATACCACAATTTGTTCATTCATTCCCCAATCGATGGACATAACCTCATTTTCCAATTTTTTGCCACCACAAAGAGTGCAGCTATAAGTATTTTAGTACAAGTTTTCCCCTTATTATCTCTTTAGGGTACAAACCCAGCAGTGGTATGACTGGATCATAGGGCAAGCAATCTTTTAAAGCTCTTTAGGCATAGTTCCAAATTGCCATCCAGAATGGTTGGATCAATTCACAACTCCACCAGCAATGCATTAATGTCCCAATTTTGCCACATCCCCTCCAACATTTATTACTTTCCTTTGCTGTCATTTTAGCCTGGATTGGTATTTCAAATAGAGAAGCCTGGCAGAAAATAGCAATGATGAGGTAAGACTTATGAAGGAGGAATCCAAATTTGGTGTTTCAGATGATTTACCTTTTAGAAAGACCTTTTCATGTTTCTCTTGGTTTTTGTGGTTGGATATTGAACTTTCCATTTAGTCCTGGTCTTTTCTGTACAAATACTTGGAAATCTTCTATTTTGTTGAATGCCCAAACTTTCCCCTGCAAGTATTTAGTTAGTTTTGACGGGTAGGTGATCCTTGGTTGTAGACCCAGTTCTCTTGCCTTTCTGAATATCATATTCCAACCCTTGTGGTCCTTTAGTGTGGAAGCTGCCAGATCCTGTGTGATCTTGATTGGTGCTCCTTGATATCTGAATTGTCTCTTTCTGGCTTCTTGTAAATTTTTTTCTTTTACTTGGAAGCTCTTGAATTTGCCTATTATATTCCTGGGGGTTGTCTTTTCTGGGTCTAGTGTAGAGGGTGATCTATGGATCCTTTCAATGTCTATAATGCCCTCTTGTTGTAGAACTTCAGGGCAATTTTGCTGAATAATTTCTTTTAGTATGGAGTACAAATTTCTATTAATTTCTACTTTTTCAGGAAGACCAATGATTCTCAGATTGTCTCTTCTACACCTGTTTTCTTGGTCTGTCACTTTCTCATTGAGATATTTCATGTTTCCTTCTATTTTATCAATCAGTCTTTTGACTTTGTTTTATTTGTTCTTGCTGTCTTGAGAGATCATTAGCTCCTAATTGCTCAATTCTAGCCTTTAGGGACTGGTTTTCAGCTATAATCTTTTGGTTTTCCTTTTCAATCTGGTCATTTCTGGTCTTCAATTTACTTGCCTCAGTTTCCAATTATGAAATTCTGCCTTTTAAAGTGTTATTTTCTTGCCAGATTTTGGTTTCCAATTTGCTTACCATTTTGTTTGATTTTGGGGCATCTTTCTCCAATTGGGTGTTTCTGTCTTCTAACCTGTTAATTTCCTTTTGAGCTATTTCCCACTTCTCTTGCCAAATCTCTTCCATCTTTCTCATCATCTCAGATTTGAACTCTTCAATAGCTTGTGACCAGTTTTCATTATTTTGGGAAGGTTTGGATATGATTACTTGATTGTTCTCCTCTACTATTTGCTCTGTTGTCTGGATTTTATCTGTGTAAAAGTTGTCGAGTGTTACAGATTTCTTCTTGATGATCTTTCTCTTTTGGGGTTCTTGTCTCTGGCTTGCCATTGTTAGCCCTGCACCCTCTCAGGTTTATCCTCACACTTAGGGTCTGTTTGAGCTCTTTAGGCTCCTGAGGTCTCAGGTCTAGTTGTTTTCAGGGTCAAGCCTCCTGGTGGTTCCCTTGCTTTTTCCTCTGCCCTAGGCTCCTTTAACAGTCTCATGGTGCTGCTTCCACAGTCATGCACCCCTCTACACTGCGTCCCCACTCAAGGTCCACACCTGTACTCAGGAACCAAGTCCTTGCCTGCTCTCAGGATCTGTTTCTGCTCTTGTGTCCATGACCGCACTCGTGTCTGCACTCAGGGTCTGTGTTCCAAGTCCATGTATTCTTTAGCCTCTTGGGGTGCTAAATCTTGCTGCTGTCAGGAGCAGGCCCTGGTGACCCCAGGTAGTTGCCAAGGACTTAATGTGTGCCCCAAACTTGCTCTAATTCTTGTGCGCTGGCTTTGGCACTGTAGGTGGTGTGGGGTGGGAGAGGGGGTTGCTCGACTCACGTTTTAGTGAGAGCTGTTTCACCCCTTTATGGCATGGAAATGTGCCAATTCCACGTACCTCCAATGCTGCACCCTGTTGTGGGGTCCCTTTGTTCCTCTGGATTTGTTTTTATGTCTTCTTGAGGAGTCCTATATGTTTTGGTTAGGAGACGTTAAGCAGCTGCTTTTTACTCTGCCACCAGCTAAACCAACTTTGTTGATTATTTATCCAGAGTTCATCCTTTTGATCCTGAAACCTGTCACATCCTGATAAACCAACCAGGGAGGATTTATAGTGTGAGGAAGAATAGAGAGGACTTTTTAGGTACTAGATAGAAACAGGAAGGTTTTGTAGAGATCCTCAAGAACAGAAGTGTCCTCTTCACAGAGGACTTAGAAGGAAGTAGGAAGTGTGAGAATTTGTGATTAGGGCATCCTCAATCCTCAATCCTCCCTACCTAACTCTTCTTTACCAATAAACCTGTAAGTTTTTACAACTGCTTGAAAGACTTAGTTGTGTGTGGCTGGCCCAGTGCAGTAAGGCACAGACTGCTTTACTGCCCTAAAAGGGGACTAAACTATCATCCACACACCTTAGTGTACCCCACTATCACAATCCACTTTTTCAAACTTTTTCAAACCTATACAACTTGGCTCTTCAATAAACAATATTAAACCCACTTTATTCTATTGTCCAAATAAAACAGTTTCCCCACTATTCTATATACATAATATAACACACATCTTCAAAGCCTATGCCTTCACACTAACTCTGACTCATAATTGAAATAAACTCTTTCTTTATCTTTTATTTTATATATCACCCATTTTCCTCTAAGATGCAGCTCAATTACCATCTTCTGCTTCAAGCCTTTCAGGATTTTCCCACAAATACTAATTCCCCTCTCTCTAAAACTACCACTCTATTCATATTTTACTTATTAAATTTATATTTGTGCTGTATATGATTCATATGTTTTCATCATTTTATCCATTATAATGGATCATTATAATGTTCACTCTAAGTAAGGATTATTTTACTCTTTGTACTTGTCTTCTCAGCACCTAGCATATGGTTTGGTATATTATTAAATGCTTAAAAAAGTCTTATTTATAGATTGGTAGATTTATTATTTTTCTCCCTCAATTTCCCCCTTTCTTTTTCTTTTCTATCTCCTTCTCCTTTACCCTATTTTTCTTATTTCTTCCTTTTTGACCCTTTCTTGGGTGAACAAAAATGTGTACTGCTTACCCAATGGTCCTCTCCTTCTCCAGCCCCATCAATATTTATGCTATAGACTTAAAATATTTCTGCCAATGACTTAGAAAATCCAGAATATTACCTTAGAAATACCCATAATGTATATTTTATATATATACACATACACACATATATGTATATATTAGTTTCATGGTCTCTGTGAAATGAGATCACTACATTGCGAGTAGACTTCTAAGGGACTTAGCAAAATGGAGGGAAAATGATCTGGAGTTAGTGAAAATAACAGCACATGTTTTAACTGCAAAGTCAAAAGATTCCCAGCTATCAATCTCAGCATATCTTCTAGGCAGAAAATTTTTTTGTAAGCTCTAGAGAGGCTTTTGAGGAAAGTTTGGCTTTTGAGGAAAGTTTTCACTCTTTCAGTCTTCTGATGAAACATGAAATACTTAAAGAGAAGCCCTGATGGATAGAGTGCCAGGCTAGGAGTTAAGAAGATTCATTATTGAGTTAAAATCTAATCTCAAACACTAGCTGTAGGACCCTGACTAAATTATTTGACTCTTTTTGGCTCAGTTTCTTCATCTAGAACAGTGATTCCCAAAGCGGATGCTACCACCCACTGGTGGATGCTACAGCGATCCAGGGAAGAGGTGATGGCCACAGGTGTATTTATCTTTCCTATTAATTGCTATTAAAGTTTAAAAAAAATTAATTTCCAGGGAGCTAAGTAATATTTTTTTCTGGAAAGGGGGCAGTAGGCCAAGAAAGTTTGGGAACCACTGATCTAGAATATGAGCTGAAAATGAATTTTACTCCAGTTTCTTTGCCTAGAATCCAATGTGGTCACAAAGAATTGTACATAACTGAAAAATAACAAAACAATAACAAAGAAGCCCATATAGGAGGAACAGTGAAAAGAGTTTTGCTGACTTTGGAGTTCTTAAGTAATAATAAATCGGGCCTCAATTTTCCCATCTGTCAAGCAATATGGTTTGGATTAGATCCAAACAGATCCAATCCAAATTATGTTATCCACTATAATAATTTAGACATTAGTTAGCATTTTGTACAACCAAAGTTGTACAACTTTTTTTGCTTTCCTTTTTAAACGAATTCTTCTTTGCTGAATTGATCTCCTTTCAGCTTTGTTTGTTTTATCCTTCTCTGCTTCTTGATTCTTCTTGCCTCAGATTATCACCTAAATTCCCTAGTCCTAACCACCTAATTTGAACATGTAGCCAATTTGTTTGGTCTAAGTTGATAGGAATAGACTTAACTAACATTTTCTTATGTCCACTTCTCAGTAGCTCTTAAATGTATGATGCCAATATTAATCTTTCCATTCCAAACTTAATGTATTATTTATAATTTGATGCTTTATGTTCTTTAGATGCTGCACTATAACAACAATTGCAATAACTATTAGTGTTTATATAGTATTTTAAAGTTTGAAGAAACTTTTAAAATATTCTTTCTTTTTTATTCTCACAACAACTTTGGTAGGTAGATTCTATTATTATTCACATTTTCCAAATGAATAAACTGAAACAGAGTCCAATTTAACTGCCCAGAGTCACAATGTTAGTAAGCATCTGTGGCTGGATTTGAACTCAGATTTTCTTCATGATCCAGTGCTCTATCCACCTATTATATCATGATGGTGTTTGAGTTAGGCAAAATTCTATTATTTGGTGGCATTTTCCAAGTTGGAGGATTTAATTTGTTCACAAGCTCAGTAAGAAAACTCAATTTCAACATCATAACTGGAATAAAGATGGTGGGTAAACTCTGATGGCTCAAGATTTATGTATTGGGGAAAATACTGTTTATTTTATCAAATTTGTTAGTTAACTCATAAATTCCTTAAGTTTTGAGTAATACTAGATTTCTATTTAAACCTTTGAGAGATGCAAAAATATGTATGAAAACCATTCGAAGTTCTTTGATATAGTTATTGATTTTTGAGAATTTGACAGATGAACCTAGTTCAGCATTTCCAAGTCACTGGAGGAGACTACACAGGTATTTAATGTGGGTTTCACACCAGTATCTCTTTCCTCACCTACAGTGTGATTGATTAATGTTGGAGCTCAAGATGATTACCTAGTTCAAATATAAAATTTCATAGATATATTTTAGTACTGACATTCATGCTGTTTCATATGAAAGACAAATAACACAAGCCCAAAATAAATAATTATGGTTTTTTTGGGGGTAGGGACCATATAATATTTAGGAAGCCCCTTTCTATTGCCTCATATTAGATTAGCATTATTATATTTTCTAGATTACAGTCCAAAGAAAGTATTACAAACTGATTTAGACAAATAGAGGTCCTATATACGCCTACTTGAAAATCATTTTAATAGTATGCCAGAAAATTTTCCCCTAATTATTACCTCATGTCAAAAAAAGTTTAATGAGAAAATAGAGAAAAAAAATGTATTTTCTCTCTTCTTTGGCCTGATCTACTTTATTATGTTCAAATAAAAAGACAAAATAGAAAGAAGTTGAATCCAAATGCAAATTACATAATTATGGCAAAATCATCATGGTTCATTAAGAACATTGGAGTTAGAGGTAGAGGACCAGGGTGGAATGATGATTTGGCCACTCAGTAACCTGTGGAATTATGGTCATTCATTTCAACTCTTGGAAATTTCTCTCATTTATAAACTGAAGGGGTTAAATAAAATGAACTCAAATCCTTTTAAGCACTAAATCTATGATAAAGCAAAATGAACATTTATTTTAAAATGGGCAAATGGGACACTAGATTGAAAAAATGAGGTATAAGTGACAAGATGTAGGCATGGTCAGACAAACCTACTCCCTCCATATATATTCATGAATGTATACTTGTCTAATTTGCATATCTGAACAAAGAATAAAATATCAAAAGTAATATGAATATCAATTACCAGAACTCAATGCACTCTTCCCCTCTATCCTGCCCTTGATCAATTAATTCAGCATTTTTAAAAAAAGATTTGATTAAAAGATTCATTTTATATAGCATTATCCACAGTGAAAAATACTACATATAATTTTGTTTGGGAAGAGGGATACACAATTAGGTGCTTAATGTTCCCCAAATAATCAATACAAGAATCTGTCTATGAATGTGGACATAAGGTATAGGACTTTTATATACAAAGCAGATTATAAGAAAATGGAAATGGAAATAATTCACAGATCACCTCCAGAAAGAAATCTTCCAATTACAACTTCCAGGAATGTAATATCTAAATTCAAGGGCCTCCAAGCCAAGGAGAAAATACTTCAATCAGCCAGAAAGAAACCACTCAAATACCACGGAGCTATAATCAACATGATATAGGGTCTAGTGGCTTCTACTTTAAAAGATTGAAAGCCATGTTATGTTCCTCCCTTTCTGCCCCAAGATAACAGGAAATATGATATAAGTTGTACATATGTTATCATATAATATATATTTCCATGTTCATCATGTTGTGAAAGAAAAAATTACAAAAGAAAAATTCATGAAGAAAATAAAATGAAGAATGGTATGACTTTCTGCAGTCAGACTCTGTCAATTCTTTTTATGGTGGTGATCACCTTTTTTGTCATGAGGTTGTGCCGGATCCTTGCATTGCTAATATATATTTCATTCACAGTTGATCATCATACATTATTGCTATTATAAGGCTATTATTTGTTAGACCATCCAAAAGAAATCTAGAGTGCCATGTCCAGTGAAATGTTTCTCAATTATTTTCCTAAATATCATAATACTGTAGTGAAAGGAGATCATTGTGGTTTCTTGTAAACAGGTACCTTTATTGATAGAGTTGATTCTGGGTATTCATCAAAAAGTAATTCATTTTAGCTCACTTTAGCAAAATTCTATGACTGAATATTTATTTAACTAGCTTTACATAAGGTTTAAGAGTAATCAAAATCATTGATAATTTATTCTTATATTTTCATTCTATTTTTTATGTTCTTCTATTTTATCTTAAAGAGTTAGTTGTACTCAGAATTTCATCATTTCCTAACTCTAAACCATAGCACTGAATTTCACAATTCCAAACACTTTAAAATCTTTTCATTATTCCTTCTGACATATCAGTAAAGGTCAGAACTGCCTTTATCTTTCAAAGTTACATTTCAAATGAAACCTTTGTTATTCAAAGTCTGTCAACATTTTCCACTTCCACATTTGGCCATTAGTTTTAAGTCAATTTTTATGTATTTCTTGCAATTTCTGGAGAAACTGATTTTATCTTCAATCACCACAGCCAAATATATGGTGCTTCTTATTTCTCAAAGAGTCCAAGAATTATTAGGAAAATTTCAGTTGCTTTGGTCAGAAAAAAATATACATCAAGTCATTTTTTAAAAAATTAAGTTTATTCAATTAATTAATTTAGAATATTTTTCCATGGTTATATGATTCATATTCTTGCCCTCCTTTCCTCCCAACCTCATCCCATAGCCTGTGAGCAATTCCACTGGGTTTTACATGTGTCATTGATTAAGACATATTTCCATATTATTAATATTTGCACTAGAGTGATCATTTAGTGACTACATTCCCAATCATATATCTCCATCGAACCATGTGATCAAGCAAATGTTTTTCTTCTGTATTTCTAGTCCCATAGTTCTTTCTCTAGATGTGGATAATGCTCTTTCTCATAAGTCCCTCAGAATTGTCCTGGATTATTGCATTGCTGCTAGTAGAGAAGTCCATTACTTTCGACTACCACAGTATATCCACCTTTGTGTTCAGTGTTCTCCTAGTTCTGCTTCTTCCACTCTGCATCAATTTCTGGAGGATATTCCAGTTTACATAGAATTCCTCCAGTTTATTATTCCTTTGAGCACAATAGTATTCCATTACCAACAGATTCCACAATTTGTTCAGCCATTCCCCCATTCAAAGGGTGTCCCCTCATCCTACAATTTTTTGCCACCATAAAGAGCATGGCTATAAATAATTTTGTACAAGTACTTTTTCCATATTATCTCTTTGGGGTATAAACTCAGCAGTGGTATGGATGGATCAAGGGCAGCCATTCTTTTAGCACCCTTTGTGCATAGTTCCAAATTGTCTTCCAGAATGGTTGGATAAATTCACAACTTCAATAGCAATGCATTAGTGCCCCAATTTTGTCACATTCCATTCAACATTTACCACTTTCCTTTACTGTCATATTGGCAAATCTGCTAGGTATGAGGTGGTACCTCAGAATTGTTTTGATTTGTATTTCTCTAATTATAAGAGATTTAGCACACTTTTTCATGTATTTATTGATAGTTTTTAATTTCTTTATCTGAAAATTGCCTATTCATGTCCCTTTGCCATTTATCAATTTGGAAGTGGCTTGATTTTTTTGTACAATTGATTTAACTCCTTATATATTTGAGTAATTAGATTTTTGTCAGAGTTTTTTGTTATAAAGATTTTCCCCAATTTGTTGATTCCCTTCTAATTTCGGTTGCATTGGTTTTGTTTGTACAAAACCTTTTTAATTTAACAAAATCAAAATTATTCATTTTACATTTTGTAATATTCTCTAACTCTTACTTTGTCTTAAAATCTTTCCTTTCCCATACATCTAACAAATATACTATTATATGTTCACTTAATTTACTTATAATTTCCTTCTTTATATTCAAGTCATCCACCCATTCTGAATTTATTTTGGTGTAGTTTGTGAGATTTTGATCTAAACCAGTGATGGGCAAACTTTTTAAAGAGGGGGCCAAAGGAAAGGAAATGCTCATCTGTCAGTCTGTTTCTTAGGCAACTTTCTAAGTTTCATTGTTTTGTATCCTACTCATTGTATTTGTCAGATTAGGAATAATGTTTTGAGGCTGGATAGAACATATCAGGGGGCCAATCTACCCATTGCCATCAAAGGAACTGTTAGTCTGAATGCAAATTGAAATATTCCATTCTTTACTCATTTCTTTCATGAATTTTTCTTTAGTATAAATGACACATCTTTTCTTTCCCAACATGATGAACATGGAAATATGTATTGTATGATAACACATGTACTACTTATATCATATTATCTATTCACTTGGGGAAGGAAGAAGGTTGGGAAGGAGTGAAAGAATTTGGATCATATAATGTCAGAAATCAATTATATCCACAAGTAACTTGGAAAAATTTATGAAATTAAAAGACAATAACAACAAAGTGATCTGAGAAAAAAGCAGCAAGGACATATATCCCATGGTGATTAAAGATAAAAAGTCTCATTTGTTCCAAAACATTAATAACAGTACTTTTGTAGTATAATAACCCCTCCTTATTCTTGGTTTCACTTTCCTAAAATTCAGTTAATTAGCCACAAAGCCAGGAGGCCCCCCATAGGATTGCTGAAGATATGTCTCTACACATTAGTTCTTCTGCTTTCATCTTTATTTTTTACTTTCACTTTATTTTCACTTGCAATTTCTTTTAGTTTTTTGGGGTGGGATGGGGGAGTGGGAAGCATCAGAACATCTAGCCAAAATATTAGAGTAGAGAGAGACATATACAATTTCTCACATATTTATATGTGTGTGTATAAATATACCCTTTGATACAGTAATGCCCCTACTGGGTCTGTATCCCAAAGAGATAATAAAAATGGGGAAAGGGGTTACTTGAACAAATATATTTATAGCAGCATTTTTTGTAGGGGCAAAGAACTGGAAATTGAGGCGAGGTCTATCAGTTGTGGAATGGCTAAACAAATCATAGTATATGTGGGTTGTGCTATAAGGAAGGACGAGCAAGATGATTTCAGAAAAAAAAAAACTGGAAAGATCTGCAGGAATTGATGCAGAGTGAAATAAGCAGAATTGAGAGAACATAGTAAATAGTAACAGCAATATTAGATGATGACTGTGTAAATTTGGCTACTCTTAGCAATGCAATGATCTTCGACAATCCTAAAAGAATTCTGATGGGTAATGCTATCCACTTCCAGAGAAAGAATTTTTGGAGCCATCTTTCACATCAGTGTACTTATGGTTTTATTTGGGGTTTTTTATTCTGTATGACTTTGTTCTTACAAGAGTGGCCAATAAGAAAGTGTGCTTTGCATGACAATAAAAATAAATTTTAATTCAAATAATACTAGATATATTCAAAGTGGGTAAATTCCTTAATTATAAGGAATAAAATCATGAAAAAATTAGGTGAACTTAGAATAGTATACCTATTAGATTTGTGGGAAAGGAAGGCATTTAAGACCAAGAAAAAGATAGAGAACAATGCAAAATGTAAAATGAATGATTTTGATTATATCAAATTAAAAAGGTTTTGTACAAACAAAACCAATGTAACCAAAATTAGAAGGAAAGAAACAAACTGGGAAAATATAGCACAACAGCATTATATTAAAACTCTCTGATAAAGATTTAATTTCACAAATATATAAGGAACCGAGTCAAATTTACAAAAATATTAAGACATTCCCCAATTGACAAATGGTCAAAGGATATGAATAAGGCAGTTCTCAGATGAAGAAATCAAAACTATCAATAATCACATGAAAACGTGTTCTGAGTCCCTCCTGATTGAAGAAATGCAAATAAAAACAACTCTGAAGGTATCACCTAACACATTGGTAAATATGGCAGCAAAGGAAAGTGATAGATGTTGAACAGAATGTGTCAAAATTGGGACACTAATGCATTGCTGGTGCAGTTGTGAATTAATCCAACCATTCTGGCAGGCAAATTGGAATTGTGCACAAAGTGCTTTAAAAAATCACCTGCCCTTTGATCCAGTCATACCACTGCTGGGTTTGTACCCCAAAGAGAAAATAAGGAAAAATACTTATATGAAAATATTTATAGCTACACTCTTTTTGGTGGCAAAAAATTGTAAAATGAGGAGGTGCCCATCAATTAGGTAATGGCTGAACAAATTGTGGTATCTGATGGTGATGGAATATTATTGTGCTGAAAGGAATAAAGAAATGGAGGAATTCCATGAGAACTGGAAAGATCTTCAGGAAGTGATACAGAGTGAAAGGAGCAGAACCAGGAGAATGTTGTACACATAGATTGATACATTATGGCACAATTGAATGTAATGGACTTCTCTAGTAGCAGCAATACAATGACCCAGGACAATCCAGAGGAAATTATAAGAAAGGACACTATCCACATCCAGAGAAAAAAAACTGTAGAAGCAGAAATGCAAAAGAAAAACACATGTACGATCACATGTTTTGATGGGAGTATGATTAGGGTTTTGGTGTTAAAATTTCACTCTATTGCAAATATGAATAATATGTAAATCAGCTTTGAACAATGATACATGTATAACCCAGTGAAATTGCTTCTCAGCTCTGGGAGTGGGAAGGGAAGAGGGGTGGGAAAAATCATGAATCATATAACCATGGAAAAATATTCTAAATAAATAAAAAATTATAAAAAATATTTAATTTGTCTAAAGAGGAACATATTTAGATATTTAAATTTCTCAAATAACACATAGATATTATATATAAATGCACATATGTAAAAATCTATTTTAAAATTCTTAAGTTCAAGTGGCTTTTACACCTCCAGAGAAATGCTTCATATTTATATAATCAAAACACAATACTTGAAGTGACTTCAGAAATCATATTTTTCTATTCTCTTATTTTATAAATGCATAAAACTTTTTATTCAGAAAAATCAAGTCCAAAAAAATCGTGAAGTTAGGAACCTTATTATTTAGATTTTGAGATAGGGAGAATTTAACTGAAATTCAGTTTAGATAATTACTATCTGTGTGACCTTAAGTAAATTACTTTGCCTTTATCTATTTAATTTTTTTCAACTATAAAATGGGTATAACAATAGCACATACTTCATATGGCTGTTGTAAGGACCAGATAAAATATCTGTAAAGCACTTACTGCAGCCTTTAGTATTATAAATTACTTAAAATTCTCATAACATTCCCCTCCTCTCAGTTTGACTCCCCAGAAATCATCTGCTTTCTAAGTTTCAAGAGGCACTCTTTGGGACCTTACTTTCATTACTATAATTTACCAGCACCACACAATGGGCTTCCCATTTCTAGTCAAGCAAAAGATTTTACTAGAGTTTAGTAAAGGCATTTGCTAAGAGGGAAAAGCATGTCCAATAGCTATAAAACAATCATCACTCCTATGAAACCTAGGGCATACACCCTCAGATAAATATGTGTACTGTCTGTGAGAAGAATCAGCACAAATAGTAGAATAGTAAATAGATAAAATGTGGATGTGGCCAAGATTATGTGCCAGAGGAAGAAAATCGTAGTTCCTAAATTAAAATATTTGAAGGTTAAATCCCAGGCACCTCATGAATTTGTAAGCATATTTTCAAACACCTTGTTGATTTATACAAGTAACTTATTTGTTCATAGCTTGCTCTAATGACCTGTTGAATTCAAATTAGTAAAGTTTTCCAGAATGACAATTCAACCAAAAAAAGAATTCCTAGTTAAGATCTTCTAGAATTGTGAAGTTGATTTTTGAATGCTATCTTTATAGATCATCAGAGTTAGTTCTGATGAAACTCAATTTGCTGATTCATAGATTTTGTATATAGATATGGTCAGATCTGCTGATAACCAGCTCAGCTCTTATTTATTCTGGAGGTTCTGCAATGTGATAAACTAAATTAGGAAAAAGTCATGTCCCACTGCTTGGGTTCCTTTTCTGAATTTTTATTCTAGCTCAATGATATTTTTTTAATTATCTACACATAGAAATTCTTTGAGGTAGTTCAAGAAAATTGTGTGATCATATAAAAGAATTTCTAAAATGATAACTAAGATAAATTGTATTGATATAATTCAAGTCAATTTCAACAGGACATTCGACACATCTCTTATTATTGTGGCTAAGATGGAAGAATATGTACAGGATAATATTATAGTTGGCAATACTCTAAAATAATTGAATGGCTATATTCAAAAAGTTAGTCATAAAATATTACCCTCTGTTGAAAGGAGAACTACAGTGGAATACCCAGGGAATATGTTTTAACTTTGTGGTGTTTTAACACTTTAACCAATGGCATGGATAAAAGCACATATATACATATGCATAACATTTGTCAGAGACATAAAGCTAGAACAGAAAACTATTCAATGACCTCATTTGGGAAAAAAAGAAATTATGTGGGCCAACTCTAACCTAACAAAATTCTATATGGACCACAGGTTCATGAATTTAATTTTTTATTCAATACCTTCATTTTGCAATGAAAAAAATTAAGACAGATCATTTTAATGTGATTAGATGTAATCATATTATATAGATGTGTATATATGAATATAGATGCATATATGTATATCTCTAGTGATATGTAGCTCTAATTATAGAGAGGTACTCATATATGGTGAGGGCCTGTTCTTGCATGTAGCTTAAGGGAGATAGAAAAAAAATCTCTCTAGCCTCTTCTTCCACTGTTCTCCTAGGAAGACTTTCATTCTTGCCAGGAGGGAAAGCAGGTTGTTGGAGCTGGGACTTTCTATTCTATTCAGAAAGTGTATAATGAACTTGAAAGATACCTATATGTTCTTTTAAATATTGTTTGTACAGAAGAATATGATTGGATTCCATTTAACTTTGCTTTGACAATTTGGAGCGATCACTTTAATCTTTGGGGAATCAATCACTTTAGCAGAGGCTTGACCACTTTCCCATTTTCATCCTTAGTTAACTCAGGGCACAAAGGGCCCAGGCTGTTGATACTACTTCTTTATCCTGATTTCCCCAAATTCGACAATGAACACTTATAGAAAACAACAAACAAACAAAATATAAATAAAAATGGAAATAAAAATAAGGTTGTATATGGAAGAATATATGCCATACCATATAGAATAAAGGAGGTTCCCACTTAGGATAAGGTAACTCAGTTCAATCAAGAGAGGGTCTTGGATATCCTTCCCCCCCCCCAGGATAATTTCTCCAAAATCTCTAGAGGAGAAATCTAGGAATTAGAACATGCTGGAAACTGCCCACTCCTCACAAGTTATCCCAGAGTATTTTGCTTTAGCAAACTGAACTGGGCTTAGCTTCTTCCAATGCTCTCTTGTGTTTGTATATACTTACTTATAGACACATATACATACAAACATACACATTCTCACACACATATAAATAAATAAATAAAATGTAATACTTGGAGTTATTGGATATTAATTTTAATCTTACAATAGTAATAAGAAATAGAGTTGGAATTAAAACCCAGATATTTTGACTCCAAATGCAACAAGGACATAGGGGATAGTAGCTGTCATTTGGAAGACGGACCAAATCTTCCCCAGCCTAAACACTGTAATTAGGAGTAAAGGAAATATGTTGCAATAAATCAGACACTTAATAGTTGAAGAACTATGGACAGATCTCTTATTCTAGCTATTATTCTCATCTCTAAAATGGAAATAATTATTAACAGATAGTTGTTATAAGGATTAATGAGGTAAAACATGTTCATAATAAGAACTTTTTAAACCTCAAAGTCCTATATAAAATTTGACCAATATATTAGCATTATTATTAATACTATTGCTACCCTAGTAAACTTTAAGTAATAAAAATTATTATATACTCTAGGGAGGCAAAAAATTCCCAGAATTTTGAGATTGTGAAATAAACACATATTTCCCATTCACTTTGGATATGTACCATTTAAAAAACTCAAAGTTAGTATCTTTTGTCCATATAATCATGCTTGGATCTCCTGACTACTGCAAAACCTTGCAAAACTTAACTTACACTCCCAGGGGTTATTTCATCTTCTGAAAAGAGTATAGTTTCAGGAAGTGTTTACCTCTGAAAAAATGAACACTCAATTCAAGGACTTGGTACCTCTCAAACTCAAGAGGGAGTATCATTGCCAGAAAATTTCATTTCTTAGGTTTAGTATTTAGTTATATATATATGTTTTTTTTCCTAAGGAAAGCAGTAAAAGAAGCCCAGGCATTAATGTCCTGACTCACGCTTACTTAAGCATGTATAGATCATCATTTTTATTATGAGCTCTGCATGTGGAAGGAAAGAGAATCTAAAAGTCCAAGAAAGAATATTAAGTGCCCCGCTCAAGTAAAAGAAAGAAGTAGAGATAAAAAATGTTGATTTTTTTTCTCTACCTTTTGAAACCTATTGAATTGGAAGTTCTTCCAGGCTCAGTATTCAATCCATTTTCATAGTTAGCCATTATGGTGACTAAAGGATCAAATAGAAATGAAAGGCAAACACGTTAATTAGCAAATGGTCAGAGGACATGTGAGTCTCTGAATGGACCAAGGTATAGGTCAGATCCCATGAATGCTCTATGGAATCATTTCCATCATATTTCTAATTTTGTAAAAAAAAAAAATAGACCTCACCTGCTACATTTAACAGTATAACTATGTCTACATCAGAGAAAGTCAGTTTTGATTTTCATAAGATAAAGTTATTAGTTTATATAAAGGTGATATGTCTCCTGAATCTGCATAAGTATATATAACATATGAACTCTCTCCAAATAATTTATATCTCCCCATTTTGTAAGATATCAATTCCTAATCAACTATAGTTCAAATGAAACTTCCTGCTTAAACAAATCCACAGGAAAACTCTCTAATTTGGAATTAATTCTCATAATAGCTTAATTGTAATGAAAAGATTTGTCTATACTTTATGGGAGGTAACTTTTCAAAAGAGCCAGGGGGAATTTTGTGATTGATAACAAATATTTTCAGCTATATAGTGTACGGGTGAAAAGAACATATTAATAACGACCAGCTTCTGTAAACATATTGCTGAGGACCTCTTAAGTGAAGAGTTTTTCTATAACAGGAAATGAAGCGAAGTGAGTAGGCACTGTGGTACAGGAAAAATAATGCTGGATTTGAATTCAAGGAACTATGATGGGTCTCTCATCTTCTAAAGGTTATGGTAATTTAAGTTGCAAAGGTTATAAATAGTTAATATCTTGTCTGGTATTTGGTAGATAATAAAATTTTCTAGAGTGCAGTGCTAAGTAGAATAATTACATATTTCTTTACATGAACTACATTTATCACTAAGTATGGGCTGTTCAGTATATAACCTTTCTGTAATTTTGGTGAAAATGGCCTGTCATAAACCTTTCCATTACTAGAAAGAAACGTGCATGATTGCCATTTGCTTGACACATTGTTGTTGACATATTGTTGACTGAGTTAATATTAAAGACCACCTTGAGTCTTTTAATTCTCTTCTTGGATCTTAGTCATTTTATAGGATCCATTTCAAGGTAAATCATTTCTAGTTATAATCTATAAATCCCCAGATATGTAACTATTATCTATCTTTATTATTGTTAGAAGGGATGTCTACTAGTTTCAATGTAATTTGGTAGATCTTCATCTATTATTTGTTCCAAAAATGTATTACAAATGTATTCCATGATAGAGAAAAAAAGTTGTTTATCTAGCTTTCTAAGGATGATGAACCCAGTTTTTCATTAATATTGTATGGGATGCATTCTAGGAAGATGGCATAGGTTTGTTTTCTAAGGTTATCAAGGAAAAAGGAAAAGAAATTATATGTTCTAAAATATTTATAGCAGCCCTTTTTGTTGTGGCAATGACCTAGAAACTGAAAGGATGTCTATCAATTTGTGAATGACTGAACAAGTTCTGCTATATGATTGTGAAAGAATTCTATTGTTCCATGAGAAATGACAAACAAGATGATCACAAAAAATCTTGGAAAGATTTATATAAAGTGATTCATAGTGGAGTGAGCAGAATCAGGAGAAAGTTGTACACAGTAACAACATACAGGATGATCAGCTGTGAATGACTTAATTATTATCCACAAGACAGGTATCCAGGAAATCATAATGGAAAAGGGTATCCACAGCCATAAAAGGAACAGAGTCTGAATGCACATCGAAACATAATTCTTCATTTAATGTCCTCCATAAATAATTTCTCTATTGTAAGCAACATATGTCTTGTTTCACATCATGATGAACAGAGAAATATATATTCTATGATAATATATTTATATATCACATCACCTGCCTTCTTGGAAAGAGGGTGTGGGAAAGGGAGAGAACACAGATTGTAAAATATCAAAAGATATAAAAAATTGTAATGTAATTTTTAAAATATTGTATGCATTTTATAAGGATTCTTTCCAGATTTGTTATATTCTATTTAATAATTTTGAAAGAATATATATATATGTATTATATATAAACTGGTTTATGTTGGTATTAATATCATTGAATGTATTATTCTCACTCAACTTTGATTTTAGGCTGCAAGCAAGTCACTTACCATATTCACTATAGTTCCCTATTCAATAAATCTATGCTTCATGTGTTTTGTGTGGAGCAGTTCAATGCATTTTGGGATATCACTTTCATCCATTCATTCTATATAGTTTCAAGCTCACGGCCTTCAGTTCCCATCTTTTCTCATTAGTAGCACTTTTGTTGTTATAAGTTTGCATTGTCATTTGATTTACTCCCAAGGCTTCCTAATGTGATAAATACCCTATGTAACTATGAATTATCAGTCTGTGCCTTAACAACCTTCTCAGCATCAACAAATTGTAGAGGATTCAAGGAAGTATCTAGGGATAAAGTAAAAGCAAAAAATGAAAAAAAGAGAGAATCAAGCTATTTATTTCCTTATAGGATAAGTAAAAGAGGGAGCCTAGCTATGCTTAATCTTCCACAATTCTCTGACCTGAATGAACACTGGACCTGTATATAACCTTGGCCAAAGCTCTGATCATACCGAAATCCAAGAGTTTCTAAAAATCCTTAATGGTGTCAATCATTCTAAAGGAATCTCATTGGCCTACTTTGAAAAATTACTTTCACACTCATTCCCAAAGCACTGTGGGATCTGCTCATTAGAATACCCCTTGTTAGCTAACCTATACTTTAATGTAGAAAAAATTTTTAAGCTAGGAGGTAAACTTTAGAGGATTAAAAATTAAGAATATTGATCTCATAAAAGAACTGTCATTCAAAGATTTATTTGTTTTCCACTGACACAACTTTCCTAAGGTAAAAGAAAAGAAAATGCAAATTTAGTATAATCTTGTTTATAGGATCTTAATTTGGTGTCTTGAAACTTGATAATGAAACAATCTCCTTACTTTGTCCAACCAGAGCTGAATAAACAACATCCATTTCATGAAGTTTCCCATTTCTGCTCTTGAGACAACTGATATTCCACATTGTAGTTTTGCTTGACCACCTGTCCTATGTAATCACTATCAAAGAACAGTCCTGAACAGCTCCAAATAGAGGATGTTTTCTAGGCATCTAGTAGACCAAAGTGATGACTTTTCCTTGCTTCTAACACAAAGCAATATCAATAACTTTACTTTGGTACCTTATTCGCCAGCTTTAAACTTGAAGTGAAATATACTGTGGCTTTTTCCTGAAGTAAAATTATGAGGTTTTCCTAGAGAATACACTTGAAGGAAACTCATAAATACTTGAAGAAAACCTTTATGAAAGTTTTTTCACAGTACTCTTAGTGACTTTCTTTTTCCAATAATCTTGAGTTTTTATGACTTAGAAAGGTAATCTAAAAACTCAGCTTTTAAAGCTCTTTATGATAGGCTACAATTGATCTTTTTATCTACATTTAAAAGTGACATTTTTTCAAGGAAAGTGAAATGGAAAACTGAGGTAATTGTTTGAATAATTAAAGTGAAATACACAAAACTAAAGTAAAAAGTATCCCTTTCAGTCATGTTTGGATTGTTCACATAATGAAATACAGCTTCCATTTTTTTTTAAACCCTTGTACTTCGGTGCATTGTCTCATAGGTGGAAGAGTGGTAAGGGTGGGCAATGGGGGTCAAGTGACCTGCCCAGGGTCACACAGCTGGGAAGTGGCTGAGGCTGGGTTTGAACCTACGACCTCCTGTCTCTAGGCCTGACTCTCACTCCACTGAGCTACCCAGCTGCCCCCAGCTTCCATTTTGCTTTACTTATATTACATTTTTGTTATGAGATGTCCAAGCAGTAGATAAATATCTAAAATCCTAATTTACTTATTCATTTGCATTACAGAATTTTCTCCCTTTCCCAAATGGGATTTGGAGTTGGAAAGGCACTGGATTTACATTGAAAAGGGGTAGGTCCTGGCTCTGTCCCATATTAGCTATTCGACTTTGAGGAAATCATTTAAACTCTGATAACCTCAGTTTTATCATCTGTAAATGGGGATAATGCCAATAACATTTCTACTCTCTCCTTTGTAGCTAAGATTTAAGTATCACTTTAATGTTTACAAAGGATTTGTTTTAAGATCAAAGGAGGGGGCAGCTGGGTAGCTCAGTGGATTGAGAGTCAGGCCTAGAGACAGGAGGTCCTCAGTTCAAATCTGGCCTCAGACACTTCCCAGCTGTGTGACCCTGGGCAAGTCACTTGACCCCCATTGCCCACCCTTACCACTCTTCCACCTATGAGCCAATACACAGAAGTTAAGGGTTTTAAAAAAAAGAAGATCAAAGGAGATGGTGGATATCTAGTGCTTTGTGACTATTAAGCATGATATCATTATGAGCTAATATGGAAAAGTCATTAAGGCTGTTATCAAACAAGATGTTCAAAGATTTTTAAAGAAAAATTTTGTTTCACTGACAGGTGCATAATAAAAGAGATGTGCAGACATCATATAATTTTACCCATAGCTGAGATAGGACTCTCATGAAAATATTCCTAGAAAGTGGTCCTCAAACCCTACTAAAAACTTACTACAGCTTAGAGAATCCACTAGAAAATTTGAATCCTCTTTTTATTCAAATTCAAATAATTGTCTCTGGCTCTATTCTCTAGAAGTAGAGCAAAAATAACTCAAGCAAGTTAAAATTCCCTATGACAAAATCATTTCATATATGATGCCCACATAAATACATAAAAATTGAGGAAATGGCATATGATACATAACATACACACATGTATTAGCCATCTAGTTGATGCACACATATATATGTAATGTATGTATATACATCTGTATATAAATGCACTTACATATCTAGATATATGTATAAATACAAATAATGATGTAGATATAACTATTTTTTATTTTTATTGTTAATAGTTGCAAAAATATTAATAATAGTCCAACTACAGTGGGCTTCTTCATCTTCCTTGCTATTGAACCATCCTTGACCCTAATTTAGTATCTGGCTGGTGTATATTCAGTGATAGACATGATGAGCTTTAGGTTACCATGGGAAATTCACATGGAGGTATCCTACGGGTAGCAGTAAATGGTGGATAACAGTGAAATATTCAAAATGTTCTGCCGTTATTTAGTAATAATTCTCAACTGTTCACTCTAAAGTAGGGAGTAGAAATGAATCCTCATTTAATACATGGCAAGATTGTTGCATTGTCATTTTGAGTATAATGATCAAAAACACTCAGGGGGATAGTTCAGTGGCATCAGGATTAGAATTCATATTTTTAACTCCCTGGCCAGCCTCATTATGTAGCATAGAATAGTTAGAAGTCCACAACCCATGTAAAGAGGTGAATCAAGTCAATTACCTGGGTAATGTACAAAAATGCCTCATCTATAAAATGAGCTTATTGGATTAAATAACTTCTAAGATCCTTTTAGCTTTAAAGCTACTAGGACATAGCCTTATATAAAAATATGCCCAGGAACAAAATTAAATAGCTTAAATTGAATTTCTTCCTTAACTCATATCATTTTTTATAACTTTCTTAAAAAATATTAACAGAGTTTGGCCAGACTTGGTATCTCCCTACAACTCCCTCTCTTGGGGGTCAGGGAGTGGAAATGAGCAGAACTGCAAAAGGGATACATGAATTCCCAGGACAAATCTCTAGAAACCCCACAAAAAAATGCACTAACCTCACTGTTCATTGTTCTCTGCCACCCAAATTCTGATTTACATATATACATATATATGTAGTTTGGTAATTTTTATCCTAGATTGGTGCCTTTTAAAAATATGCCTGAGTAGTTAGTTTACTCTGAAGGAAAACCATCATAATCATCATCATAGCCATCACCATCATTTAAAACTTATGCAATGTATAAATGATTACAAAGCAATGCAGAAAATAGATGGACACACACACACACATATATATGTATATATACATATACATATATATATACACACATATATATGTATATATTCTTTGATTGTCTACAACCCTGTCAGGTAGGTGCTATTACTTATTTTATTATAGATGAAAAAACTGAGGCTTAGAGATGTTAAATTAATTTGTCCTGCTTCACACAACTTAAATAGATTTAAGTAAAGATTTACACTATATCTTTCAAACTTTTTTAGAACTCAATGTACAATATCTTCTAAAACAACATATTTCCAGTTACAATGGCATGAAGATTGGTAGGTATAATCAAAAACTATTCTCAATTACTCTAAAATTATTTTTTTGCTCTCTAGTTTTACCTACATCTATTCTGTTGAGATAGTCACTTAAATTTTGTAAGCTTTAGCTTCTCAATTGTAAATATAGATAAAAATATCACTTTTTCCCCCCATGGTTGTTGTGAGGTTGTTGTTACTGAGCACATAGTAAGGTCTTAATAAATGTTTGTTTCTTTCTTTATCTGCTGCCATGGTTTAAAATCAGAACAAATGAGTCTCAATGTTACTGTGTCAAAGACAGGCACAAGTATCTTTTTTGTATATTTTATTTAGATATAAATCAATTGAATTATGTAAATACCTTTTTTACATAATCTGTGTTATGCTCTTGAATCCATAAAATATCTCTTCTATGAAATTATTCCAATACCAAAGAAATGGACAGATTTTGTCCCCAAATGGAGAAAATGTTGGCATTAAAGAGTCCAGAGGAAGGTTTTGAGATGCAAAAGAAAGTAGGCTGGGCCTTGGGATTTGAGGATATTAATTCAAGTCCTCATGCCTACATGTCTCCTTGGACAAATCACTAAACCTAATTGGGCTTCAGTTTACTCATTTTGTTGTGAGGTGGTTCTGCTAGCTGACTTCTAAGGAAGTTGTAAATATATACTCTGACCATTGAATGATTCTGATATCTTTCACTTCCTAAAATTGATGGTCAATTCCTATATAATCTAAAAACAATACTCCAAATTTACATGTATACCACTCCCTTGGGGGTCCCTTGATCCACTCATACTGTTGCTGACCATTTGAGTTCTGAAAATAGGGAGATATAACTACTCTGAGGGTTCTAAGGGCAACTGCAAAGGTAATTTTGCTTACAAATCCCCACTGGTACACCTCTATGTAACAAAAAATACAGGCATTTACTCAAGTAGAATAGCAGGAAAAATTAATTGATAAACAGTTTTCCTAGGACGGGGCACACATTCCTTAAATATACACAAACCATATGTGTAGAAAACATAGTGACTAAGCAACTTAAAACTGAACTTCAGAGCATCCATGTTCTTAATACCACCAAAGAATTCTCCTCAAGTTTTCTACTCTAAGGTAGCTTGATTTTAAGCAAACCCCATAGTTCTCTCTTCTAGTCCCATTTCTCAACTTAGCTTTCTTCTCCTCATCATATCTCAGCTTAATGGGTCAATTTGAAGCTTAGATTAGATATACAAGTCACTCACTGGCTGTGTTGGATCCTCACCAAGCTCTGAGACTACTGAATTGAACAAAAAAGATTCTGGATAAAACTAAAAATGGAGACTGGAAGTCTACCTTGCCACTAGGCAGGCTACTACCAGGCTAAACTAGGCAAGTTCCTCAGCTGCTGGTATCTTCTCAGTTTATGGGATTTCTATTAGAAGTAAATCTACTTGTTTCCTGGTATTTCTCTTCAGTGGGTAATTGTAGTCTTTTTTCTGCCTTTAACCATTAGTTAAGTTGTGTAGTCCCTCACTTTCCTTACTTGTAGTTTTCTCATGTTCTTTTCTTCTGGAATGTTAAAAAGCACTTTTTAGCTGGGGTAATAAATAACTCAATATAAGGGTTGGGAATGGAGCTTATTCCCTTTTACTCCCTCAAAGCCTTAGTTCAAAGATTGTTTACCATTTCCAGGCAGAAGATGGGAGAAGATTTTCCTCTCCTAAAAACAAATTCTTCCTGGCTCAAAAAACTTTTCCATTTATAAGTTACTCCATATTGCCATCACAGGATTAATTTCAGCTTCAGAATTTTTCATGTCTCCTAATCCTTTGGGAATCTATTGTAAGAGTGGCATGAGACAAAAGTTGAAATGTACTCTATGCCCTGGAGACAAGTTATTTTTTGTGATTGTCCTGATGTCCTCTTCATATGCAATTAAGTTATTTAAGCCTCCTGCCTTTCTAGGATATGAATAACTTATTTTGCTTTTGCAGGCTCTCCCGTTTACCTTTCAACCTCTATCTGTTAGCTTCTGTAGACTTTTTTCATATAGACTTTTACTAGTTTCGGAAAACTTTGTTCTATGAAATCCCAAATTTACTCTTATCCTATGGAAATTTGTATTCAAGAAAACTCCCTGACTGGCCCCCTTGTCCCAGAATAAGTAATAGGCCATGTATGAAGCGTCCACTGAACACCCTCAATAGGAGTAGCAGATATAGTCAAGTTTTAATTCTTTTTTTTTCCCCTATGCTTCTCCTTTTATATCTAGGCTACTCCCAGGTATTATAGCCTTTGAAAGTTGCATCTAGGTTTTCCCAGTCATTTTATGCGTTGACTAGTGAAGATCTGTAGTGAGTGACAGGGCATAATCCTTCTGCTTTCTCCAAAATCTATATAAGTGCACTGCATCTGGTAGTACATTGAAGTCCCAGGACTTATGTTCTGTGCATCTGCCAAGATTAATCTTCCTACCTTGATAGATAGGTAGTCAAGGTAACTATTTGGATTGTTCTGTGTTTTTATTTTTTCATGTTAACATAACAATGACTCTTTTAATTAAATTTTTAAGACTTTATATTATCAGTATTTAAGCCTATGTGTTATCATGTGTAGTTTTAATTTTGTGGTTTTCTCCAGTTCCAATGACAATCAGTAATATCATAGCATAAAGGTTCGAGGCTGGCAGAGAACCTAGGAATTATCTAACATAAATCAATTTCACAAATGAGGCCAAATTGTACACCTAAGGTCACACAATTAAATGAATTTGGAGGAGGGTTCCAAATCTAGGTCTTCAGATATCCAATCTAGTCATCTTTTCTCTAGGCCAGATGTTTTGAATTTTTTTTTGAATCACAGAACCCTTTGGCTTCCTGATAATGCCTATCAGAACTTCTTTTTAGAATCACACTTTAAAAGAAAGTTTAAAATAAAATACATAGAATCAGAAAGGAAACTGACTTTTAGTGAAAATAAAGATGTGTTTTGTTTTCATTTAAATTCATGAAAACCTTGAGACCACCAGGTTAAGAACTTGCTTCAGAAAAAAAAAAACTGCTAAATCATGAAATAGTCAAGAAACATATAGTTTGTGATAAAAAATTCAGGCTCTTTAAAAATATTCATGATTTTTCTCTGATCAATTTGAAAGAGAATGGTAGTCTTCGTACTTCTTGAGAGCAGGAAGAGTTTTTCATTTTTGTCTTTGTTTCTCCAGCATCTGGCAAAGGCCCTTGCCCGTATTAGGCACTTTAATAAATGCTTGTTGAATTAAAATGAACATAATTAGTTTCCATTTAGGATAATTGGAGTTAAACTTATAAGTACCCATAAAGATGTCTAAAATCCTCTGAAGCCAAGAGAGGTTAAATTATATGCCTGGGTTAGCAAGTATCAGAAAAAAGCATTCAGACCCCAGAGATGATCAAGTTTGAATTACACTATCTTTCCATTACATGAGAAGAGGACAGTTTGGTTCTGCTTAATTCAAGGTTGAACTTATAGTCCTAATTATTTTGAAAGAACTTTTTATCTCCGGTCTGGTGAAAAGACTGCCAGTATTGAATTCTAATTCAATAGTTTACTATATGTTTACTGTGGTCATATAACTTCATTTTTCTGAGCTTCAATTTCCTTCTCTGTATGAATTGAAATTAATCTTGGAAACTGTATATTCAGTTATAATTATGTATTAGTAAAAGTGAGAGAAAAAGAGAAAGAAACAATACCAGATCAAAACCACACACCACACACACACATACACACACACACACACACACACACACACACACACACACATGCTTCCATGCTTCCCCAGATCCAGTACCCAGCCAAGGTTCAAGAAGAGTATTCAGTGCTCCCAGGGATGGGAGAGAGAAGCAAAGAGCTCATGTTCAGGAAGAACTTAGTGCCAAAGAGAGCCCTGCTACTGCCTGCCCCCCTCTATTTATAAGGCTTATGACATCACTCCTACTGGGTTTCTCTGATTGGACAGTCTAGGTCAGGAGTTTTGACATCCAGATACATCACCTGCCAATTGGGGTCATCCACCAACCCCTTCTGGAAGTCAGGACCAGGTCACCATGTGACCTTTAATGACATACCTTGTTAGCTGCTGTCCTGACTTAATGTGCATGTGCAGGTAAGGGGTTACATTTTTATTCATTCTCACATCTGTAAAGTGAAGGGGTTAGGCTACCTAGGATTCTTGAGGTGCTTTCAGTCTCAGATCTTATGATTTCTGAAAAATAGCAGACCTATCTAAGATTCTCTCCCTGCAAAAGGGAAAACAATTGGCACATCAATATCTTAACTTTCAGATTACAGATAAAATTATATATCTTTGTTTCAAATATATTCAAAGAAAGCTTGGCATTTAGTTTTTAGTGAACAAACTCCTTCTGGCACATGTTGGTATTTTCTTCTTTATATTTAACCAGCTAGTCAGAGTTGTGAAGAATATCATTTTCTTGCTGTCATTGTATTTTTGCCCTTTTGGTTAATCATTCATTTTTAATAGGAAGGCTGAATTCATTCCAGGGAAGGTTTTTATGTAAAATGAAAACTGAAAGTAATTGCATTATAGAGAATACCAAAAGCCACTCCATTGTCCAGAGTATGAAATGTCTCTATTCAAAATAATTAATGTAATTTAAAAACACTACTACTGCAGGAATGTTACAAATCCAACTATGATGACAAATATGCCTAAGAATATGCAGAATCCTAAATGTTTTGAAAATTTTAATAAAACATTTTGAATTGAAGTAAAGATAATACGATAATCACAGTAGTTAAAGCATGGTGTTGGAGGCAAGCTGTGTAAAAATTTAAATATATGAAATTATCATTTTATATTCTTAAATTTGTCTTTTCCTATTGAATATAGACTACATTTATTGGATACTTTATGTGTATACATGATTCCTTGTTTATCATCTCATATATTTCATATACATTATATATTTATATATCTGTGTATATATTTCTCAACCTTGCCAATCTCTCTAAGGAGAAGACAAGTTCCTTAAGGAAAAGTGATATTTTGTTTCTCTTATTTTTATGCTAGCATTGAACACAGTGCCTGACATAGTAGGTATTTAATAAATTCTGAGTTTTAATTTGATTGAAATCAATTAAAATCATTTGTTCCCAAAAAATCCATTTCCCAAATATCCTACGGATTATTGTACAGATCCTTGCCAATCACTGAAAGCCCTTTCTTTAGACAAATATATACATTTAGGTGTACTTACACTTATGCATACATAATACATATGAAGACAAGTTCATATGTATTATGGAAGGCAAATTGAATGTATAAGATATAATTTTCTGTTGTGAATGGTTAAATATTTGGGGAGGTAAGGAGTTTGATCAAAAGTCAGTGGACAGTTTATTAAATGCAAAACGCTTAGTTTATTATTAAGAAATACGAATAGGAAATAGGAAGGAGGAAAGTGAAAGTGATCTTATAATAGATTATAATTATATACTAGATCCCAATCCTAACTAAATTTCTCTGGAAAACCCTACATCTATTTGCCTCAGAGGGCAGTATCTTCTGCTAGGCCAAAGCCTCACTTACTCTCCTCTTCTCTCTATATGATAATATAACCACTATCTAACTACCTAGATACCCATGTTATCAATGATTAATAAGGTTATTAAGGCTTTATTCTGTTTCTCTGTCTCCAATCAGAGAAAGTGCTAGCAACACACCCTCTCCCCAGGAGAACCACAGAGGAAAAGCCCTTTCCAAGGGTGTGCAACTTACAAAGCCACATTCAGCCAGATCCTTCTGTCACCAAAGGCCAAGCAACACAGCAGTGGGTCTCCTACTGAAAAAAAGTATTACTCCTTTTGTTCTTAAATATGAAAAGTAGAAATTAATAAAACTATGTTAACAGTGTATGCGAATATGTAATGTATGAATACATATGCTTAAATGTATACATGAATAGAAATATATGTTGGAAGGTGTTTACACATAGATACACATAGAGGTAGGCATATGTATTTATATTTATAGGTGTATATACTTATACATTTTCTAAATGAGTATCATCCTGGTTTGGGTACCTGATTTGGGTAAGTTATTAACTGTGGGTCTCAGTTTCCTAATTTGTAAAAAAAAAGTCTCTTTCACATCTAAATCTTACCAGTCAATCAATGAATTTTCAACAAGTATTTACTAATTTTATAGCATTATACTAAGCTCTCAGAATACAAGTTTAAAGAATCAAATAGTTCTAACCTTCAAAGAGTTTACATTCTAATTGAGAAGCAACATACACACATCTTCTCATACATGTAGCATAGAGGAAATTAATAGAAAACACATAATTTTTTTTTCAAAACAATCTAATTTCAGAGGGAACTAGTAACTGGAGGATAAGAAAAGGCTTTACATGAAAAATGCTGCCTCTTAAGTGAAGAGAGATAATCTATGAAGTGGAAAAAAGAGGGATTTCATTTCAGTGGAATGTCTTCCTTAAGCATATGAAGACATCCCATGGTAGAATGGGTAGATGAGAGTTATGAATTTTAATGGCTGTGAAAATATCTGACGTGAGGGGGCAGCTGGGTAGCTCAGTGGATTGAGAGCCAGGCCTAGAGACGGGAGGTCCTAGGTTCAAATCCGGCCTCAGACACTTCCCAGTTGTGTGATCCTGGGCAAGTCACTTGACCCCCATTGCCTACCCTTATGCCTCTTCTGCCTTGAAGCCAATACACAGTATTGACTCCAAGACTGAAGATAAGGGTTTAAAAAAAAAGAAAGAAAGAAAGTATCTGACATGGCAGGCCTTGTGGAACACTCAGAACCTGGTCAGCCATTGAAGATGCCAAATCACTTACTGCATCCCTGGCCTCTGTTAGTCATTCTAAATTTTGTTTTACCCCTCGGGTTCAAGGACTCTGACATAGAGAGTGAAGATGACAGTTTTATGCCATTCTTACTTCTTTAAATCCAGTTCACAGGAAAATCAAGACATTACCCTATGACGACATCAATCCTCTTCAGAAAATGAAGAATGAATAATAGCAGTTCAGCCAGAACAAAGGCATGGCTAAGAGAGAGGATAAGTCTGATGAGATGATAGTTCCTCCTGAAATTTCCAGTTTAAGGAAGGGCCTAGACTTGTGATATCTACTCCTTTCCTCAAAAGTCTTCTTTCCTGACTTTCTTTTCGTTCTTCCTCCCTCATATCCCCAGGTTAATACTTTCTCCTGCCACCTCTGCTTTTCAGCTACTTTTTATTGTATCATTTTTACTTGAATTTATATTTCCAATGCTTGATATGCATTAAATGCCTAGTACATCAGACCTTGGTAATTGTGTCTTCTGAACTCATTAAATTTAGTATTTGACACATTTTGATTAGAATAAATTGTCATAGAATTCAACATTTGCTTGACATTCAACACACTTGCTAGGACTTGTTGGTGCCACAATCTCGGGAATTATATGCAAACTCAAGCTGAAACAAAGGCTCACATGTTTATTCAGGAGCATAAAGAAGATCTTAGCACTGAGGAGCTACAGGAACTTCAAAGGAAGAAGCAAGGAGGTTGTTCCACTTCATTAATCAAGGCAAAATGGGTGGAAGTACAGAAATTTTTTGAAAAAATGTTATCCTGATAAAGCTTTAACAAGCAGAACTGTAAATTTGTTGAATGACCAGGCCTTTTCCAACTTCATTAGAATTTTAAAATGCATTTAAAATGGAATTTTAAAATTTCATTATTATAAAATAATAAAATAAAAATATTTAAAATGCAAATATTAGTCGATAGTTTTATTGTGAAGCTTATAATTGGAGAATTTCAAGCAAGATGAAGTCATGATCAGGGACAGAAATGAAGAGAAAAATCTCCACAAGGGCAGTTACCCTCAGATATTATGTAAAGGGGCTCATGTTCCAGGCAGTAACATTTCTCCTCTCCACCCTACCCTCTGGCCATTAATTCCTCTCAATACAGGTAAATTTAAATTATTCTTTTTAGTCTAATTGTTATTTTTTAATTTATGCATTATTAATGTTTAGTAAAATACAACTCCATTAATGCATATAATGCCATATAAAATCAGGATTTTTCTGGGTGTCTAGAATTAGTTATTTCAATTTACATTATTCCTTATGGGAATTGGCCTTCAACCATTTTGGTACTCAACCCACCTTCTAGAACAAATTAATAATGAGTACCAAGGTACCATTGTACTTGTAAGCAGTTGAAAAGTGTAAACACTTCAAAAATGCTTTTTTGATTTGATATGGTTGGATCAATTTTTAAGAAACATCATTTTGTCAGAAATGTATAGAATTGACTGGAGAGAAGAGATATGATAAAGGGATGCCAATTAGGAAGGTATCATAATAATCTAGACAAGTGCTGATGAAGACTTAAACCAAAGTTGTCAATGTATCAGTAAAGATAAAGTATAGTCTTTAAGAGACAGCAAGATGCAGAATCTCCAAGATTATGTAATTCCTACTTATTTATAGTGCTAAAAGCCAAGGCATAAAGGAAAACACTAAAGTGGTAAATGTTGGAAACTGAAAGGATGTTGGTGCTATTGAGAAAAATATGGAAGTCTAAAAAGGCCATATTTAGGGTAAGAGATAATAACTCCAGGGATATACTGAATTTGAGATATTTCTGAGACTTCTGGTTTGAAGATAATAACTCCAGGGATATATTGAATTTGAGATATTTCTGAGACTTCTGGTTTGAAATAGTCAAAACACAATTAATGAGATGGGACTGAAGTTCAAGACACAAACTGAGGCTGTGTACATAATATATGCACATGTATTTACAGATAATAGGCACAGATAGTTACCTGCTTTGAATTGATAGCTAAATCTAAAGGAGTTAAAAAAAAAGATTAGCAGGAGAGACTATGTAAAGAAAGAAGAGAGAAGTTGGGGGGGCGGGGTAACCCATAGTTAAGGTACAAGGTATGAATATTACTGAAGAATATTACAGAGACTGAAAAAGAACAATTGGACAAAGAGTCAAAAGAGAGAAATGATTTGACAAATCAGAGAGATGAGAGTATTCAAGAATAGTGATCAATAGTATTAAATGCTATAGCTAGTCTGAGAAGGATAATGAACTAAGAATTAGACTTAGCAATTAATAGGTGACTGTTAACACCAGAGAGAACAGTTTCAATTAATTCATATGGTTGGAAACCAGATTGCAAAGCACTGAGGAGTGAGTGAGAAGAGAGGAAGTAGAAGAAGTGAAAAGAGACACCTTTTACAAGGAGTTTGATTGATAAAGGGGAAAAGGATATAAAATGACAGCTTAGAGGCATGAGAGTCTAGTCAAGATACTTGAAATTTCTGAAGGCAATATGGAAGGAACAATTAGATTGGAAAAGGCTAGATATGAAAGAAAGGTGATCATGACTCAGGAGATAATCAGCTGAAAAAGATGAGTGGGATAGGTTTGAATACAGACCTCAAGAGTTGAAACTGGCAAGGAGAAAAAAACCACAGCTTTGTCAGATAGTAAGGGAAAGGAGGACAAAAAAAGGAAATGATGCTAAGAAATTTTGAGATTAAAAAAATAGAATGTGGGGAAATGACTTCAATTTTATTAATAAAGTTAGAGGCAAAGTCTTCAGTTGTGGAAGCAGAGTACAGTTTATGAAAAGAGCTTGATAAGGGATGAGAAAATTTGGAACAGAATTTAGGTTGAGATAGGGAATCAAAAAGGAATAAAAAGACTGTTATTGGTATATCTCAGTTTAAATTAGTAAAAGGAGTCCATACAACAGTTGTGACTTCTTAGAAGAAGAAGATGTGACTGATTCAATGGTGATGTTTAAAACAGAAGAATGCCAAAAGAATAAAGGGATATGAGAGTATCAGACAATATTGATCTGAAATTACATATTATGAAATTGAGATTATACAGGGAGCAGAAAAATGAGAATAGAGCTATCTGAGAGATTATTGCAGGACAGAAGAACTGGAGGTACTATAAGAGAAAAGATATAATATCATCCTATGTGTCATTCAGAAGACAATATATTATATTGAGCCTGAATTATAAGCCATCATTACTACCAATATATAGGATTCATGGGAAGTTATAAACAAACAAACAAAACATATATATCTATATGTTATAAACAAACAAACAATATACATATATATATATAATGAGAACTAAGGTTAATCAAAAATTAAGGTAATTAAAATTACATCTATAAGAAGTGTAACTTTACCCATAAAATCTCAGGTCCAGTTACATTTAACATTAATAGCAAGTACTCTTTGGTAGAAATGAGAAGATCTATGTTTAAACTCTGGCTCTGCCACTTACTATGTGATCTTGTAAAATTGGACCAAACCTTCATTCCATTTTAACTAAGAGGGTTAGAATATATGACCTGCAGATCTAATTTATATTCCATGTGATCCTCTGAAGTGATAAAATGCCTTATGTGCATTAAGGAGGAATTCCATAGATAGAATGACTTTTTGTATTTCATTAATCCATTCATAGGTCAAATAAGAATCAATTAAGTAGCTTTTCCAAGTGAGGTATTGTGGCAGGCTCTGGTGATAAGCCATATAAGCAAAATGATTATAAATATATCCTTTTTCATGGCAATGTCTTACCTATATTGGTTTGATATCCTAAATGATAGTGACTATGTATGTATGTTCCAATAGCAGGTAGAAGAGGAGACAATTTCTAATCATTTTATGAGTGGGGTCTTGAGGTAAAAAAGAATCACATCTAGGAATATATTCAGAAAATAGTTTCATTATAATGACAAAATGAAAATCATAGAAAATTTCTGTTTAAAGATTATTTTTACACCACTGTTTAACAATGAATAATTTTCCATAACGGCAAAGAAAATTGTATTGTTTACAAAACTCTAGAGAATATCTTAGCACAGAGACCTATTTCTGGCACTGTGGGAGGCAGACAATATATTCAAACTTTTCCAAATACTGAATCATTTCTGTTTTGGATATGTCCATTTCCCAAGAGTTTTGGCAATATATACTTCATTTTTCCAGTATTAAAAAAAGGAAACAAGACAGCTGTTCATCCACTTTTACATTTTATTTTATGAGTAAAATTTGTTTAATCAAATCTAGTTTTCATTATTGAATTCTAAGATGCATTTTATTTGTTTCAAAAAGTTTTATTTTATTTTTCTCTAAACATTTCATGATATCTGCAAGAAACTCTGAAAACATATTTTATTAAATTATAATGTTTATACTTTATTCTGGTTAAAGTGCATTCCTACCTAACCAATGTTCCCTATATTTCAAAATTCACATACTCAAAAGGCTTTTCAGTTTAACAACAGCTCAGTAATTACCTTTTCTACCATCTCATCTTTGCACTTTTGTTTCTGGCATATTATTTTTTAAGGTCTCAAAGTTCACAGCAATTTTCCCCCCACAAACTATGATATAGTAGTTGGATTATGAATAATAATTATTTATTCAGCTGGTGTAACTGAAAACAGTGACATATAGGCTACCTGCTTCTCAATATTACAAAGAAAATTCATTGAATCATAGACTGAGAGGTGAAAGGGACCTGAAGTTCTTTTTTAGGATTATATTTCAAACTCCTTCCCTTTCCTTTTTTCTATTATCCCTTTGTATGTTAATCTGAAAATGCCATGAAAGAATCATTATTGTGAAAAGCAGTAGGGGCAGGAGAGAGGGTTAGGGGAGAGGCTATAGTCTAAAATGTATCTACTAAAATGTATCTTCTAAAAACTAAAAGTTTTTATTTTAAATTATTGATATGTTTGTTTTTATATCATCTAAGTTTCTCTAAGGATCTCATGCCAATCTCTTCGCAGAAAGCCAACCAATATAACAAATACTCTTCTTAAATAAAGAAAAGGGAGAAAGAAGAAAAATCTATAAAAGTTGTCAATATGTTGAGAAAGTATGAAAAACATATGCAGTTTTCTACAATGATGGATCTCCAGCTTCTGCAAAGGAATAGAGCAAGATGTCTTATGCATATAAGGATTACAGAAACTAGAATAATGCACCTAGATTTAAGAAAACTTGAATTCATATCCCACCTCAAACACTTGAGAGCTTTGTGAAACTGAGTAAGTCACTTAATTTCTGTATATTTTAGGTTCTGTTTGGAATAAAAATTAATCTTGGAGAATTTATACTAAATTACTAAATTAATAAGTATTTATTAGGAAAGAGAAAGTAAGAAAGGAATGATGTTTCCAGGCTGTCTAACTTAAAAAGGCCCCAAATGAGTTACTTTTGCTCCATCAGTTCCTATATACTCCATAACCCAGTTAACCACATGGACAGTCCAGACAAATTAAGGCCAGGCAAGAAACAGGCTTGAGCTTAGGAAGGGGCCAAAGCCCAATACTCCAGTTTCCTGAATTCCCAACCCAGCATGGTCTCTACCAAACCACCCCACCACCACCACCTTGCCAAACATGGCTTACATAGATCAGCACCAGGAAGGTTATGAAAGAGTTCCTTTCACAAGCCCCCAAAAATAGCAGAGTGAGTAAGCCGGTTTCACATTCTGAATTTTCAAGCTCAGTCCAAACCCTACCCCAAGATCTTCCAATTGGTCAGGGTTACACCTCAGTCCCTGTAATCCCCTGACCTCCACCCAGCAGGAATCTCCTTGATTGCCAGGAAGGTAACCCCAATTACGTAAGATTTACAGGATCTGGTGGTCTCCTAAATATTGAATTTACACAGTTACACATTTGCAAAACAGCCATTATAATAGAATCTATAATTCAGGATTATAGGGAATACCAAATTAAATAATCATAAAGCACTTTGCAAAAGTTAAATGCTATCATAATGCTGATAATCATCCTCATCAGTCATTCAGTCAATAAGTATTTATTAAGCATCTAATCTGTCAGGAACTGGGTTAAGCACTGTGGATATAAAATCAAAATACTTTCCCTACTTTGGAGGAACTTACGAGATAAAAGGAAATCTAAGGAAGGAGATGAAAATGTAATGATTATGCACAAGTATCATCACCATTAAATATCCATTAAATATTATTTTCTCTTATTTGGACACTTTTTTATTTGTAACTTTGCAATATTCAATTTTCATTATTTTGTACTTGTTCTTTTCATTTACATTTTTTGTCTTCATTGTGAATATTACCTTCTTGACTTCATCTTCTTGACTGCATTAATTCTCATAAGTTTTCTCATGCTTCTTTGTATTCATTACATTCAATATTTTTCAGAGAAATCAGGTACTAATCATTTATTGATTATTATGCTAAGTGCAGTTCCTCCTCCCAAGAAGGCTAGTTGAAGAAATAACATGAAAAGAACTATGTACGAAGAAACTATATACAGGATAAATTGGACATAATCATAGATGAGGCATTAAAAATAAGGGTTATCGAGAAAGTGCGCATTTAGAAGATTGGATTTCATGTGGAAATTGAAGGAATTGAGGAAAACCAGGAAGCAGAGATGAGAAGGTAGAGAATTCCAGACATGGATAATAACCAGTGAAAATTCATTAAGCAAAGAAATGGAGTAATATTCAATTACATTCATATATCACAACTTGGTTAGCTATTTCTCAATAGACTGGCAACTCCTTTGTTTCCAGTTCTTTATGAAACTGAGAGGAGGTATGGGAATAAACAATTATATCATATGTACTCTGTGTCAGGCACTGTGCTAAGTGAATTATAAATATTTTTCATTTGACCTTCACGATAACCTTTTAAGCTAGATGCTATTACTAACCCCATTTACATTTGAGGAAGCTGAGGGAAACAGATCAAGTGACTGATGCAGGGTGGCATAACTAGTATCTAAGACTGGATTTGAGTTCAGGTCCTGTTTCCAAGACCAGGTCACTATCAACAGAGCCATCAGGTACTGCACAAGCCTTAATTAGTTTAAACTATCTTCTTATTGTTGAACTCACTAGGAATATTGCCTAAAAGAATGTCAGGATCAAAAAGTATCAGTATTTTAGATACTATGTTTATATAATTCCAAATTGTTTTCTTAAAATGGTTGTACTTATTCACAACTCCACCTACAATGTATTAGTTTGCCTGTCTTCCCATAATCCATCCAACATTGGTTATTCCCATCTGTGTCATATTTTCAAATTTTCAATGTTTAAGATTGATTTGTATTTCTGATACAGTAATGATTTGTAACATTTATTTATATGATTACTAGGAATGTGCAATTTTTCTTTTGAAAATTTTTCATATATTAAGGTTATGCATTCATTTAGAATATATTATAAAATATGATTTATGGTATAGGTACTAGACTAATTTATTCAATAATTTTTCTCCCAGTTTCCATAGTAGTTATTGTAAGAGAGTTTTCTAGAGTCTTTTTTGGAGTTTTTCAAACACTGCATATGTTCCATTATTTTTTTTTACTTTAACTGCTTTAGTTTGTTCCATTTACCTAGTTCTCCATATTTTAAAAAAAACCAAATGATTTTGATTATAATAAAGTTTGAGGTCCAGAAATCTCCTATTTCAGCTTGATTTTTATTTCCCATATAAGTCTCTTTGATATGCCATATGATTTGATTTTCCAAATAAATTTATTATCATATTCCATAAAGTATTAATTGGACTGGTACAGCATTGACATTTTTTGTACAGGATTATAACTTTTATCCTAAAAAATTTGTTTATTTAATTATTTAATTTATACTATTTTTCCATGGTTTCATGATTCATGTTCTTTCCCTCCCTTCCTCCTTCCCACCTCCCATAGCCAACAAGCAATTGCACTGGGTTTTACATTGTTACATTGACCATTGTATCATTGTTCAAAACCTATTTCCACATTATTATTTGCAACAAAGAGATCATTTAGAGTCTACATCACCAATCATATCCCCATTGAACCTTGTGATTAAGCAAATGTTTCTCTTCTGTGTTTCTGCTCCCATAGTTCTTTCTCTGGATGTGAATAACGTTCTTTTTCATCAGTTCCTCAGAATTGTCCTGGAGCATTACATTGCTGGTAGTAGAGAAGTCTATTACATTTGATTGTGGCATAGTGTATCCATCTCTGTATGAGGTTCTCCTGGTTCTGCTCCTTTCACTCTACATCAATACCTGGAGGTCTTTCCAGTTCATACCGAATTCTTTCAGTTCATTATTCCTTTCAGTATGATAGTATTCTATCACCATCAGATAACACAATTTGTTCAGCCATTACCAAATCAAGGGACATCCCCTCATTTTCCAATTTTTTGCCACCACAAAGACAGAGGCTATAAATATTTTTGTAAAAATATTTTTCCTTATTTTATTTTTGAAGCACAAACCCAGTAGTGGCATAGCATTGGCATTTTAAGTTAACTTTGGTTACATAACCATTTTTCATTATGTTGGCATGGTATGCCCTTGAGCAGTAAAGATTTTTCTTAGCTATTGATGCTTTTTCTTTCATTAAGAAGCACTTTATAATGTAGTCTATTTTATTATTTTATGTCTTTAAAGGGTTTTTAACTGGTATTTTGAATATTAAATATTTCAGTTATTACTGAAATGGATTTTCCTTTCTGTTGCTACCTGTTAAATTGTGTTCTTATGTAGAAATGTTACTATTTTTCAGGATTATTTTGCAGCTTCTGATTTTGCTGAAGCTATTAATGATCTCAATTAGCACCTAGGATGATTCTCTAGGATATTTTAAGTTGATCATCATGTCTTCAGCAAATTGTTAGCTCTTTCTCTTCTGTCCATTTTTGCATCTTTAATTTTTCCCCTTCTCCTATTGTTATTCTTAGCACTTCCTCAATTGCATCAAATTACCCTTTGAAGGACAGAAATCTTTGACTTCTTCATTAGGAAAGTTTCTAGTATATATTAATTACATATAATGTTTTGGGGGTTAGTATACATAATTTTCATGACTTAAAAATATTTTCCTCTTTACCAATGCTTTTGAGGATTTTTCATTGTATCAATTGTAGTTTATTAATTTTTTTACATTTATTAAGATAATTTTGTAGTTTGGAATGTCTTTTTAAAAAATGATTAGGTTATATTGTTAATTTTCTTTATGTTAAACTATCCTGTCTCAGACATAAGTGTTTTTTAGATTAATTGATATAGTTATTTTATGTAATAAAAAAAATTCTGATATTCAATAATGGTTCTTGTCAATAGTTTTTTACATTTTTTCCTTTTCTTATTTAGTTAAGATTGAATTTTTCTCATAAAAGGAATCCAACAGATAACTTTTTTCCATATATTTTAGCATAATTTATGAAGCATTGATAACATCATGAGTTAGGTTTATTTTCTTCCATAGTTCCTTTACAACAAGTTGCTTTTCCTTTTTTGAGGCAGGATTATAAAAAATCTTGATTTGTCTTCTACTAGTTTATGTATTTATTATTTTGAAAGCATTCCTCTATTTCCTATCTCTGGTTTAGATAACTGTATAGTTTTTTTTGTTTTGTTTCTTTTTGTTTTGTTGTGACATCACTTTGTTCACTTTGTACGGCTATTTTCTTGATTCGATTTTCTGTCATCTTTTTTAAACAGGTTGGCTAAAGTGTTATCGATATTGTTTCTTATAAAAGAACCTGCTTTTGGTTTTATTCCTATACTCTGTCTACTTTTCAGTTTATCTATTTTGACATTAATTTTCAATATCTGCTCCTTTATGGAGAAATAATGTGGAATGAGCTTTTATTTTTACATTACCGATATAGGAACTCATTTTTCTTTGACTATGCATATTTGTCACCAAGACTGAATTTTTCTTGTGTTTTTTTTAAGGTGAGAGGAAGAAAAAATACAATTATGTATTTTTTATCCATTGAAAATATTTAATTAATTTTAAAACTATTTTGTTTATCTATGTTTCTTTCCATACATATTTCTGTTCTTTTCTTTCCATTTTAGAAAATATTTCTTGTGCCCTTCTTTTTAGGAATTTTAGTTGCTAATGTGCCTCAGTATCTCCCCAAAAATAAATTAGAAAATATGAGAAAACACTCTTTAGTAAATAATCAGAGTCAAGCAAAGCTCATCCACACAATGATCTTGTCTACCTGTGTTCATTAACTCTCTGTCAATATGCTGGCAACATGTTTTCTCATAGGTCTTCTGGATACATGGCTGGTAATTACTTTGATATGAGTGGCCAATCTACTACTTTGGTTAGCTATCTCAGCAGGAAATACCTCTGACTTACTTATAAACCTTTTATAATCTGATTTCTGATTTCATCATTCAACTGAACTACTCTTTCCAAATCCACCAATGATTTCTTAATTCCCAAACATTATTTTTTTTTCATATCAAAATATTCTTTCTCCCTGTAGCCCTTCAAACAGTGGGCACCATCTCTTCCTATATGTTCTTTCACCTGCAATTTTTCCACTACTTTCTTTTGGTTCTCTATACAACTGTATGAGTTCTTCTCAGTTTTCTTTTCCATGTGTTTATCCATATCATGCTGACTAACAGTGGTTATCCACCAAGGCTCTGCCCTCCTAGGCTATCTTCTTTTCTTCCATATAATATTGAATATATATATATGTATATTGAACAGATAACTAAAATGTATATATATAATATGTAAAAGGGATTATTTTTTCTCCTTTAACTCAGAGGTCCGTATTGGGAATAAAGGAAATAGGGAGTTGCAGAGCCATATTTAATTTTTGATGTAGGTAAGCTTGTGTTAAATGGGTGGAATGACCTATATGAGTAGCCTCTGCAATTCTTACCAGTGCTTTTCCATATGTCTTCCAAAGAAGAATAGAAGTATTGGAAAAAAGAAGAATAGAGGTATTAAAAACATTTCTCTTTTGCCTTTGGTATTTTGAAGTTTAAATGGAAATTTTAGTTATGTCTATTAGTTGTCTTTCACTCTTAGTGTCTAACTAGGTTACCGCTTTTCTTGCCTAATACAAATAACCAATGATATATTCATGTGATGTTTTGTAAGAAACTTTTTTATGAAATATAATGCAACATATTGTCATATGTCATATATCATTTCTATCCTTTTGGATTACTTATATTTTTTCTGATTTAAAAATTAAGGAGTTATATAAAGTGTTCCTTAGTTTAAAGATGTAAATTATTGAGGGAAAAGCAATATCATAAAGATAAGTTATAGTGGAATAAACAAGCCTGCCATCAAAGTTTCAAAATGTGCCCAGTTTTCTTTTCTTTCTCAATTATGGAAGCAACTCACTGTCTATTGATAGCACTTGGATTATCTAATTTGATGGGCTGTTTATCCAGATGTAGGTAATAAACAAGGCAATATGCATTTTTGTCTTTCAGGTCTTGATTCAATTAGCACACTGTCATCTGCAAATAGAAACATTTGGAGAACAAGAGTGAGGTTATGTTTGGACATCTTCCATGACACTGGCAGACGACACCTTAGGTGAGCATATGCCTCCTTGTTTTACACCTCACTTGATGTCAATACTCATTGGGTGGCTGAACACCCTTATTTCTATAGTGACATCTGTCATAGAGACTTGTATAATTTCAACATATGTGTAGGAGACACCTCATTTGAAGAGAGACTTTGAGGCTATATTTTATTTAATCATTTTCATTTTTTAAAGTGAAACCTACAAATAAGTGATGCAGTGTGATCTTACAGTTGTAGACAATTATTTGCAAAAGACTGTCAGTTCTCTTCTCATCTTTTCATCAGAGATACCCTTGATGCATGACCATACTTTACTTTTTAATATACTCAAGAAACAGGAAGCCTTCATATGGTGCCGTAAAGAGATAAGATGAAAGATTTAGGGCTCAAAGCAAATCATGTAGTTGTTTGGTTGAACTTCTTTTTAATTTACAAAATACCTGAGGTCCAGAGAGGTAAAATGATTGGCCACAAATCATACCAAAGATACCAAGTAGATGAGATTTTAACTCAGCTCTTTGAAATCTTAGCAAATTATTGAACAAAGTGGCTCAGCCAATAAAATTCTGGTCCTAAAATTAGTGAGAATAATCTCAACTATTTAGTAGCTGTATGTTCCTGGGCAGCTCACTAAACTTATGTGTCTGAGTTTCATCAATTTAAACTAAGGATAATAACAGCATCTACCCAGAGGATTGTTGTGAAGAACAAATAAGATAATATTAAAACCGTTTAACAAAGTGCCTGGCACATAATCGGCACTATACAAATATAGACCCCATACCCTCAGTATCATCCTCCTAGACCTCCAGGCTGACACATGCTTATTCTGCTCCAGGCACTTTTTGAATCAGCTACATTCACCTTCTTACTGTTCCTTGTATATAGCATTTCATTTTCTGACTCTACACACTCCAGGGCATACATTATATTATTATAATGGAAGAAGACAACACATACAAGGCATTTAAAATGATAGAGGGTAGAGAAAGGTACCTGACTGCATTATATTAAAGGCCAAACAATGAGGGATGATTGGTCTGGGCCCTTCCTCAAAAATGTAGGTTTGGGGAAGAACTCTTCAATGGCAAAAGGGGAGCACATGAGTGAAAAGGAAGGGCAACTAAATGGAAGCAGGGAAAAATAATTTCCATAGCCTTATTTATATTTTCTTTCTTCTCCATATCAGTGAGGTCTGAAACAAATTTGCTTCAGTACTTTAGGGAAAGGTTCTAAGTTCTGAGATGTTGGAACACTTCTGAAGAAAATGGAAATCTCCATGAATTTCTTTGAATTAAATCATAGTATTTTAGAAACTGAGATTTGCAAGGCACTTTAAAGTTTCATTCCTATTACACTAGAATCTTTATGACAACATTTCTTATAAGCTGACATCAAAGTTCTGCCTTAATATTGTTAGTGGCTACAACTGAAAGAATAAATCATTCTAGCATTTGCTATGGAAAGTACCACTCCAAAATTCCCTATTTGTTCAAGACTGTCCCAAGGCTCTCTCTAAACAATATTCTATCTATCTATCTATCTATCTATCTATCTATCTATCTATCTATGTCTGTCTGTCTATCTCTCGCCATGATTTGTATGTCTACGTATCTATCTACTTAATCATCTGTCTTACAAATATTAAAATACATCAAATATTTGGTTCCATTAATAAATAACAATAATTATAATGGATCTTGCTTTTGTCTAAATCATAACATCAGGTTTCCATTTGAACAAGGTTTTGAGGCAGTGTAGCATCTTATATATCATAGGCTCAGACTTTTTCACATCTTTCCTAGCCAAATAATCCTAGTCAAATAATCACTAGAGCAAAGAATTTGGAGTTGGAAGTATTTTAGAGGATGCTTATTAATGAATGAATGAATGAATGGGCAGCTAGGTGGTAGAGAAGAGAGAGTTCCAGACCTGGAGTCAGGAAGACTTAAGTTCAAATACTCAGACACTTAAAGATATGTGATCCTGTGCATATCACTTAACCCTGTTTACCTCAATTTCCTCATTAGTAAAATGAGCTGCAGATGGAAATGGCAAACCACTCCAGTAACTTTGCTGAGAAAACATTAAATGGACTCATAAAGGGTCAGATATTACTGAAAATGTCTGAAAAACAAAATAAATAAATGAACTGAGACCAGGAGAGATAAAATGACTTACCCTTCATTGTTTGGTTGCCTCATTTTACAAAAGGGAAATCTATTTCTCATTTGTTAGATTGAATTTATCAAAGTAAAATATGTAATAATCAGATGGGAGATATGAATATAGATCTTCTTACTTCCGTTGAAAGCTTTTATTTTCAATGCATATTTTTTCTGGTACTTTTGCTATATCATTTAGCACATTTTCTATTGTATCGGAATTGTTTTTAATCATATATAATTTCCCTACAAGATCAAAACTTTGTAAGAAGATAATTCTACCATTATCCATATCATTCAAAAGATCTAGAATAATGATCCTCTTACACATTCACAAAAATAGATTTGAAAGAGTTCATAGAAATCGTCTTCTCTGCCCTGTCCCATTTATAAATATGAGGGAACTGAAAACAAACAAATTTAGGTTGTCCAAGTTCATGTAAGAATTATTTTGAAGAGCCAGCTTTTGAAATCAGGTGCCTAACTTAGTGTCAGCCAACCATTTCTTGTTGAATAATCTGAAACTGAATACCTAATTTCAAAACAAAAAAATAAATAAATACTGTGTTTATATATGCTCAAGTCAATTGCTATTTTAACCGTACAAACATAATTAAGAATATCCTCTCACATTTAGAGGTTGTTATTATATTCAAGTGTTTATTCTTCTTGTCTGGAAGTTCCTCCAAAAATCTATGTAAATTATAACATTGGACTCAAGCCTTGTAAGATATTTTAGAAATAATCTGTTTTTGCTCGTGAGGAAACTAAGTCAAATAGAGTCTATAAACTCATGTCTCATGCCTCCCAGCACAATGTTCTCTCTACTACATTATTCAGACTAATTTTTCTAAGTTGCAAGTGAAATCTATTGGTCTTTGTGCTAGTCTTCTAGAGATGTCATTTCTATTTACTTACCCTTTATTGACTTTATAAGTATCCTTAAGCTACTTCTGTGGATTATTTTTATTCACTAAGGTGAATATTTTCTATCCTTATTGCATTTCTTTGAAGTTCTGTTTCTCTTTCATTTTAGTTACCTATTTAAGATTGCAGGCTTTGGATATTTTGCAAAAATGGTCATATCCTTAGATCTAGAAACAAAAATAAGCTTAAGTAGAAGTATCCTTGTATTTAGCTGTCCAATAGTGTCACATCACTGTATATCCAGCCATCATTTAAAGATAACAGGATTAGAAATTAGTGTAGAGAGATAGTTCTCATCTAAAATGGTAAGCAATAATTAGGGTTATCCTTAAAGGTTAGGAATAAGATCTGGGGAGTGGTGGAATCAATCAGGGACTTCCTTCTTGTTCCCCCTTCATCCCTATCTTAAATGTTATTTTTTACAAAGGACAATAAAGTTTTTAGACATCAAAGCAGTCTTGAAGAATCCCCAGAAGTGAAGTAGAAGTGATCTTGAAAGAGAACATATTTGGCAAGAGGAAGAGTAGTCAGAACTTTGGCATGATTTGATTATATAGATATAAGTATATGCTATTAAAAAAACACTATATAAATCTCCACTGATATCCAATCCATTCCTTATCATTAATTTCCTCTCTGAATCATTGATCTATAGGTCCATGTTTTCCTTGGTTGACATTCAAAGAGGTTATCTTTAAAAATTCTCACAGGTTCAGGTTTTTCTTTGTCCTGTTGGCAAGGACAGTAACACAACCAAAGTAGGTTCATAGGATTAGGGAAAACTTGAATTTAGTGCCAATGAACTCCTTTAATCCTTTAATCTTTATTGCCTATACTCTATTATCTTACAAGTATCTAGTCTGCTTGCAATATGCCTATGAAAAATGTGTCCTCATGAAAGTTTTTTCAAACTCATTCACACTAAAGCATAAACAACCAGCCACATGCTTAAGTGTTACCTTTCCCAGAAGGTTTTGCATTTTAACTGAGAAACTAAAGTTAATGGAATGAAGCTCTATTCAGTGAAATTTCAAGCATTGCAATCATATAGAGAAGAGTTGTTTTGGCAATATGACCTTAATGATGCTGCTAAAATCACACCATATATATAGTTCTATTAAAAAAAAGATACCAATTTGGACAATCTCTAAGGTCCTTTCACACTCCAGCATTCCATGTAAGTAATTAGTTCTCAGAGTGTTATCTACTCTGTCTATATATCACATTAGCCCTCAACTTACTGCCTAGTAAGAGGTGCAAAATACAACAATTGCCCTAAAATGTAGATGAAGAAAAATATACAAAACACATACACACATATGTCCCACCCTAATCATTACAGCTGAACATGAAGGCCTCAGAAAAACTATGACCTATGTGTTTGTTTTAATTTGAATGAACAAGTAAAAAATTATTAGTAGAAGTCCTTTAGTTTTAACATGTTCACTGACTGAATGGACTTGAAGCATTCTAGCTGTTTCATTGTACTCTATGGGAGAGATCCATTCTAATAACACTGAACACCATACATGTCTTAATATTTTGTTTAAAATCTGTGAATATCAGTTCCTCTACCTGTAAAATGTGAAATACATCTATCATATTTCACAATATTATAAGTCAAATAATAGTTAAAATGTTAGGGAAAGGAGATTATTTTGTACTTTCTCCTCCCTATCCTACATTGATTTCTCCTAAAGTCCAAATCCTTGATATCCACTGAAAAAAGGGTTTCTCTAATTATTCTTGAAATGACACTGAAAAGGTAGTTTATCAAACTCGACCTAACAAAATACACTCCACACCTGGTGCCAATTTTTCCCATGTGATGCTTTGCAATGCTTTTCTATGTGAACTGCCCTGCAAAAAATAACACTTAAAGTAATATGTTCTTGTTGGTCATAGGTATTCAGGAAATGATTCTCTGTCAACTCAAATCCTTACTATAACTTAGTTGTTTGTAATTAATCAATAAACATTAATTAATTGCCAGTGGGCCATTAACTATGCTAAGTGCTATTTTACATGCTTTAAGAAGTTAAGGAATTGTCCCATTTACAAAGATTAACAATTTTTGGAAGCTGAATTCACATAATGACTTGAAGACTTCAAAGACTTGAAATTTCCAATTCTCCTCTCCCTCACCCATTTCCCCCCTTGTAGACTTTTCTTTTGATATAGAGAATTAAACTACTTTATAACCAATGCTAATACAGTTATCTTGCAACTTTCTCTAGGATGTCCAGAACCAGGGAATACAGCAGAACCATCATTTATTATTCAGATAGGAAATGGATGTGTGATTTCTTCAATAAAGGGAAATCTTGAAAATGGAACATCCTCAACCTATTGGGTTTGGCAGCTTTTCTGTGACTTATCGACTTGGAGATTGCTTAGTGCACAGAGAAGGGTCCCCTTAATGGCCAATACTCTAGGAAGGGAAAGGGAACTTAGAAGGGGAACTCAAAAACAAATCTGCCTGGTTTCAAAGCCAGACCTCTCCCTCTCTCCCCATTTCCCATTTCCCCATCTCCATTTCATCTCCCCGTTATCTAGCCAGCATCTAGCCAGCATGTGGACGTCATCTACCTGGCTTCTAGCCTGCATCTTGACATTGTCTACCCAGTTTCTAGCCTGCGTCTGCCTCTAGACTCTGTCTAGCTGGCGTCTAGCCACCTAGCCAGCATTTAGCCGATGTCTAGCTGTCATCTAGCCTTCATCTAGCTGGTTTCTAGATGTGGTCTAGCCATCTAGCCAGAGTCTAGCCGGTGTCTAGACAGCATCTAGCCAGGGTCTAGCCAGCGTCTAGCCAGTGACTAGCTTGTGTCTAGACGTCATGGTCTAGCCAGCTTCTAGACATCTAGCAGGTGTCTAGACATCTAGCTGTTGTTTACCCAGTGTCTAGACGTATAGCTATCATCTAGCTGGTGTCTAGCCAGCGTCTAGATATCTAGCCTGCATCTAGATGTCTTGCCAGTTTCTAGCCAGTGTCTAGATGGTGTCTCTCTGGCCTTCTAGCCTTCGCCTAGCCAACGTCTAGCCAGAGTCTAGCCAGTGTCTAGCCAGTGTCTAGCCAGTGTCTAGACATTGTCTTCTAGCCAGTGTCTACATGTCTAGCTGTTATCTAGCTGGTGTCTAGACATCTAGCTATCTTTTAGCCGGCATATAGCCAGCGTCTAGATGTCTTGCCAGCTTCTAGCCGGCATCTAGACATCATCATCTAGCCGGCTTCTAGAAGTCATCATCTAGACAGAGTCTAACATCATAGATAATTTTAGTGGTTTATGTCTAAATTCATGTTCACAAATAACACTTAGGGAATTATTAATACAAATACTAAGAAAAGCAAAATAAAGTCAAATATATTTAATGATCTGCAAATTACCTGAAAAATGTCAATCACATAAAGTATTAATGAGTTAACAGTTCCTTAAAATAATTTTACCTGCATGAAGATAGTTATACAAATTTATTGTAAAAATCAGGTTATTTTTGTTTTAAATATTTTTAAATATTAATTGTAAGTTTTGAAAATGTTTTAAAATTTGTCTGTCATCATTTGGAAGTATAGTGCAAAAGGGTGCATATCAACCCTGCAAAGCCTTACTACAGAGTTTCTGACAGTTGAAAAGGGTTTAGAATCCTGAGGTTAGACAGTTGACCTGGAGACTCGATGAGAGTAGGATGGTCAACTGAGCTCTATCTTTGGACTGAAAACCTGGCCTATATTCTGCAGCTTTTCTGTTAAAATTTGTTAGCTTAACTATTTCCTTTGGACCTGGCCTATATTCTGCAGCTTTTCTGTTAAAATTTGTTAGCTTAACTATTTCCTTTGGATCTCCCTAACCTCCACTATTCCCAATCACCATTTTCCCTTCCTGAATTTCTTAGGGTTTTGAAAGGAGGGTGGATCTGGGTGTTAGCTTCCAAACTTGGTAGATTTAGTTTCCCCATAGTCAAATAGGGCTTACCCTTGTTACGATTTATCTCTTGAATCATTGTATCCAACTTTCCTAACCCGATAGGCTACAAAACCTCTCGGGGCTGAGTTAGGCAGGTCCTTTCTCAGTCTCACATTCCTGTCTCCCTCCCCCACCTGAAGCTTTCTCTAGGCCGTTGTTAGAGTTACCTTGTATCCCTCCATCCCTTCCAATCAACTCTAAAACTCAATAAACCCTGTTTGTCACTTAATCAAACTTTTGGCTAGTTCATTAGTTGATTGATAAGAGAGAGAGAAGGGGAGAAAGGAATAATATTGTCTCTGAGTCCTGAAATGGAGGTGTCCATTTTGGAGGAAGTGTAATCTCAATACTTCCTCTGAACTCTTCCTTTGTGAACCTGAGAAACTGACTAGAAAGCCCTCTAGTTAGTTTCAAGCCTTTCTTGGCTGGCCCTAACCTTTGTCTGTAGAAGTGCCCTTCCTACTTGAAGGGCTCAGTCTGTTTCCCTTTAGTGTCTCAAACCTGTGTCCCAGTCTGTGTCTCCCAGGCTACAGCTGCCTGCCCAAAATACCTCATCGTCTGCCTTGCAACTCTTTATACCTCCGTGTTTATATTCCCTAAACTCAGTCATTCCCTTACTTCTCCTACCACCCCAATTAACCACCTTCACCATTGTACCTTCCTTATCCACTTTACTGCCTTAGGGATCCACAAACCCATATCCACAGTGCCTTATCCTCTATTCACACTACCTTTAGTCCCTTACCTTGCCTTATCCCTAGTACAACCTTACCTCTGCCTTAATTTCCCTATTACCTCTAGCCTATTCCCTTATTACAACCACTTTATCACCCTACTAGCTTAATACCCTTATAACAGAACATATATAAAAAAATAATTAATGACATATTATACCTCTTTGTAACCACATGGAATAGAAGCCTGAAAGCATTACTTAGGAAACAAGCATATATACTCCAATGGGACATTGCTCTATATGGATTCCAGGTTTATTATAGGTATAAGTTGAATTGTTTCTCTGCTTATTACTCACAAACACTATCAATAGGTGTGTTTTCTCTTGAAGCCAAAATATATTACTAGGAATTTTTTTTTTACTTTTTTGTCTACCCCTGTAGACAACTTTGAAGTCTTGACAGTTATGGCTTATACTTCAGTTTCTTTATCAATCCTAATGAGGGACACCAGGTATCCCAGAGAGAATTCTATTTTTATTCTTAAATTCCCCTGGCAGCCAACTTTGATTCTGAGAATGTCTACACCCTCTGTTGATGAAATTATTATTCTTTCATTAGGTATTTACAATCACAACCAGTAGTTTCTAGACTTTTCTTCTTCTGGTTAAAAAGATACCTCTTTTCCTTCCCCCTTAACTTAAGTGATACAATGTCAAGAATAAGAACCTTCATTTTTGTATGACTATTTTCCTTTGCATAAATCTTCTTAACTTTGAAAAAGCTTGATCTCTTTTATTCTAGAGAGAAGGAGCTATTTGCTTGCCCATTTCAAGAAAACACATGTCGCTAGATTATGATTACCTAAGTTTTTCATGATCTTTCTCTTTCAGAGGTAGTATGGCAATGTAGTGGATTAGAATCTGAACCTGGAGTCAGGAATTTAGTCCAAATTTGGCCTCAGATTTGTAAATAAATAAATATTTAATCATTTAATTTTTTAATTATTATAGTAAAAAATAATGTAAATATGTAAATAAATAAATAAGCTCTGTAAACCTTAGTAAATCACTTAACATGACTGCCTTAGTTTTCTCAACTGAAGAATCAGAATAAACTACATTAATCTCAGAGAAATGGAATAAGTACTTATATACCCACAACTATATGCCAGGCACTTTATAAATATTAATTCACAACCTCATAAGAATATTTGTACTGGAAATGCTAATTGTGGCACTAAGACAAGAAAAATAAATCAAAGGTATAAGAATAATCAACAAACAACTAAAACTATTACTTTTTGCAAATGATATGATGGTATGCATAAAGAACCAAAGAGAAACAACTAAAAAATAACTAATCAAAACAGTTAAGGAGCTCACTATTCAAGAAAAACTGCTTTGATAAATGAAAAAATGTCTGGTAGAAAGTAGAAATAAACTCACATTTCATGTCATATACCAAGATAAATTAAAAAGGCATGGATGATTTAGACATAAAGGTTGATATCATAAGCAAATCAGGGTAGCATGAAAAGTGTTTACTTGTCAGAGCTTTTGATAAAAGTTTATTATCAAATAAAAAAATAGAAAAGATCACAAAGTGAGTAAAATGGATAACTTTGATTATATTCCATTTAAAAAGATTTTGTAAGTTGTGAACTGATCCAGCCATTCTGGCTGGCAATTTGGAACTATGCCCAAAGGGCTATAAAAGACTGCCTGCCCTTCGATCCAGCCATACCATTGCTGGGTTTGTACCCCAAAGAGATCATAGATAAACAGACTTGTACGAAAATATTTATAGCTGCGCTTTTTGTAGTGGCAAAAAACTGGAAAATGAGGGGATGCCCTTCAATTGGGGAATGGCTGAACAAATTGTGGTATATGCGGGTGATGGAATACTATTGTGCTAAAAGGAATAATAAACTGGAGGAATTCCATGCAAATTGGAGAGACCTCCAGGAAGTGATGCAGAGTGAAAGGAGCAGAGCCAGAAGAACATTGTACACAGAGACTGATATAAAATCAAATGTAATGGGCTCCTCTACCAGCAGCACTGCAATGACACAAGACAGCTCTGAGGGATTTATGGTAAAGATGCTACCCACATTCAGAGGAAGGACTGCAGGAGAGGAAACATATAAGATAAACAATTGCTTGAATGCATGGGCTGAGGCGGTCATGAATGAGAAATAGACCCTGAACAAGGACACATGTTACAACCAGTGGAAATGTGCATTGGCCATGGGTGGGAGGAGAGCAGGGGGTGAAGGGGAAAGTAGGGGCATAAAGTATGTAAACAGGTTAAAAACAAATATTAATAAATGTCTAATAAAAAAAAGATTTTGTATAAATACAACCAATACAAGCCAAAAGTTAAGGAAAGGAAACTTATAGAGAAGTTAATTATATCAAGTTTTTCCGATAAAGGTTTCATTTCTCAAAGATGTAGGGAAATTAGCCATACTTACAAAACTAGGAACCATTTCCCAAATGACAAATGGACAAAGGATACTAATAGACACTTTAAGAATAAATTAAAGCTTTCATTAACCTTATGATTGTTATATGGGGAGCTGCTATATGTGATAGGGCTGATGAAGAGATGGCCCAAGGTCTTCTGATGGCATGAGGACCTGAGCTGAGTGAGAGTGAGAATGCCTAGGTGAACACCAAGTTGTGGCAGTGAACACCAAGACCCCACAGAAATATTTGAAATTAAACACCCAGCTCCACTACAACAGCGTCCTGGGAATAAGTGATCAGATAAGAAGCTGCTGGGTTAGATCACACAGCTTCTTTGATTGCTTATCCTGGCTTCAAAGCTGTATGGGTAACAATACTGACTGTGACTTAACTTGGTTTGAGTAATCTCTTTCCCTCAGATACACAAGGATATAATAGATGATCCTTAAGGTAATGATGACATCCACCTAAGTATGCTTTAGAATTTAATAATAAAAAACTTAGTGAAGGGGAACAGGGTTGAAGGAAAGAGGTGTCAGGAAAGCTTGACTAAAGCTACTGATGATTAGTGGTTGTCACTTAAAGGTAATCAAGTTTGAGACTGGCAGCTGGAGAGATCTGTCCTCTCTGTGGGCACCTGGCTAGGCCAGGCCCTTTTGGCCTGAACCACATTGATTAAGTATTAATGTTATCTATTCCTTGATGTTCAGTTGATTGAATGTATAGCTCAGCTTTACACAGAAGTTAAAGGTGTAGTAGTAATTGGAACAAGATGCTGGAAACTTAAGTTAAATTGACTTGGCCTACCCAAATCCCAACCAAATGCCCCAAGTCCCTTCTCAGAATTGAGAGAGCTTCTTATTCAAATTTCTCCCTTTTATAGTCCTGTCAGTAACTGCTTCTGCCTTGCTGGTTCGTGCATCTAGGTTGGTTCCAAATCCTAAACTGCTGAGTGTCATCCATCCTGCTCTCCATTTTGTTTAGCAGGAAATGATATTACATGATATAATACTTTAAATCACTGATAATTAGGGAAATGCAAGTTAAAACAACTCTGTGATACCACATTGTATTTCTCAGATTGGGCTAACAAGAGAGAAAATAATAATGACAAATGAAAGAAATATGGGAAATAGGCATAGTAATACACTGTTGATAGAGTTGTGAACTCATCCAAGAATTCTGGAGAACAATTTGAAATTGTGCCTAAAGAACTATAAAATTGCATATCCTTTGACCAACTAGTATTGCTACTCTCTGTGTACTCCAAAGATATTAAAGGAAAAGGAAAAGGATCATATACACAAAATTTTTTATAGCAGCTCTTTTGATGATGACAAAGAATTAGAAATTGAGAGGATACCAATCAATCAGTAAATGTTGTAACAATTTGTATACGATTGTGATGTTATACTATTGTGCTGTAATTAATGATCAAGGAGTTGATTTCAGAAAAATAAAAAAAATGAGAAGAATTATATGAACTGATGCAAAGTAAAGTGAGAAAAATGGAGAGACCATTGTACATAGTAATAGCAATATGATAACAATGATCAACTGTGAAAGATTAGATAAGATTATAATATATCTAAAAAGGAACAAAATGCTAACCAAATATGGGAAAGGGGGAGATCATTTCCAAATAAAGGAATGAGGAAAGAATTCTTTGAACTCTTTGAAGCACATCATAAAATGTAAACAAAAATCATACAATGAAAAAGATAGTGAATTAATCATTCCTTATGAATCTCTTCAATCATATTTAAAGTATTTACAACTAAATCCATGAATAAGAGAGTCCTCCCAAAGTAATATATATGTAGACCAAGGTGTCCACTGAAATTTCTTCCAAAGTCTTCTAAATAGTAGATTAGATAGTGCCTAAGGATTTACATGGATTTTATCTCAATGTACATTAAGGACTATGCTAGGTTTAGAGTAAAGAAAAGACATTGAAATGCTTCCTTAGAGAATTAATAGTTGCGTTTCTTAACCTGAGGAATTTTTGTAGTGTTTCATCTTAGTTTTCTCATGTATAAAATAAGGGAGTTTTACTTGTTTATATCTAGGGCTCCTTCCATTGCTAAATTCATGATCCCAAGATCCAAAAAATGTACATCCAAATTTTAAATATGATAATCCTTGAGAAGAAATGTAACATAGTCTGGCTGCTAGTTTAGCAGTTCTTTTTTCCCCTATTATTGTCAAGAACAAAGTCAGAACACTTTGATATCATTTATTGAATATCATGGATAAGGCTTTCTCAGAACAACACTGTACCATTTAGGACCTCAGTAAAAGAGAATTAATAAGCTCAGATACAAGGAAAGGATAGGGAATAGCATGTTCTTATGGTTTTCTTCACAGACCTCAGGAAAGCATTTAACACCATCCACTACAGTGTGGTTTGCTGAGGACTTTACAATGTGGGCTGCCCCAAGAAATCCATCAATCTTCCAAAGTGACTCAGTGATGGCATGGCCCATTATACCTTAAGTACTTTGTGAACCATAAAGTGCTAAATATACATGTGCCATTATTATTAGAATGTGTGATAATTTGTCTGGCTCATTTCCGACCATCAATTGAATGAAAAAATATATCAGTTTTATTAGATCTCTTTATAGAGAGAAGTTTATTGACATTACAAAGGACTATAGATGCTTAAAACGAAAGAGTATATTTTTTCAAATACATATGTCTTCTGACTCAGTGTGCTAGAAGAAGCACCAAAAAATCATGTATACTGTGGAATGCAATACTGTTGTCTTTGTTTAAGAGATATTTCATTTTATATTGCCTATAAATAAATCCATTTGTTTATAAAACAAACATTTATTTGGTCACCTACTATATACTAAAACATGATTTTTAGATGAAGCTTAAATTGTTCAAAATATTTTTGTGTCTTGAGATCTAATTGCAAAGATTTAATGACAAAGGATAGTCAAGGAGAGAACTGGGAAGGGAATTATCCTGAAATCTGCAGCCTTTGGGCACAGAATGGAAAAATGTAACTGGCATGTTTGTTCAGGGAAGGATAATGTCATTTTTATAGGCAAGGGCTTCTATCTAGTACACATGATATTTCATCTTCTTGTCACAGCTAGTCAATGAACAGAGTCAGAAGATCATACATAAGGCCACATAAAACATATTTCCAATAGTAATTGAAATAGTACTTTATGGTTTGTGTAAGTTTTATGCATCAACTCATTTGAGCCTCAAAACTTTGTGAACTAAATAACTACAGATATTATTATCTCCACTTTATTATTAAAAAAAACAACAACAACCTGATTCACAAAGAGATTTTGACTTGCCTTTAGTCACACATGTAATAAGTCTTAGAAAGAATATTTGAATGCAGGTTTTCTTACACTGCATCTCTCAACTGAGCTTTCTCTCTAGCTATCCCCCATGTCTGGGAATACTCTCCTTCCTGTTCTGACTGCACATTTTACCTGACTTTCTTTAAATCCTAACTAAAATCCTACCTTCCATAAGAAATCTTCCCCAATCTCCCTTAATTTTAGTGCCTTCACTCTATTAATTATTTCCTATTGTCATTAATAAAGTTTATTATATATATATTTCTTTCCATTTTATCTCCACATTAGGTGGTAAGCTCTTTGAGATATCAATTCCAGTCTATATTTATCCATAGAATTTCCAAGGAAGATCTAGCTAATGTGCTAGATTCCTTTGTGAAGGGATTTTAAGCATCTTTATAATTCAAATTAGTATCTATTATTCTTCAATCCTACCCCACATATAGCCCTTTCTTTCAGCAGGACTATTTTTAAAGTATTACTATCTTTTTTTTTTCTATCACCTACATTATTTCCCTTTTCTCTTTTAACAGAGAATTAAACCAAGATTTCAAAAAGAGAGAGCTCAGCAAAACTAACCAATAAATCAAACATTATATAAATATATGAATTAAGAGATTGACAAAATGAATAAATGAATGAATAAAATTTCAGGGAAAAACTTTTATTGAGAGTTTACTATATTTTAAGAACTGGTGCTACAAAGTAAAAAAGCTAAATAGTACCAATTCTGAAAGAATTTGAACTCTAATAGGTAAGGGTAGATGAGTAAATGGTAAAGTGGTTGAAATAATCTCACAGTCCAAAAGGAAGTACATGTTACTTGGTTCAAACCCCAAAACACCTACCTTCTCCCACAGGAAAGTTTTTTCTTAAGCTGCCTTTAACAATATACACAGTATTCCACAGCAATTAATGTCTTTCTTTCCCTTTTAAAAAAGGTATATAAGTACATTTTCATTTTTTAAGAACTAAACCTGGTCATTATAATTTTATAAATTTCATTTTAAATTTTGTTAATTGTTGTTTTTTTCTGCTTATATTGTAGTCATTGTGCATATTGTTTTCCTAGTTCTACTTAATGATGCAACCCAGTTTTCATGGTATTTGTAATTTCATATGGTAAATAACATCCTTGTTTTACAATATGTTTAAGTATTCCCAATACAATGGTCATTTATCACACACACACACACACACACACACACACACACACACACACACATACACACACATCTTAGATATGAAAAAAAATATTTTGGGGTATAGGAAACATTTCTTTTTTATCACTGAATATTTTTGTGCTTTGAAGTGTGATCTCATTATCAAAGGGTATAGACATTCTATCCAATTCCTTAGCATAATTCCAAAATGCTTTTTGTAACAGTTAGATCAATTCTTAGCTCCCCTAACAATGTATTAGTTTACTTGCCTTCACAAAAACTATCAACCATTAACTGTTCTCCTCTTTAGTAACTTTTGCCAATTTGTCAAATGTGATATAATTTTTCTTAGTTTCTTCTTTATTAAACAGCTCCTATGTGAAAAACTTTACATTAGATGCTAGTCATTCAAGAACAAAATATAAAAAAAATTACTAAAACAAAATAATCATCTCTTAATACACACACCACATTTATTTTCTCATAAACAAATTGTATTCTGTTAGCTAAAGTTGCAGAGGGAACAACTACATCACATAAGTATATAAATAGATACAAGTTAATTTGAAGACGTCCAGAGCAATAATAGACAGGGGAATCTAAAAAAGACTAATCACATATCATATGAGCCTTAAAAGAAATAATTCACTGTAAGGATCGCACTCTTTTTTAAAAACAAAGAACATGAGAGGGTTCCGGGTTAAGATGGTGACAGAGTAAAAAGCAGCTGCTTAACCTCTCCTAACCCACACATATAGGACTCCACAAAAGGACATAAAAACAAATCCAGATGAATGAAGGGACCCTACAACAGGGTGCAGCATTGAAGGTACATGGGATCGGGGTATTTCCATGCTATAAAGAGGTGAAACAGATCTCACTAAAACACGAGCTGAGCAACCCCCATCCCCCACACACACCACCTATAGGGCCAAAGCCAGCGCACAACATTTAGAGCAAGTTTGGGACATCCATTTAGTCCTTGGCAGCTACCTGGGATCACCAGGGTCTGCTCCTGAGAGCAGTAAGACTTAAGATCCAAAGAGGCTAAAGAACAAGTGGACTTTGAACATAGACTTTGAGTGCAAGTACAGACCTTGGGTGGGGACCCAGTACAGAGGGGTGCATGACTGTGGAAGCAGCACCCTGAGACTGTTAAAGGAGCTTCAGGCAGAGGTACAAGCAAGGGGACCACCAGTAGGCTTGACCCTGAGAACAACTATACCTGAGAACTCAGGAGCCTAAAGAGAGCAGACAGACCTTGGATGTGAGGATAAACCTGAGAGGGCACAGGGCTAACAATGGCAAACCAATCACAAGAACCCCAAACAAGAAAGATCAACAAGAATAAATCTTTAACAATCAACAAATTTTACACAAAAAAAATCCAGACAACAGAGCAAACATCAGAGGAGAACAAACAAGTAATCATATCCAAACCTTCTCAAAAAAGTGAAAATTGGTAACAAGTTCTTGAAGAGTTCAAATCTAAGATCAAGAGAATGATGGAAGAGATTTGGTGAGAGAAGTGGGAAATAGCTCCAAAGGAAATTAATAGGTTAAAAGACAGAAACTCCCAAGATTATAACAGAAAACCTGTCTCTAAAGACCAGAATTGGGCAATTAGAAGTTAATGACCTCTCAAGAAAGCAAGAACAAATAAAGCAAAGTCAAAAGACTGATAAAATAGAAGGAAACATGAAATACCTCACTGAGAAATTGACAGATCAAGAAAACAGGTCTAGAAGAGACAATTTGCCTCTTTAAGGGCTTCAATAAGATCAAATTATTTGTATTCCTATATTGAGAAATGTTATGTGTAATTTTCTGTAGTGAGCTCTATTTACTATTATAATATTCACTATTATAGTAATTAAAAGAATTATTCATAGGGAGAGGTTGGAGTACTAAATGGTCTAAGATGATATGAAGGTGGGTGGGAAAGAGGGGGGTGAATAGTAGATGGCACCAAGAGAAACTTGAATGAATAAGAAAAATAGGATATTCTATTACACACAAAGAGGGCATGGGAAGGGGAGGGGATGAATACTATTATAAGAAAGAGAGGAAGAGAGCATTAAGAGGTAATATTTAAACCTTACTCTCAGTGGAATTAACCCTGAGAGGGTTTAGATAGAGTTCTATATCCCAATGGATATAGCTACTCTTCCCTCACAGGGTTAATTCTAGTAAAGCACAAATCCCTTTGGCTTTAGAAACAAGTTTATTTTTTATAATAGGAGTAAAGAGAAATTGATAGGTAGATTCCTAAAACTATAGATCTAATCTCCACCCAACCTCTTTCACCTCAGAGTGAATTATTTCTTCTTCTTGAGAATTTATTCAAGCTACTCTAAATTCCTTATCTTTAGGACCCATTAACCCAGCTATCTGACTATCTGCTAACCTAATTAAAATGGACTATCAAAAAAGGATAAAGAGGAAGGACTCATAGATGTATTTGACCCCTTTCCTAAAGCCTGGGGTTGTTCTTAGGTATACCTAGAGTCCCAGATGATCAAATCTGAGGTTTACCTTCATCAGGTGAATTTCTGACAGATGAATTTCAGGCAGATGGTTTCTTACTTCAGGGAAATGCAGGTACCCTCCAATGGCAGATTCTCTGACCCAGGATTCACTAACCTTTCCACAAGATTAGGATTTCCAAGGAATACCAGAGAAACAGTTACTCCTTCCCAGCTCAGTAAAAGCTAGATCCAGAGTGGCAGCTACTTCCAGTAAAAACTCCCAAGATCCTTTTTTCCTTGTCAGAATCTACTCCCAGGGTTTGTATCCAAATTCTCCTCTTTTCCTCTTAAAGACAATCCATACTTTTCCCTTATCTTTTACTTATTTCCTACAGTATTCCTAGAGAATCCACAGGAAAAAAAACAAAACTAGCAGAAATAATTATCAACTTTAGCAAACTTGCAAGATACAAAATAATTCCATGTGAATTATCAGCACTTCTATTTACCACTAACAAAACTCAATAACAAGAGATAGAAAAGGAAATTCCATTCAAAATAACTCTAGGTAATATAAACTATGTGGAAGTATACATGACAAAAACAAACCAAGCCACTGTATGAACACAATTACAAGACATTCTTCCCTTAAAGTCAGACCTAAAAAATTGGAAAAACAATAATTGCTCATGGATAGGATGAGGCAATATAGTGAAAATGACAATCACATTTCAATTAATTTACCGACTTAATGCCATATTAAACTACAAAAAGAAATCATAAAACTAGAAAAATATAACAAAGTTCATCTGGAAGAAAAAAAAAGTCATATCAGATCTCAAACTATACTACAAAGTGGTAATCATCAAGACAATCTGGTACTGGCTAAGAATATAGAGTGGTGGATCAATGGGATGGATGAGGTAATCAATACATGGCAGTTAATGTGCATAGCAACTTAGTTTTCAATTAACTGAAAGATCCAAGCTTTGTGAGAAAGAAACCACTACTTGACAAATGTTGTTGGGATAACTGGAAAGCAGTATGGCAGAGACAAGGCATGGAGGAACATTCTGTATTACATTCCAAAATAAAGTCAAAATTAACATGATCTAGAAATAAAGGATGGCACCATAAATAAATTAGGGGAATATGGAAAAGTTTACCTGTCAGACTTATGGGTTAGGGGAAGAATTTGTGACTGAACAAGACATAGAGAACATTACCAAAATAATGAAATAGAAAATTTTGATTACAATAAATTGAAAAGGTTTTATACAAATAAAATGAATGGAACCAAGATTAGAAAGAAAACAACAAATTTTGAAGATAAAATTTAGAGCAAGTGTCTCACAAAAGCCTCATTTCCCATATATATTGAGAACTAAGTCAAATTTATAATAATATAAAGCATTCCCCAATAAAAAAGAGGGGCTAAGGATTTAAATAGGCATTTCTCAAAGGAAGAAATTGAAACTATCCATAGTCATATTAAAAAATACTCCAGGGGGCAGATGGTAGCTCAGTGGATTGAGAGCCAGGCCTAGAAATAGGAGGTCCCAGGTTCAAATCTGGCCTCAGACACTTCCCAGCTGTGTGAACCTGGGAAAGTCACTTAACCCCCATTACCTAGCCCTTAACACTCTTCTACCTTGGAACCAATACAGAGTATTGATTACAAGAAGGAAGGTAAGGGTTTAAAAAAATAATCCAAATCATATTGATTAGACAAATGCAAATTAAAACAATTTTGAGACAACTATCTCATAACTATCAGATTGGCTAATATGACCAGAAAGGAAAATGATAAAGGTTGGAGGGGATATGGAAAACTGAAACACAAATACCCTGTTGGCAGAACTGTGTACTGATACAAACCATTCTGGAAATTAATATGGAACCAGACTTGAAGGGCCACAAAACTATGCATACCCTAGGACCCACCAATACAACCATTGGATCTGTATCCCAAAGAGATAAGAGAAAAGGGAAAAGGCCCTATCAGCACCAAAATATTTTAGCTTTTCTTTTTGTAGTGGTGAAAAATTGGCAAAAGAGGGGTTTTCCATTACTTAGGGGAAAGATGTACAAGTTGTGGTTTACAGTTGTAATGGTATACAAGTGTCATAAGAAAAGATGAGGAGGACAGGTTTAGAAAAACCTGAAAAGATTTATATAAACTAATGCAAAGTTAAGTTAGAAGAACCAGGAAAACAACATTTAGTTACAAATGTATGATGATTAACTGTGAAGGACTAAACCCTTATCAGCAAAACAAGTCTCTAAAATAAATATAAGGGATGCATAATGAAAATGCTCTCTACATCCAAAGAAGGAACTTTCAGAGCATGAGTGCAAATGAAAACATGCCATCTTACACTATATTTTCTTCACAAGATTTCTATGTGTGATATGCATCTTCTATCATGGCATAAACAATATAGAAACATATATTACATGAAAATATAGATACAGTTTATATCAGACTATTTCTGACCTCAAGAAGGGGAAGAGATAGAGAGAAAATATGAATTCTAACATGTCAAAAAAGCAATTGTCAAAAATTGTTTCCACATTTAAATGAAAAAAATGAAGAAAAAAGAGGAAAATAGTATTATATTAGTTTCCTCGTTTTTTCACATCACCTGAAACATGCCATTTTACACTTTTGTCATTTTAGCTAATCTTATGGGTGTGAAATGATACCTTAACATTGTTTTGATACCAAAACATTTGTTTTGATACAAAAACATTTGTTTCAATATTTCCCTAATTATTAGTAAGTTAGATAATTTTTTCCTATACCTACATATGGCTTTCATTACTTCACCTGAAAAAAAATATCTTTTGTCCATTTATTAATTAGCAGATAGATATTAGTCTCATCAATTTAACAAAGTTTTCTATATATTTTAGATTATAAGACGTCTATCTGAGATACTATGAAAAAATTTACCCAGTTTTCTACTTTCTTTCTAATCTTAGCATAATTTGTTTTATATACATATATGTATATATATATTAATTGAATGCACTCAAAATCATCCATTTTACATTTCACAATGCTCCCAATTAAATACCTCTGTTATTTATAAAACTAATAGGTAATATGTTCTCTGTTCTAATCTGCTTATGACATCACCTTTTATGTCTAGCTCGTGTATCCATTATCATCTTATCATAATGAATGAAGTAAGATAATGGTTTATATCTAATTTCTGCCAAACAACTTTCCAATTATCCCAACAATTTTTACTAAATGGTGATTTTTTTTCTCCTAATAATCTGGATCTATACTTTTGTCAAGTACAAGGTTATTAAAATTGTTTAATACTACTTGTCATATATCTGTTCTATTTTACTAATCTACCTTTCTATTTCTTAGCCAGTACCAGATAGTTTGATAATTACAAATTTATAATACAGTTTAAAATCAGGTACTGCTATACTTAACTCTCTTTACATTTTTTTACATAAAGAAGAAGCACCAGAATATTTCATCTAAGATAAAAATGCTTGATGATTTAAGTGGGTTTGTTTTACATCCTGTTATTTTACTAAAAATTCTTATAGTTTCAAATAACTTTTTAGTTTAATTTCAGTTTTTCTATGTATACCATCATATCATTTACAAAAAAAGATAGCTTTATTATTTATTTGCCCATTCCGATTCCTTTGGTTTATTTTTCCTCCTGGAATTTCTAATATTCTGTTAAATAATATTGGTGATAATGGACATCTTTCTTTCCCTCTGATCTTTTTGGGAAGAATTTTATCTTATCCATGTTACTTGCAAAAGCTCTAAGTGGATGTTTTGTATTTTTTTTTCAAAATCCATTTATACCTATGCTTTCCAGTATCTTTTTAAAATTGGAATGAGTATTGCATTTTATGAAAGCCTTTGTAATTATATTAGTTTTTTGTTAATAAAATTATTATATTGTTATTAATGTCAATAGTTTTTCTTACATTAATTCATCCCTGCATTCCTACTACAAATTATGTTTTGTCATCATGTACAATCTTTGTGATATATTCTTATAATCTCATAGCTAGTATTTTATTCAGGATTTTAGTATCCATATTCATTAATTAAATTAGTAAATGATTTTCCTTATCTGTTTTTGCTCTTTCTGATTTAGGTATCAAAACCATGTTTTTTTTTAATAAAAAGAGTATTAAAATTTCTTCTTTATCTATTATTTCATATAATTCATTTAACCTTGGAATTAGTTGATCTTTAAATGTTTGGAAGAATTCATTTGTGAATCCATCGCTCATGAAGCTTTCCTTTCCAAGGATGTTCACCTATGACGTATTTGATTTCTTTTTCTAAATAGGTTTGTTTAGGTTTTTTATTTCCACCCTGGATATTCTCGGTAATTTGTAGTTTTATAATTACTCTTCCATTTCACTTACATTGTTAAATTTGCTGGCATATAATTAAGCTAATTAATTCCTAATAATTGCTTTAATTTCATCTTCTTTGGTGTTATATTCACTCTTTTCATCTTTAATGTTAGTTTTTTGGTTCTCTTCCTTTCTTTAACTGAGTAACCAATGAAGACCTGGGTTCAAACTCAGAGAAGTAGTTTGTGAAGTTAAAACATCCAATTCTAAAACAGCAAAGAAAAATATCGAATTGTCAAGTGTCCAAAACTAACTTTTTGGAAGATTTTTAAAAAACAACAACTTCAAAAACCAAATGAGAGAGGTTAGAGAGAAGTTAGAAAAAAACTTAAGAGCAATGCAAGAAATAATAATTTGAGGCTTTATTTTTTTCAAAACTATCTTGCTCAAAAATATTATTTGTAGATTCCTATTTCCCAAAAATGTAGAAAAAATTCTGTCTGGCATTCAAGTCTTTCTTAATCTAGCTTTAAAATAGTTTTGATTAATGTAGGTATTATTCAGTTTAATGGTGTGGACATGAGTTTCAGCTGGGACAAAAGTCCAAGCATATGTATTTTACAACATATAATTGTGTAAATAGTTAACATCTTAGCTTTTTAAAAAAATTATATATGTAACGGCCAGGACAAAAAAAAGCTGACAGGACCTTTGGACTTCTAACAACTTCTCTTTCCCCTTAAATTTAGTAGACAGATTTTGAAAATCCAGGTCAAAATGTTTTGATGCAAGATTACTTTTGTCTTTAGAGCAATACTTCAGGAGTCAATCAACAAACATTTATTAAGTGCTCACAGTTTTCTAAGTGTGCTAGGTAATCACTGATGTTAAAAAAGGGAGGCAAAAACCCCCCAAAAACCCCCAGTTCTTATCCCTAAAGAATTCGCATTCTAAAGGAGACACAACATGCCAATAACTAAATACTGCAGTATTTACAGTGTCAATATGAGGTATTCCCCTTTCTCAGAGGGAAGGCACCAGGATGGAGAAGTGAAGGGCAAGAGTTGAAAATTTGACTGGACAAGGCCTCCTCTATAAAATCTTGATACAGAAAGTATATTTGAGCTGACTCTCAAAGTAATCTAGGAAGGCAAAAAGGAAGAGGTAAGAAGGGAGAATGTTCCAGGCATGGGAAACAACCAATAAAAAAGCATTGAACCGAGTGATGGTGTGTTATGTGTGCTGAAATTCCAGTGACCAAGTACAACTGGAATGTAGTCAAGAATAAATAATATTGTAAAGTCTTCCCCCTTGTATAGTACATTCTCAATTTATTTTGCTTGAAAGAAAAGACAAACCAATTCACAACCCATTCTTACTGCCATGATTCATTAGCATCATCATTTTCCTACATAATTTCTCTGTGACATTTCCCAATGTCTACCTGAGACAAAGTAGGCCAAAATGAATGTAACCTTTAACATGTGGCTTTGGATCTGCTACATATTTCTGGCTTACAACTAGTTCAACCATTCCAAATCTTGGCTCAGACAAATGCTAGACCTGCCTTGCCAGCTGATAAAAATTCTACATGAGAAAAACACCCCTCACATACTAAAAAAGCATATGCTTATGAAAGCTTTATTCCCAGACACAAGAGACACAAAATACATTATTATATGTCTTTGTCCATGTCAAGGATGATTCGTTAATTAAAGCTCTTCAGTCAGCCAAGGCCAAGCAATTATTTTGATAGAGCCTTTGAAGAGGAAGAATGCAAAGGAAATATTTATCTAGCATATATTTATTGTACAAGGCACTATGATAGGTGCCTTGAGAGGTAAACAGGTTACATGCTTCTTACTCTTAAATAATTAACAATGTTGTTGTGGAGAGAACACATTTAAGATGCTCCAAGATCTGGTTTTTCATACATCTACTGATTCACTACCTGATGATAAGCAGAGGAAAAAAATGGATTTAAGTGTAGAGGGTTGTATAAAGTCACCAGCCTCACTCTCTTCCAGAGCCACTGAAGTCCAGTGGCAAGAAAAAAGTCAGGATAATTGGTGATGGCTTGGGTTACAGTGGCTCACCTTGGCATCTTTGATGTTTGACCAAGCTTCAAGTGTGCCACAGATGCCTTCGTGGATATTGGAAGAAATTGTTCTCAACTGCCTATTGGTGAGGAAAAGTTTTTCCTGGTGAAGAAAAGTTTTCATGTAGGTGGGATAGACATCCCCCTAAATCACTTATGGGTGTGTGGTCCATTGGTTACCCTCAACCTGGCTTAGCCTGTCTGTTCTGCCCAGTTGGTTTATCATGCTGTGGCTACTGCTTATGTTACACCTTTTTGGAGCCATGGGTGAGATTTGGGTAACAGAGAGAGGAAAGATGGTTGAACAGTCCTGAAAAAGGTTCAGTAGGTCCTCACCGCAGAGGTATTAATTGAACGCCCATATATTCCAAGAGAATTCAGTAGTACATAATAATGTTTAATATACTTTATTATTACTGCATTTAATGCTGCTTATTTCTTATTATTTCTTTTATTTACAAATTAAGCTTTATTATATTATGCACATAAAGGAAAATCACATATTTTAGCTCAGTAGTTTTTTCATTTATATCCACAGATGCAGCCATCCTCTGTAGGATTTGGAATCTATCTCTTTTGGATACAGGGCCCTGCACTTGACATTCTTTTACTTGACATTATAACTTTGTTTTCCTCCACTGTAATAAAAGCTCCTTAAGGGATATAACTCTCTTTTTGCCTCTATTTGTAACCTCAACCCTTAGCATACTACCTAGCATAGAGTAAACATGATACACATCTTCTCTTACATCTTTCTATCTGCTGTCTAAATGCTATTACATATTGTTTACCATTTTCATTTAGGTTTGGAAAGTTTGCCTGTTGTAGCAAAAAGTGCAAGATTCGTAGTCAGAAGACCTCCGTAGGTGACTTGTCTACTTGTTATCTATATATCCTTATAAAACCATTTTCATTCCCAGTACCTCAAATGTTCTCCTTTGTAAAAAAGAAGTCATTAGATGAATTTAATTGTACTTTCCAACTCTAACTCTATAATCCTATTTTAACATGGTTAGGTGAACCTGTTTCTGGGACTCAAAAATACGCAGCTTATTTCTGTAACTTTGTCATGGAGTTGTACATTAGATTTATTGCTAAGGGAACTAACCTTATGGGATTAGACTCTCCACTTTCACATTCATTGGATCATCACTACCACTACTATTTTCAGGAAATTTTTATTTTGCCTTCATTTTAGGATCCCCCTTACCCCAAAAGGGGAATCAATTAAAATGTTAAGGTACAGATAAAAATTGTGTATAGAACAAGCAGTTTATTCCTATACAAAGAGTAATGCTTCACTTACCATAAGAACAACAATAATCAATAGTAGCAGGATCATTTATATATTTCTTTACTTTTCGTAAACCACATTGGTCAATCATAGATTAAACATTTCTTTAATTCCAATTTTGCAAAAGGCACTATGCTGCAGGATAAATAAACAAAAGAAATAAGCAGCCCTTGTTCTCTAGCAGATCTCAATCAAATGGGAGAGAGGATGTGCAAACACGTATACTCAAACAAGTTAAAAAAAATAATTTGGGGATAACAAATAGAGGGAAGACAATAGCAGGAAAGGGGATTAAGAAAAGCTTCTTGATCCAGCAATTTTATCTGGGACTTGAAGAAAACCAGGGAAGCAGGAAATAAGGAGGCATACAGGAAAAGGAAGACTATTCCAGTTATGGCTATCATCCAGTGAAAATGCTCAGAATCAGAAGATCAAATGTCTTATTCCAGGAAATGCAAGAAGGCCAATGTTGCAGGATTTAGATAGTATTTTGGATTCAACTGTAGGGAGATTAAGATGTAAGAATACTGGAAATATGTGGGGGAGATTGATTACACAGAGCTTTGGAGACCAAAAAGAATATTTAAAATTCAAACCTGGAGATGATTGGGAGTCACTGGAGTTTTTTTATTTTTTTTTAAGTACATGGAAAGGGGCAGAGCACCAGACCTATAATCTAGAGGACCTGGATTCAAAATCAATCTCAGATACTTATGACCTGTGAGTCCCTGGGCAAGTCACTTAACTCTGATTGCCTAGCTCTTGTTGTTCTGTTTTAGAATTGTTAGAAAGACAGGCAGTAAGAGTTCTTAAAAAGCAAAGTCCATGGATAGATTTTAAAATATTTTAACTTGTTTTTTACATTAAGATTCCTGTGTATATTTCTCCCAAATTCTCCTCTTTCCTTGGACTATAACCAGGACCTCTGTTCCCCTGTAGTCACAAAAACTATTTCTCATTTTTTATTCTATGACTATTACCTAAAACTGCATGTGGGCCATGTAACAGGGTTCTGAATCCAGAGCCAGTAAAACACTTCCTATAATCTCTTTTTGACCAGTTGTTTGACACCTTTCCTGTCTGAGAGTTCCTGGAGCTGAGGCCAATCCTGATGCAGCCACTTTCAAGGTCTGCTGCCAGTATCTGTACACCCTAGTAATGAGAGATCTTTCCTGTTCTATTCCTAAGTTGTTTTAGGAAGAAAAATCCTCTTATCCGAAACATTCATGGGCACTGCAAAAGCAGAATTTGCTTTGAGGTATTAATTTAAAGTTGTTTGGAGGCAAATTTGAAAGAGTTCCTTCCTCTACTCCACCATCTTGTCTCCTCATGACTGTATTCTAAAGCCATATTTCCCCTAGTTATTGTCTTTATCTTATGATGTGAAGCAAATATTAACTCCCAGTTCTTGTTTCTGAGTTATAACTGACTTCCTTATGCCATCTATATTCTTATTAGTGGATTTATTTGGATGGACACCTCATGATGAGTTTTCTAGAAGTAACTCTGGAATAGGCAAGATATAAGAAGTTCTACTTCTTAGAACACTACAGCCTGACCAACTACCAATTTTAATTCTAATTTTAATTTTAACTTTTTAAAATTTTAATAAAATCAGCCAAGATGACAGTCTTAAGTCTGAATCACTAAGCATTTACTGGTCAATAAACTAAAAGCAAGAATAAACATACCATAACAGTCTACCTTTGTACCTGAATTCCATTTCATTTTCTCATCAATATATACAATTTCCATCAAGATGAGTGGGCATATTATTGTTGTGGCAAAAAAAAAATTTGAAACTGATGTGATGCCTATAAATTGGGGAGTAGTTGAAGAAGTCATAGTTTATGAAGGAGATAAAATATTTTTGTATTATAAAAAATTAAGATGGGAATGGTTTCAGAATAAACTTTCAAATATATGTATGAATTGATTCAGAGAGCAGAAATAGAGTAACAATGTACAGAGTAACTGTAATATTATAAAAAATATAAAACTTTGAAAGACTTAGTGACCCTGAAAAATATAATGTCTAACCACAATGCCAAGGACTCATGATGAGGCTTGTTATACTCTGTCGCACAGAGAACTGATAGACACAAAGTGCAAATTGAATTACATTTTCTTTCTTTTTCTCTTCTGGTTTCTTTTGACATAGCTAATGCAGAAATTTAGTTTTGATAATATACATATTTATAATGAGTTTTAGTTTTCTTGACTTCTAAATTGATAGAAGATGGAGAGGGCAAAAGAATTCAAGATTTTATTTTCCAAAATATAAATTGAAATATTAAGTTAAAATTGAAAGCTTGAATTTCTTTTAAAAACAGGTCAGCATAAACATGCAGAAACCTAACAAGAAGGCAGATGAATAGGGAAACCAATGTTCCTAGAGTATCTTATAACCTAAATTTTTTATCTTGTTCTTGGTTCTCCTTCACAAACATTATGTACCACATATTACCTGCTAGGTTCCTTTTATAAGCCTCTCTGTTCTATTTAGAAGTAGCTAGCTAGCAAAGTGCTTGGCCTGGAGTTGGGGAGACCTTTGGCTTCAGATAACTTACTTATCTATGTGATCCTGGTCAAGTCACTTAACTTAAGACTGCTTCAGGTTCCTTATTTGTAAAATGGCAATAACAATAGTACCTGCCTTCAAGGGTTTTGGGGAGGATCAATATTTGTAAAGCATCTATCCCAGTACCTAGCTAAAGTTTAAGTACTACATATATGTTTATTAGTATTACTTCTCTGTGGAGCTGCTTCATTTGCTGGCTTATACTGTCGCTGCTATAATTGTTATGTTCTTATTGAAATCTAAATTCTAAACTTAATGTCTCTAGTGCTTTTAGGAATCCTCTCTTGTCTAGGTCTTGTCAGCTATTCAAATATTCTGGATGGATTGACTCCATGAGCAAGAGGTGGCAGTAAAACAACAAGGCAGAAAAGCCTCTGAGCCGGGAAGGGGGAGGGCAGAGGGGAGGGAAAAACATGAGAAAATGTTCTGAATTAATTAAATAATTAATTTTAAAAAGAAAGAAAAATATCTGGGGTTTTTGACCAACCAAACAGTAGATGGCAATAAAGGACAAGGTAGCCTGGGTAACTTTTTTCCTTTCAAAGCCAACTTTTCAAACGATATAGGATCTTGCTTTCCTCCAATCGGTTGTTGGGAACATCAGGCCATTAATCCTATAGTATCAAGTCTCAGAAGCAACTAAAAAAAATTATATTTTCTTCTACTTATCCTATCTTGACTGGGTTTAGCTGGAATCAAATGTTTTCTTCCTTTCATGGCTTAAGAAGAATTATATCAAATCACAGTTTCCTGTCTAGTAACTCTTCTCCAACTTAGGTTGAGAAATCTAAATTAACATTTCTATCAAACATTATTCAGACAAGCAATGGACATTTCTCCTATCATTACCAAAAACTTTGCTTTATAATTCAAGTCCCAGAGAATTGTCTCAGTCTACAATTTGTCAAGGTAAATGCCTGAGGGCACATGGCTTGACAGAGGATGAATCTAGACTTAGATACTGCTGTCTACAAGCCTACCAGAATGTCTACTACTCTATCCTGGCTGCACTGACTCAAATGGACACCTTACAAATATACAACTTTAGCTGGTCTTTGATGGCTATATCCTATGTAGAGGAAAGAAGGGAAGTAATGACCCAGCAGTGTCATATGAAAACATATTTGGTGAACATGGGTTACAGAGATGATGCAAGAGGGAAAGGACAGGCATTTGTGGAAGTTTCTTCACAATTTTGTGTCTCAAAATTTTCTTTTAAATAATTCTTTATTATCAAAGAATTAAAAAGTTATCTATTGCTTATAACAAGAAAACTACAGTGAACAGAGGTTCACAATCTAAAATGAGTTCAGGAGACTTTTATTTGAGCATCTTTAAAGTGAATATGGTAATTTATGAAATTGTTCTCTTTAATGGTCACTGAGGGTGAAGTCCTTATTCAACCAGAGGTGAGAGAATTGCGTAGTCAGACTGAGTGATGTGTTTTACAACTTGGAAGTTGGAAGGGTACGGTGGGAGGTTCACCATTGACAATGGCATCCATTAGGGAACATTATCTTTGAGGAAAAATATTTCTAAGTGATATGAGAGGGTAGTTGGTACCAGGGGAAGCTACTGCTACAATTACTAATGTTGAGAGTGTTTTGAAATTAGCAAATGACAACGTAACGGGTTTCTTACGTACAAGAATTTAGAAATTGAAAAAGGAGGAAAAAAATCTGAAAATAAGCCTGGGTGTGTGTTTTAGTTACATTTTTTTTAAAAAAAGGACAAATCAGAGGGCAATTTTTACCATGCATTAAAAATTTTAATCCATTTAACAAACTTTTAATTTAGAGATAGTGTGCCATAAGAAAAGCATTGTGAGAGATAAAAAAAATAAAAGATACCAACATTGCCCTCTGAAATTATGCCACTTCCTTCTATAACCATCTCTACAATAAGAAAAATACAGTGGTAGAGGAAAATAAATAAAACATAGATATTACGGTCTATAACCATACCATTGCTATAACCCACAAAGAACAAATTTATCATTTTCCCCTGGTCTGTTATTTTCCCTTTGATCTCTTTGAGTATTTCTTGTATAAGGAAGGGTATGTCTTGAGAAAGGCTAGAAAGCATGAGAAAAATTTGTCCAAAAAATCAATATTTTGTTTCTTTTTGTTGAGAAATATGATTTAATTTTTAAGAAAAACTCTACTTACAAGTGGAAACAAGTCTGGTAACTTCTTCCAGAAATTCAGATAGTAAGTTATATTTTAGTAATAATCTTAAATAGTCACCTATAGCATTGAGAGAATAAGTTGTTTCCCATAATCATACATGGTTTCTACAACTCAGAAGCAAGACATGAACCACACTATGAAGCTTATATTGTATCAATTAACAAAAACTAATGAGAGAATAATAGAAAAACAAATTGTTGGACCTGGAAAATCATTTGTTATTGTTCATTCATGTCTGATTCATTTATTTAGCCTTAGGACTTCATGGGTTTTCTTGGGGTGGAAAAACTCATACTGGAATGGTTTGCCACTTTCTTTTTGAGTGGCAAACAATGTTTAAAAGGATAAGTAACTTACCCAAACTAGGAAATTTCTATGGTTAGATTTGAACTCAGGTCTTCCTAACTCCAAGCACAGTGCTATCTCTTCTGTACCACTTAGCTGCCCTGAAAAGAACGTTAGGAATCTCCCATATTAACTCTCCTCACCATACTTCAGGCAACTTATATGTCAAATTACTTCCAGTCTTTGCTAAAGCATCGTGCTCTTCAAGAATCTCTTCTCATTCTTTAATGTTATTGTCTTCCCTATTTCTAACACTTTATACATTTTATCATAGCTATGTATTGGTTTTGTATAATTATCTACTTTTTGTATCCACTATTAGACTATGGAAGCAGGGACCTTTTTGCATTTGTTTGCATTTCTACAATTTAGTACAACCTCTAGCACATACTATGTACCTAATACATGCTAATTAACTAGCATACATCAGTCTAAATGCTAATGGAGAGAAAAAAGAAAATCTCTATGTCACATAAAGGGAAAAATGAATAGACACGCATGTATGTTGATTGATGGAGGTATAAATTGTAAATCGAAGTAATGCAAAATGGAAAGCTTATCAAAAGGATAAAGACAGAATAATTTGAAAGAATCTTATACCTGGTTTTGACAAGTCTATAGGGAAAACCTCAAAGGTACTCAGTCTCATCTTAATTGTTCCCAAATTAGATGTAAAATCTAATTTCTTAATTTTAGTCACTAACAAATGAACATTTTAATACACAACTGAATGAACTTTGAGCTCATGAGAAATTTTTGAATTTTGATGTTTTGTAGCTTGACATTCCCCCCCCAAGTTAAAATTAATCATTTTTGAAAAAATATTCTTTTTCTCCATAGAAATCTTCTGGGGCAAAGAGCTTTTTTACTGCTGTTTACCTATTTCTCCCTTTCAAGGACTGGGTGTCCTACATGATGCAGGTCATTTCTATCTAGGCACTTGTCTTGAAAGGCTTTGTCTTGAGCTATCTTTCCTTCCCTGTCAGAGGTCTGAATGAGCCCAATACTATAGAGCTCTTACCCTCACTTAAAGGCCCTGGGTTTTCCAGGGGTCAGTCTTCCCACGCTTCACAGTATTTTGCCCTGTTGCTATCTTCCCTGCCCTGCTACTACTGTTGCCCTGCTGCCTCCTCTATCGTCACCAAATGAGTCCAATACTATTAAGCTTCATATCTCACTGTCAGGGCCTAGAGCCTCCAGGGGGAGGTCTGTGGTGCTTTTTCTTTAGTGTAGCCTATATCCTCAAATTCTGAAGTTGCCCAGGTCCTGGTTCTGTGTCTGACAAGGTAGGTGGAGGGGGGTTCAGCCTGTGCTTTTCCTTGTGTACTTTTGACCCCCTTATAACATGGAAATCCCTTTTCTCTGCCTACCTTTCACAATGTATTCAGTGGGAGAGCCCCTTTGCTCATCCTACTTGGACTTCTGTCCTTTAAAAATACTTTTTAATGATTGTTTTGGAAGAAGATCAGAGCAGCTTTAAGATTTCCCTACTACTTTGCTGTCATTTGGGCTCCCAAATCAATTTTTAAAAGTATTATTTTCTTCGGGGAATTTTTAAACCTCCTTTATCATTATCCTAATTCAAAAAGAAAAAAGTTATTTTCTTCATTAAAATGTTGTGCCTCAATTTTCATTTGGTCAATTCTACTTTTTTAAAAAAGTCATCTCTTCAATGGATTTTTGTGTCTCTTTTACTAGTTAGTATAATGGGGAAAACCAGGGGAGTTGTCTTAAATATTACTTGTGGGCTCTGTGGGTGGATAGGAAACAGGAAGGGAAAATAGAAAAGACTTTACAAGCCAGGGAACCAGGTTTAACTATAAGGAGAATGACCATGGACAGAAATGGCAGTTCAGCCTGACCAACTGTCACTCAGCCCCACCCAGCCTGGAATAAATTCAGACTATTACATACACACAGTGAGGACTTTAAACTACTAAAAACACACAGGGAATCAGTTTAATTATAATAAGAGGGGATTGGAAAGGGGGTTAGGTAAACTATGGCTAACAACCCAGGACTGGAGTCAAAAAGGGTAAGATCCCTAGCCAACTTGGCTTCTGGCTTTGACAACTTGGATAAGGACCTGGTGAAGAGGGCTTGAACTTGGGATCTCACAACTACTCCAGGGATGTTTCAGGATGCCAGGAACCAACTCCTCCAGAACCGATGATCCAAAGTAGCCAGGTAGGGAGTGAAGTCTGCAAGCTGTCCACCAGATCACAGGTCACTTCTCTACTCAGTGTTGTTTGGCAAGAATGATGTCTTTTGCTTTCAACCTTCACCACTTTTCAAGATCCCAGGGAATCAGAGTACAACTCCACTAGCTCTGAAGTCTCCCAGGGTCAGTTACAGTTTGTCCCAAACACCATGGAGTCCATCTTAGAGAGCAAGCCACACTTCCTCCTTCCCCATTCCATTTGGAATTCTCTGGCCCTTCCTGTTAGGTCTCCTAACTAATAAATAAATAATCTTCCTCACAACATTAGTTAATTCTGCTTTTTTTAGGTGTTTTTTTTCTTGCATCACTTTTATTTCTTTTCCTCCTTTTTCCTTTTCTTTCTTATTTGATTTTTGAAATCTTTTTTTTGAGTTTCTCAGAGTCTTTGACTGATTTCCATTTTTCTTTGAAATTTTACATGTAGCTGCTTTGTTCTCATTGTCCTCTTATGAATTTGTGCCTTGCTCTACCTAGTCTCCATAATAATTTTTAAGATTAGATTTGTTTGATGTTTGTTCATTTTCCCAACCTTTTTCTTGACTTTTATTTTTATTTTAAAGATGTTTTCTATTATCAGAAAAGAGAGAGAACTCTCGTGAACTTCAATACTTTCTTGCTGTTACTTTCAGATATGATTCTTGGTGCCTTTAAGTTTCAATTCTTCTGAGGTTTTATGGTAGCAGCTTCTTTTTACTATTCCTGGTTTATGTTTTCAGCTTCATATATTAGTCAAAAAATCACCTATTTTTACAGATAGTTTATATAGTATTGAGTTAATTGTTCTTTGAATATTTAGTAAAATTCACTTGTGAATCAATCTGGCCAGTTTTATTTTTAAACTGAATTCATTGCTGGCATTTGTCAAATTTGTTGTCAATAGGGCAAAATAACTCCTAATAATAGTTTTATTTGCTTTTTCTTTGATTGCAAATTTGCCTTTTTCACTTTTGATATTACTAATTTGATTTTCTTCTTTTTTAAATCAAATTAAATAACAATTTTACTATTTTTATTGTATTTGTTGTTTTTTTTTGCCTGACACAATACTTGACTTATTTATTCAATGGTTTTCTTACTTTCGATTTTCCTAAAATCGCCTTTAAATTTCAATATTTCCAATTTGTTGTTTAGTGGGAAATTTTAAGTTTGTCCTTTACCTTTTCATTTTTTAAGTTGTATGCTCAATTCTTTGATATGCTCTTTCTCTTCTTTTTTAATGTAAGCAGTTAGAGGGATCAAGTTTCCCATAAGTTATGCTTTGGCTATATCCCCAAAATTTTGGTGGGTTGTCTCTTCATTGTGATTCTCTTTTTTTTTAAACATTTATTAATATTCACTTTTAGCCTGTTTACATGCTTCATACACCTATTTTCCCCTTCACCACCAGCTCTCCCCCCGCCCATGGCCGATGCATATTTCCACTGGTTGTAACTTGTGTCTCTGTTCAGGGCCTATTTCCATATTGTTGTTAGTTGCATTGGTGTGGTGGTTTTGAGTCTATATCCCCAATCATGTCCGCCTCAAGCCGTGCATTCAAGCAATATATTATCTTCTATATTTCCTCTCCTGCAGTCCTTCCTCTGAATGTGGGTAGCGTTCTGTACCATAAATCCCTCAGAGCTGTCTTATGTCATTGCATTGCTGCTGGTACAGAAGCCCATTACATTCGATTTTACCATAGTATATCAGTCCCTGTGTACAATGTTCTTTTGGCTCTGCTCCTTTCCCTCTGCATCAGTTCCTGGAGGTCTTTCTGGTTCACCTGGAACTCCTCCCGTTTATTATTCCTGTTAGCACAATAGTATTCCATCACCAGCATATACCACAATTTCTTCAGCCATTCCCCAATTGATGGGCTTCCCCTCATTTTCCAGTTTTTTGCCACTACAAAAAGCTCAGCTATAAATATTTTCATACAAATCTGTTTATCTATGATCTCTTTGGGGTACAAACCCAGCAATGGTATGGCTGGATCAAAGGGCAGGCATTCTTTTATAGCTCTTTGAGCATAATTCCAAATTGTCAGCCAGAATGGTTGGATCAGTTCACAACTCCAACAGGAATGCATTAATGTCCCAATTTTGCCACTCCAGCATTCATTACTCTCCCCTTCTTTCATTTTAGCCAATCTGCTAGGTGTGAGGTGTTACCTCAGAGTTGTTTTGATTTGCATTTCTCTAATTATTAGAAATTTAGAACACTTTCTCATGTGCTTATTGACACTTTTGATTTCTTTACCTGAAAATTGCCTATTCATGCCTCTTGCCCATTTTTCAATTGGGGAGTGGCTTGATTTTTTATACAATTGATTTAAGTCCTTGTATATTTGAGTAATTAGACCCCTGTCAGAGTTTTTTGTTATAAAGATTTTTTCCCAATTTGTTGTTTCCCTTCTGATTTTGATTACATTGTTTTTGTTGGTACAAAAGCTTTTTAGCTTGATATAATCAAAACCATTTAATTTACATTTTGTAATTTTCTCTAACTCTTGCTTGGTTTTAAAATCTTTCCTTTCCCAGAGATCTGATAGGTATACTATTTTGTGTTCACTTAGCTTATTTATAGTTGCCCTCTTTATATTCAAGTCATTCACCCATTCTGAATTTATCTTGGTGTAGGGTGTGAGATATTGATCTAAACCTAATCACTCACATATTGTTTTCCAATTTTTCCAGCAGCTTTTGTCAAATAGTGGATTTTTTGTCCCAAAAGTTGGGCTCTTTGGGTTTATCATACACTGTCTTGCTGACATCATTAACCCCAAGTCTATTTCACTAATCCTCCCTTCTATCTCTTAGCCAGTACCATATTGTTTTGATGACTGCTGCTTTATAGTATAGTTTAATATCTGGTACTCCTTGGCCCCCTTCCTTCATATTTTTTTTTCATTATTTCCCTTGATATTCTTGATCTTTTGTTATTCCAAATGAAATTTGTTATAGTTTTTCCTAATTCAGTAAAGAAATTTTTCGGTAATTTGATAGGTATGGTGCTAAATAGATAAATTAATTTGGGTAGAATGTTCCATTTTTATTATCTTAGCTCGTCCTACCCATGAACAATTAATAGCTTTCCAATTGTTGAGATCCAGTTTTATTTTTTTGGAAAGTGTTTTGTAGTTGTTTTCGTATAATAGTTGTCTTTGTTTTGGTAGATAGATTCCCAAGTATTTTATATTGTCTAGGGTGATTTTAAATGGTGTTTCTCTTTCTACCTCTTGCTGCTCTAATGTGTTGGAAATATATAGAAATGCTGATGATTTATGTGCATTTATTTTGTATCCTGCCACTTTGCTAATGTTATTGATTATTTCTAATAGCTTCTTAGTTGATTCTCTAGGATTTTTTTAGTATACCATCATATCATCTGCAAAGAGTGATAGCTTAGTCTCCTCCTTGCCTATTTTGATACCTTCAATTTCTTTTTCTTCTCTAATTGCTATTGCTAGTGTTTCTAGTACTATGTTGAATAATAGAGGTGATAATGGGCAACCTTGTTTCACTTCTGATCTTATTGGGAAGGCTTCTAATTTATCCCCATTGCATATAATGATTATTGATGGTTTTAGGTATATACTGTTTATTATTTTTAGGAAGGGTGCTTCTATTCCTATACTTTTCAATGTTTTCAATAGGAATGGATGCTGTATTTTGTCAAAGGCTTTTTCAGCATCTATTGAGATAATCATGTGATTTTTGTTTTTTAGACTGTTGATATGGTCAATTATGTGGATGGTTTTCCTAATGTTGAACCATCCTTGCATTCCTGGTATAAATCCCACCTGATCATGGTGGATGATCTTCTTAATTACTTGCTGGAGTCTGCTAATATTCTATTTAAGATTTTTGCATCTATGTTCATTAGGGAGATTGGTCTATAGTGTTCTTTCTCTGTTTTTGGTCTATCTGGCTTTGGCATCAGTACCATATTTGTGTCATGAAAGGAATTTGGTAGGACTCCTTCTTTGCTTATCATATCAAATAATTTGTATAGTTTTGGGATTAGTTGCTCTTTGAATGTCTGATAGAATTCACTTGTGAATCCATCAGGTCCTGGTGATTTTTTCTTAGGGAGTTCTTTGATGGCTTGTTCAATTTTTATTTCTGATATGTGATTATTTAGGTATTCCATTTCTTCTGCTGTTAATCTAGGCAGTTTATATTTTTGTAAATATTCATCCATATCTCCTAAATTGTTCTATTTGTTGCCATATAATTGGGCGAAAAAGTTCTTAATGATTGCCTTAATTTCCCCTTCATTAGAGGTGACGTCTCCCTTTTCATCTTTAATACTGTCAATTTGGTTTTCTTCTTTCCTTCTTCTTATTAGATTGACCAGTACTTTGTCTATTTTATCTGTTTTTTTCAAAATACCAGCTTCTAGTCTTATTTATTAATTCAATAGTTCTTTTACTTTCGATTTTATTAATTTCTCCCTTAATTTTTAGTATTTCTAATTTAGTTTTCATCTGGGGATTTTTAATTTGCTCACTTTCTAATTTTTTGAGTTGCATGCCTAATTCATTAATCTCTGCCCTCCTGAATTTGTTAATATATGCACTCAAGGATATAAATTTCCCCTGAATACTGCCTTGGCCACATCCCACAGAGTTTGGTAGGATGTCTCATCATTTTCATTTTCTTCAATGAAATTATTGATTGTTTCTATGATTCCTTCTTTGACAAATTGGTTTTGGAGAATCATATTATTTAATTTCCAATTAGTTTTTGATTTTCCTGTCCAGGTGCCCTTACTAATTATTATTTTTATTGCATTATGATCTGAGAAGGTTACATTTATTATTTCTGCTTTTTTGCATTTGTTTGCAATGATTCTATGCCCTACTACATGGTCAATCTTTGTAAATGTACCATGTGCAGCTGAAAAGAAGGTGTATTCCTTTTTGTCCCTATTTATTTTTCTCCACATATCAATTAAATCTAATTTTTCTAGGACTTCATTCACCTCTCTTACCTCTTTCTTATTTATTTTTTTGTTTGATTTATCTAGATCTGAAAGAGGAATATTTAGATCTCCCACTATTATGATTTTACTATCTATTTCCTACTTGAGTTCTGCCAGTTTCTCCTTTATGAATTTGGGTGCTATACCACTTGGTGCATATATATCGAGCAGTGTTATTTCCTCATTGTTTATACTGCCTTTAATCAGGATGTAATGACCTTCCCTGTCTTTTTTAATCATATCTATTTTTACTTTGGCTTTGTCAGAGATCATAATAGCCACTCCTGCCTTCTTTTTCTCATTTGATGCCCAAAAGATTTTGCTCATGCCCTAAACCTTGAACTTGTGTGTGTCTACCCGCCTCATATGTGTTTCTTGTAGACAACATATGGTAGGATTTTGGTTTCTGATACTCTCTGCTATTTGCTTCCGTTTTATGAGAGAGTTCATCCCATTCACATTCAGAGCTACAATTGTTAGTTGTGCATTCACTGACATTTTTGTATCCTCCCCTAGACCTACCCCTTCTTCTTACACTATTTTCTTTTAAACCAGTGGTTTGCTTTGAGCAGGTATCCCTTATCCCCTCCCTTGATTGACTTCCCTTTCTACCCCCTCCCTTGTTATTCCCCTCTTTTTATTTTTTAAAGACCTAATGAATTCCCTCCTCCTTCTTTTCCCCTCCCTTTTTTGACCTCTTCTGACTTTCTCAGTAGGGTTAGATAGAGTTTTTTATCCAAATGGATAATAAAGGTACTCTTCCCTCTCCAGGTTGATTACACTCAGAGTAAGGTTAGATTATTTCCTCTTAATGCTCTCTTCCTCTCCTTTTTAAGATAGTATTTATCCCCTCCCCTTCCCATGCCCTCTTTGTGTGTAATTGAATATCCTATTTTTCTTATTTACTCAGATTTTTTTTGGTGTCCCCTACTATTCCCCCCCTCTTCCCCACCCCCCATGTCTTCTTAGACCATTTAGTATCCTGTCCTCTCCCTATGAATTATTCTTCTGGTTGCTATAGTAGTGAATATTATAATAGTGAATAGAGTTCACTACAGAGAATTATACATAGCATTTCTCCACCTAATAATACAGATAATTAGATCTTATTTAAGCCCCTAAAGAGTCAAGTTTAAAAGATTATGAGTTTTCTTTCTTTTCCCTCTGTTTCTTATTTAACTTTTCATGTTTTTCTTGATTTTTGTGGTTGGGTGTCAAACTTTCCAATTAGTCCCGGTCTCTTTTGTGCAAAAACTTGGAAATCTTCAATTTTGTTGAATGCCCATACTTTCCCCTGAAAGTATATAGTCAGTTTCAATGGGTAGTTGATTCGTGGCTGAAGGCCCAGCTCTCTTGCCTTTCTGAATATCGTATTCCAAGCCTTGAGGTCTTTTAGTGTGGAGGCTGCCAGATCCTGTGTGATCCTTATTGGTGCTCCTTGATATTTGAATTGTCTCTTTCTGGCTTCTTGTAAGATTTTTTCTTTTACTTGAAAGTTCTTGAATTAGGCTATTATATTCCTTGGTGTTGATTTTTCTGTGTCCAGTGTGGAGAGTGATCTATGGATCCTTTCAATGTCTATGTTACTCTCTTGTTGTAGAACTTCAGGGCAATTTTGCTGAATAATTTCTATAAGTATGGAGCCCAAGTTTCTATTAATTTCTGCCTTTTCTGGAAGACCAATGATTCTCAAATTGTCTCTTCTAGACCGGTTTTCTTGGTCTGTCACTTTCTCATTGAGATATTTCATGTTTCCTTCTATTTTATCAGCCTTTTGATTTTGTTTTATTTGTTCTTGTTTTCTTGAGAGATCATTGGCTTCTAATTTTTTGATTCTAGCCTTTAAGGACCGGTTTTCTGCTATAATCTTTTGGTTTTCGGCTATAATCTTTTGGTTTTCCTTTTCATTCTGGTCATTTCTGGTCTTCAGTTGACTTGCCTCACTTTCCAATTGTGAAATTCTGCCTTTTAAACTGTTATTTTCTTGCCAGATTTCTTTCATCTTCCTCAACATCTCATTTTTGAACTCTTCAATAGCTTGTGAACAGCTTTCATTTTTTGGGCGAGGTTTGGTTATTTGTTTGTCCTCCTCTGTTGTCTGGATTTTCTCTGTGTAAACGTTGTAGAGTGTTCCAGAGTTTTTCTTGGTAATCTTTTTCTTCTGGGCTTCCCTATGGCTTGCCATTATTAGCCCCGCCCCTTTTCAGCTTTGTCTTCACACTCAGGGTCTGCCTGCACTTTCTAAGCTTCAGATGGCTCTGGTCTTCTTGTCCTTGGGGTCAGGCCTCCTGGTAGTCCCAGGTCTGCCCCTCTGCCTGAGGCTCCTTCAGAGGTCTCAGGGGCTGCTTCCACAGCCATGCTCCTGTCTGCACTGGGTCCTCACTTAATGTCCTAGCCTGAGCTGGAAATCTTTATTCAAGCCTAGGGCACTGCCTTCACCCTCGCATATGCTTGGGGAAAGTCCCTGCTTTATAGATCTTTATTTGTGCCTGGGGCAGAGCCTTCACAGGTGCAAGACACTGGGAAAAGTCCCTGTGTTAGTTCTTTATTCTTCCCGGGGCACTGCTTTCACAGGGCTCGCATATGCTCTGGGGAAAGTCCCTGCTTTATAGATCTTTATTCAAGCCCGGGGCAGAGCCTTCACTCATGTATATGCTGGGGATAGTCAGTGGGTCCCCCCAGCCACTTGGGGTCCCAGGTCTGGCAGCTCACAGGTATAAGCCCTGGGGCTGCTAGTGATTTACTGGTTTCCCCAATCCTGTTTTCACTCTTGTGCTTTGGCCTTGACGCTGTGAGTGGTGTGTGTGTGGGGGGGTTGGAGGGGCTTCTTCCTCTCACATTTTAGTGAGAGCTGTTTTACCCCTTTATAGCGTGGAAATGCCCCAATTCCGCGTACCTTCAATGCTGCACCCTGTTGTGGGGTTCCTTTGTTAGTCTGGATTCGTTTTTATGTCCCCTTGAGGAGTCTTGTATGCATAGGTTAGGAGAGATCGAGCAGCTACAAATTACTCTGCTGCCATCTTAACCAGAAGTCCTAACTCCATTGTGATTCTCTTTAATGAAATTATTGATTATTTTATTATCTATATTTTGAAACATTCATAGTTTAGAATAATATAATATAGTTTCCCTTTAAATTTTAGTTTTTCTGCTACCCATTGTTGAATGAAAAGTTTTTGCATTATGGTCTAAAAAGACTGCATTTACTATTTTCCCTTTTCTATATCTGGTTGTGAGGTCTTATGCTATATTACATGGTTGGTTTTTATCTATGTGTCATGTAACATGCAAAAAAAAGTATATTTTATATTCACACTGAGTTCTCTTCAGAGGCCTATCATATCAAACTTTTCTGAAATTCTATTAATTACCAAAAAGCTACAGGAATCCTACTATATACTTCAGTAGGACATTAGAAAAGTCATAAAATATCCTTCAAGTGTCTCTCTGTCATTGCAACCCTGGCCATATTACTATTGTTGGAACCCATGGTGGCAATTATTATTTGTAATTGGAATTTATTCCTTCTACTTCAAGTGACTACTAATAAATTTTATAAAATTAATACTTGAAGATGCTGGATATTAATTTAAAACCTAAAATTATTATTTCTTTAATTGTTAGTAATTGTATCATACTTGATAAATTTACTCATTTTAGATTTGATTAGTATAAATTCTCAAAGTTGATAAGATTAATGATTTCTGTGTAGAATAACATAGAAAATTAAATAATATTGCATATATTTTTACTGTTTCTAAATTCTCTTATGTTTTGATATTTGGAAAATATAAATACTATTTTAAGTAACTTATTTCTCTGGATACTGTTAGATTATGAATTGTGCTTTTAAAAGAAAATGCTAATGCTTGCTTAGCCAGCACATATACTAATTTGAACAGGTACCAAGAAGAATAGAATTGTCTCTGAGCAAGGATGACATGCAAATTCGTGAAGCATTCCAAATTTTTGCTCTCCAAATTGAGAGAAAGAACTGTGGGAGTAGAAACATAGAAGAAAAATATATGACATCACTCATTTGTTTGGGTATATGATTTGGGATTTTGGTTTCAAAAGATTGCTCTATTGCAAAAATTAACAATATGAAAATAGATATCAAGTGATAGCATTTGTATAACCCATTGGAATTTCTTGTTGGCTCTGGAACAGAGGAGGCAAGAGAAGAGGGAAAGAAAATGAATCATGTAAATATGAAAAAAAAATATTTGAAAACAAAAATTACTAGGGATATATTTTGTGCTGGAACTGATAATAATATTCATTAGAGTTTACAATGAAAAAAGTTTGACTATCATTTATAAAAAAGTTTGAAACTGAATAAGATAGCTAAATATATTATTTCAAATTATTAATATATCAAGAGTTGGTGTATTTTCTGTAGTACCAAAAATTAGTTAGCTTTAATTTATAAATAAAGGATAAATAACATTTAACTATTAGGGAAATATGAAGAAGTTGATAGTATTTAAGTCTTAATTTATGATTATTGAAAATTTGCTATTTGAGGTAATATATATATATATATATATAAAATTGTGTTTACAGGGATAGTTTTCTGAATTATAATGAAACAAATGGTTAAAAAATGGCATGTATAAAATGTTACAGGGAGATAGATATATGGATACCTATGTTGGGAAAAGGTTTTGGATGATCGTGACATGACCTAAGGTAGGATCTACTTGACTTAGTTTTCCAATTATGAACAAGAAATTACTCCACTTGATTAATCTTGGAGCCTTTTTTTTATGCCCTATGATTGCATGATTGGCTCTCAGATATGAGTCAGTCCCCAAATCAAATAAGAGCTAACGGTGTTTTCCCTTTGTTATGATATGACATTGTCTTTGCTATGTTCCTCCTTTCCTTTCATAGCAAATTTCTATAATCAAGGCAGCTGAAAGGTAGAAATTTATAATATTAAACCTATTAATGTATCAATTGATACAGAAGCCTCTGAATTATTATAATAGGATGCAAGTTTGAAAACTTAGAAATTTAATCTGTATTTGTTGTCAAACTATAATATAGAAATCTTGTTCTACTAAATTGAAATGAAATAAAATAATAAGGCAAAATGTAATATAAAAGTTTTCTAACTAAATGGAATAGTAAATTTTTAGAAAGCAATAAGATTGGATATTTTCCTGTAAGAACTGAATTTCCATGCAGATTTTGATTTTGTGTTAGTAATAAGTTCTCAAAGCTTCAGTAAGGATTTTACATGTAAAATTATGTTGATAATTGTAAATAAAATGAAATTATTTTCCCATTTCTAAAGTATTTATCTGATAATATTAAAAGACAGGAAAATGCATTTTATAAGTTATAACCTCATAAATTTTTTAAGATTCTTTGATCATATACAAGATTTAGGTCAATATAGAAATAGCAAGAAATATATACATTTGAAATTCTCTAAAATTCTAAAGCCAAAGAACCAAATTTAAGAAATTATACAAAATTAAATAATTTTGTTACTGGTATATTTTGGAAAAATTTATTCTAGGAACTTCTACAAGTGAATGGGAAACAAAGAAATAGAATTCCCTCCAGAGCAATCCTAAGAAGGAAGTCAATTCTAGAATTGTAAGATATGATATGGAATTTTCAATATTCTTGATTCTATAAAAGATTGAACCCCATTTTTCTAATTTAGGAATTAAATTTTAATGGTTTGACTAAAACATATGAAAATTATAAATTATGTGGTGGTCACAGATTTAAAGTATTATTGCTCAAAGTTGAAATCACTTTTAATAGCTTTTATTTACAAAAGAGGTGGAATGAGTGAAAGTAGAGAAATATAGAAAGGTAGAGAAGACATTTAGCCTATATATTGCTCTAGTGCTCAACTTAGCCAAGACTTGTTGACCTTCATCCAGGATTAAACTCTCTGCAGAAGACATGAAAAGAAAGTCAGCTATTCACTCACCCAAGTTCCCTCCAAAGGGTTGATCAAGAGGATGATTGGAGCTGAAGATGACTCCTTTCTTCTTGAAGCCCACTTCCTTATTGAAGCTGACTTCCTTCTTGAAGCTCACTTCCCAGCTCAAGGAATTCAGGGCCTTTTATGGTGGCTTCTTGTCCCTTCCCCTCTTCACAGGGGCCAATCACAGTTTCCAAATTGCCTAGACACTACCCAGAGGGGAAGGGTCTGTGGGATCCACTTCTCACCTTGCAGAGGGATAAATTCTTATCAAAAGAGTTCATAGATTCCTAGCTGCTTGAGTTTCTGAGGGTGTGAATTCTCTAAGTGGTTTGCAAGCTGCTCTACCTAGCTCAAGCTTTTGACAATTCAATTAAAGGTAGACAAAGGAGAGTTAATCCTGTCTTCATAATCTAGTGAGGTACTAAGTAGGGGTACTTAAGTTATTGTTAACCAAAGTGTTAACTCCAACTAGGAAAAGGGAATAAAGGATTACCTTTTTACAGGTGTAAACTCAGAATAGACAAATAGAACCAAGAATTTCCTTTCACACTAAGCAGTGAATATTTGAATTACTGAGACCCATGAAAGGTTGGGTGGCTTGTGGCTTTAATGCTAATTCCATTACTTTATTCCCTGTTATATTTTGGCAGATGGATGGGAGAGTTGATCTAGACTAAAAGAAGCAATGACAGGTGCCCCTGTTCAAAAAAAAAGTCTCCCACACACAGTTACATCAATTAGAGATTGATTTGGGTTAACAAGCTCCTTTTTTTAAAATGCAAATACACCCCTAGGGAGTTTAAACCTCATGCAAACCTTCCTGTGAATTATGTTAATCAGAGCAGCTGAAAGCAGCATGCCTCCACAGCATGGACATTTTTAGTGGGTTAGGGAGTGGTAACTTCAGAGCATCAGATCATGGCAGAATGAGTAGGAAATTTTAGAAAAGTGTAGTGCAACATGAGGGCACTGAGCATTTTGGTTAGATGAGATAAACTGGAAATATGTTCAAAAGAGGAAGTGACAAGTGAAGAAGCAACTTTGACTTCATTTTTAAATTAACCTTGAACCTTATTTGTTGCAGCTAGAATATGAATGAAAGCTATTTGCTCTAGCTTCCTCCATAGTAAATATAAGATAACTGTATTATGGGGAAAGGAAGAAAAACATTGAAATTACCTTTATTCAGCTTTAATCATTCACGCTACTTCATGTTCACCTAACCTTTACAACTCACTTCATCTTTACTTCCAAACTCAACATTAAGGGGTGTAACATAAGCTCTTATAGCCTTAGGGAAGCTGATTATAAATTTTCAATGAGAACATTCCTACCTTAAAAATAAACAAATGCTACACATTAGGTTGGACCTCTTTGTTGGTTGATTTTCTAGACCCAAGAAAAGTGTAAGGAATGTAGAATTAACTTAAAAATGTGCAATGCCTAATAGGGAATCAATTATTAAATATTTACCCCAGTAATTCCCAAAGTGGGCGCCACCTCCCCCTGGTGGGTGCTGCAGTGATCCAGGGGGGTGGTGATGGCCGCAGGTGCATTTATATTTCCTATTAATTGCTATTAAAATTTTAAAAAAGTTAATTTCCAGAGGGCTAAGTAATATTTTTTCTGGAAAGGGGGCAATAGGCCAAAAAGTTTGGGAACCACAGATTTATCCAAACAACACTGGCATATTGCACTTCATTCTCCATATTATCCTTTTATTCCACCTCTGAACAAGTCCTTTTGTAGCTAGTATTATAGGTATTAATACAAATAGTCTATGAATTTCAGCTATATGTAATCTCACCCCATTTATTCTATCTGAAAACCATTCCAAACCCCCATAATATGCTCACTGATTGGGACAAATATAAAAGCTGGGATAAGGAAGCATGGAGATATTAATAATTAAGTCATAAATCTGAGAACAAAAAGAGTTTCCTTCATTCCTATTACTGGAAAGGCACACTCTATACTGGAGTTAGCATGCTTTTTCAGGCTCTATGAAATATTTGTTGAAATTTTTTTTAATTTCATTTTTTAGAAAAAATGTTTCCATGATTATATGATTCATGTTCTTACTCTCCCCTACAACCCCCCAACCTTCCCTTCCCATAGCCAACTCACATTTCCACTGGTTTCTTCATGTGTCATTGATCAAGACCTATTTTCATATTATTGATAATTTTAGTAGGGTGGTCATTTCAAGTCTACATTCCAAATCATGTCCACATCAACCCATGTGTTCAAGCAGTTGTTCTTCTTCTGTGTTTCCACTCTTGTAGTTCTTCCTCTGAATGTGGGTAGCGTTCTTTTTCCATAAATCCCTCAGAATTGTCCTGGGTTATTGCATTGCTACTAGGACAGACGTCCATTACCTTCAATTTTACCATAGTATATCAGTCTCTGTGTATAATGTTATGGATCTGCTCCTTTCACTCTACATCAAATCCTGGAGGTCTTTCCATTTCACATGGAAATCCTCCAGTTTATTATACCTTTAAGCACAATAGTATTCCATCACCAGCATATACTAAAATTTGTTCAGTCATTCCCCAATTGATGGGCATCCCCTCTTTTTCCAGGTTTTATCCACCACAAAGAATGCAGCTATAAATATTTTTGTGTAAGTCTTTTTCCCTATGATCTCTTTGGGGTACAAATCCAGCAATGGTATGGCTGGATCAAAGGGCAGGCAGTCTTTTAGTGCTCTTTGAGCATAGTTCCAAATTGCCATCCAGAATGGTTGGAACAATACACAACTCCACCAGCAGTGCATTAATGTCTCAATTTTGTCACATCCCCTCCAACATTCATTTCTCTATCCTACTTTCCTTTTAGCCAATCTGCTAGGTGTGAAGTGATACCTCAGAGTTGTTTTGATTTGCATTTCTCTATTTATTAGAGATTTAGAACACTTTTTCATGCGCTTATTGATAGTTTTGATTTCTTTATGTGAAAATTGCCTATTCATGTCCCTTGCCCATTTATCAATTGGGGAATGGCTTGACTTTTGTACAATTGATTTAGCACCTTGTATATTTGAGTAATTAGACCTTTGTCAGAGCTTTTTGTTATAATTTTTTCCCCTAGTTTGTTGTTTCTTTTCTGATTTTGTTTGCATTGTTTTTGTTTGTACAAAACCTTTTTAATTTAATGTAATCAAAATTATTTATTTTACATTTTTTAATGTTTTCTAATTCTTACTTGGTTTTAAAATCTCTCCTTTCCCAGAAATCTGACAAATATACTATTTGTGTTCACCTAATTACTTATAGTTTCCTTCTTTATATTCAAGTCATTCATCCATTCTGAATTTATCTTGGTGTAGGGTGTGAGATATTGATCTAAACATAATCGCTCACATATTGTTTTCCAATTTTTCCAGCAGCTTTTGTCAAATAGTGGATTTTTTGTCCCAAAAGTTGGGCTCTTTGAGTTTATCATAGACTGTCTTGCTGACGTCACTTACCCCAAGTCTATTCTACTAATACTCCCTTCTGTCTCTTAGCCAGTACCATATTGTTTTGATGACCACTGCTTTATAGTATAGCTTAATATCTGGTACTGCTAGGCCACATTCCTTCATGTGTTTTTTTCATTATTTCCCTTGATATTCTTGATCTTAGTTTTAAAGACAATTCATTTTCCTTAAATACCCTTTATGAAGTAATTTTTAAAATACTAATTTGATATCCCAGTAAAAGGATAAGAAGCTAGAATAGCCTACTCCAGTGGTTTCATTTTATAAAAAAAGGAAACAAGCCTAAAAGAATTATATGATTTGCCAAGGTCATATAAATAATAGGTGGAGTATTTCAAACACAGTTCCAAGTCTCAGATTCCAAATCCAGTGTCCTACACATAGCACTAAACAACTGCTCTTAAAATAGCTTGACTGTGATGTGATTTCAGCAGACAATCTGATCTAAGTTCAGATGAGACCTAAATTCATGAAAAAAGTCAAGGTTAACTCTATTCCAAATATGAGAAGCTGGTATTGGTGTTCTATGCCAATACTATTTCCCATAGGAAATACCTTTGTTGTGGATAAAGGCATGATGTTATATTCAACATCAAGTATGCTTCATTGAACCCAGGCATTCCTGGCTTTGAAACTAGCTATCTACCCACTATAACATACTGCCATAATAGCACTTTATTTGGTCAGATTCTGAAGGTTTTTGCTATTATTGGTCGTTCATATTACTTTTGGAAATACAAAAAGGAAGAGTGAGAATTTATTTGGTAAAAGTTGTTTCAACTGAATGTATGCTAGAATCTATAAGGTTAATATTTGTCTTTTTATTTTAAAAGAAATGACAATTTAGGCTACAGAATTTATTGTTAAAATTTTATTTTACATAGAACACCTTTACCAAGATTGTCCTAATATCGGCCCCATGAGTTTTTTTCAATGCCCAATAAAACTGGAGAAAGGATATCAAACCTTTTTTATTCCATTTCCCTTGTTAATGTTTAATCTCTTTCTTTAATGTAAATTCAGAAGCTATTGGTACTAAATTGTATTCTCAAGATGATTTTGCTTTCTTGTCTTATCATGTACAAATTTACTATCATTTAATTCCAAATGATACTACTAATAATATATTCTTGCTCCCTGGAATCCTCAAGTACTCTTAGGTATGTAATATGCCAATAAAAATTTCATTTAAATTTTTCTTTTGAATATTGATCATAATTTCCTTAAGCTGATATTTTACTAGTAACATAATCATGTATTTCACAATTCCTTAAAACAGAGAATGTTAGCTTTTTCTACATGCTCCCAAAAAATACATCTTGTCCATAAAGACTGATCTTTCAAAATTCTATGATCACAGAAAATCAATTAGCCCTATGGGTTTGTTAATCAACAGATTTTTTAAAACTCTTCCCCATCAATAATATGTAATTATTTAGGAAATTAAACTACCTTTGCTGACATTCCATTTAATTTTTATTGTACAATAATATTTACAGCATGAATAAACTTTTGTACTTGTGTGATCCACATAGCTTGGCTGGAACATGAGAGAGAGAGAGAGAGAGAGAGAGAGAGAGAGAGAGAGAGAGAGAGAGAGAGAGAGAGAGAGAGA